>NC_057736.1:20908728-20915342 GCF_004010195.1 Chiloscyllium plagiosum
GCAGGATATCAGACAAAAGCAGAAGCTGTTGATCTGGTCAGAGTGAACGAGAGAGTGACTGTTGGGAGGCCTTTGAGGTGAGTCATACTCAGAAGCCAGTGTGATTGTTTCTGCTTGAGATAAAGGCCTAGATTAAATAAGCAGCAGACGGGGAAATGATCACTCCCTAAAACAGGTATCGCTGGACTCTGATAGGAAGCATTCTGGGTGAGAGGCCGCTGTTGGAAAACACACAGAAGTCATGGCCCGTGGGTAAACATGATCATCCGACAGAGGATCTGGGAGCATAAACCCTTCATTGTTATGGCAGGATAGGAGATCAATATTCACTCATTAGACAGATGAGGAAGAGTGGATGGGATCCATCCCAGGCCCTACATCAACAGCGAAATTGGCTCATGTGATCTGACCCTCCTGTAGTCGTGGAGGGTCGGAACACAAGCAGCACCGCCAATACCCCATAAAACATGAAGCCAGAAGGGCGGTTGTGGAAATTGTGAAAGAATTAGTGGAGAGGGGAATTCTCCAAGACACTACAAGCAGTACTAATTGCTGCACATGGCCAGTCAGTAAACCTGATGGAAGTTACCATCTCACAATTGATTACACAGCTCTAAACAGGGTCACGCCTAAATTATACCTTCCAGTTGCCAGTCCATCCACAATCTTAAATGGGTTCTCCCAGTCCCCCAAACTCTTTACTGTATTGGATATTGTGAATGGATTCTGGTGTACCCGTGTGCCCCCCCCCCATCGTGACTCCCAAGATACGTTTGCATTTACCGTTGGGGAAAAATAGTATACTTGAACCAGATTTCCCCAGGAGTTCCATAATAGCCCAGCCATCTTCCACCATGTAATGAGTAGAGTACTCAGGGAGACTGACCTGCACCACAACAGTACAATATTCCGGTATGTCGATGACAACCTTCTGGATTCTGAATCCAAACCAAGACATCAGGAGGCACTATACTTAGTCCTGAAGCACTTGGCAGTAGTAACCCAGCTCCATGGCAATAAACAGTGACCTATAGGGTACTACTCTACTGCTGAGGGTCCCGACGTGAACGGCTTGCTCAGATGTATGGCTGCTTTAGACTGTGCTGTGTAGGCTGTGAGGTTCAGTGAGCCTATTGTGATGACAGCGAATTTAGTCTTGCGTATCAAACCCTCGTAGAAATGTTAAATACAGAAAAAGTACGCACGGTTTCTAACATCCTGAAGAAAGGCTAATGCCCGAAACGTCGATTCTCCTGTTCCCTAGACGCTGCCTGACCTGCTGCGCTTTTCCAGCAACACATTTCCATCTCTGATCTCCAGCATCTGCAGACCTCACTTTCTCCTTGCTCAGATGTATAGCTGCTTTAGACTGTGCTGTGTAGGCTGTGAGGTTCAGTGAGCCTATTGTGATGACAGCGAATTTAGTCTTGCGTATCAAACATACCCTCGTAGAAATGTTAAATACAGAAAAAGTACGCACGGTTTCTAACATGAGAAGGGCAAAATGGGAGGCTGGTCTTTTGCCACCAACCAAATCCATTACCATTGTACGAGATACCCGGGGAAACCCAGTGAAAGGGATGTTAGGCAATGGTGAACCACGTGTGTGGGAATGTGGACAATGAAGTAGAGGAAAGTGGGATAAAGGATGTGCTCTTGGAAGCACCAGATGAGACCCTGTTTGTGGATGGCTCGCAAAAATATGTAGACAGTTTGCCACGAACGGGATGGACAGTAGTGAACATGGAACTATGAGTTGTCGAGCGGGGAGAATAAAGGGAAGCCTGTCAGCCCAGGTGGCCGAGTTAGTGGCCCTCTCCCAGGCCTTCACGGAGGTGTCAGGGAGGAGGGTTAACATTTACACTGATAGTAGATATGCTTTCAGGATTGTCCATGATTGCATGACCATTTGGGGAAGACGGGGATTTGTCACTATGGGAGTCACCCCTGTCAAGCACGGACAATAAAGACAGTGCAGCGGAGAGAAGCGAGGGCTGCCGGGAAGGGTAGGTTTTCCCACTTAATAGGGACTTACCTCGGGAGTCGGGCCTCCACTTTTTACAGAGTGGTGAGGAGAGAGGACGGAGAGAAACGAGGGCTGCTGGGAAGGGTAAGTGATTGTTTTTTAAGTAAGTGAGACCTTAAACTAGTTTGGCAGGGGTGTGGGAACCAGAGCTACATATCTGAGAGGGGGGTAGTTGAGGATGAGCAATGACAGGATGTAGTAAATCTATCAGGGAAGTTTTTCATGTGATGAAACAAAGGGATCGGTTAAAGTGTGTCTACTTTAACACAAGAAGTGTCAGAAATAAACGTGATGAACTTAGAGCATGGATCAGTACCTGGGACTGTGATGTTGTGGCCATAACGGAGACTTGGATTTCACAGGGGCAGGAATGCTAGCTAGATGTTCCAGGGTTTAGAACATTTGAAAAGAACAGGCAGGGGGTAAAAGAGTAGAGGGGGTGTAGCATTGTTAATCAGAGAGTGTGTCACAGCTACAGAAATGAAGGTTGTCGAGGAAGATTTGTCTACTGAGTCTGTATGGGTGGAAGTTAAGAACAGCAAAGGAGTAGCCACCTCATTGGGGGTGTTCTATAGACCCCCTAATAGCAGTAGGGAGACAGAAGAACTCATAGACTGGCAGATTTTGGAAAAATGCAGATGTAGCACGGGTGTTATTATGGGTGACTTCAACTTTCCCAATATTGACAGGAACCTCCTTATTCCAGATGTTTTGGATGGAGCTGTTTTTGTCAGGTATGTTCAAGAGGGTTTCTTTATTCAGTATGTAGACAAGCGGACGAGGGGAGAGGCCATTTTGGATTTGGTGCTCGGCAATGAGCCAGGCCAGGTGTCAGATCTTGCGGTGGGAGAGCACTTTGGATACAGTGACCTCACGTTTACCATAGCCATCGAGAGGGAAAGGAGCAGTTACCATGGCAAGATATTTAATTGGGGAAAAGGAAATTATGACGCTATCAGACAGGAGTTGGGAAGTACAGATTGAGAGCAATTGTTCGACAGAAAGGGCACCACAGACATGTGGATACTGTTTAAGGAACAGATGTTGCGAGTGATGCATAAATTTGTTCTGTGAGACAGGTAAGAAGGGGTAAGATTCAGGAACTTTGGATGATGAGAAGAGAGGAGCTTCTTCTCAAAAGGAAGAAAGCAGCTTACATAAGGTGGAGGAAGCAAGGATCTAGCACAGCTTTAAAGGATTACAGGCTTATTGGAAAGAAGCTCAAAAATGGACTGCAGAGAGCCAGAAGGGGCACGAAAAAGGCTTGGCGGGAAGGATTAGGGAGAATCTAAAGGCATTTTACTCATACGTGAGGAATAAGAGAATGATCGGGGAGAAGGTAGGGCCAGTCAGGGATAGCGTAGGTCACTTGTGCATGGTGCCTGAGCAGATAGGGGAAGCCCTGAATGAGCTCTTTGCTTTGGTTTTCACTGAGGAAAGGGACCTTGTTGTGAATGAAAACTTTGAGGAGCCAGGAAACAGGCTTGAACAGATCGAGATTGAGGAAGTTGATGTGCTGGAAATTTTGGAAAACATTAAGATTGATAAGTCCCCAGGGCCAGACCAGGTTTATCCTAGGTTGCTCCGGGAAGTGAGAAAAGAGGTTGTTAAGCTGCTGGCGAACATATTTGCTTCCTCACTCTCCACGGGAGTTGTACCGGAGGATTGGAGGGAGGCGAATGTTCTTCCTTTTTTCAAGAAGGGTAATAGGGAAATCCCTGGCAATTACAGACCAGTCAGTCTTATGTCTGTGGTCAGCAAGGTTTTGGAAAGAATTCTGAGGGATAGGATTTATGACTGTTTGGAAAAGCACATCGTGATTAAAAGCAGTCATCATGGCTTTGTGAGGGGCAGGTCATACCTCACAAATCTTATTGAGTTCGTTGAGGAGGAGATGAGACAGGTTGATGAAGGTTGGGCAGTGGATGTGGTGTATATGGACTTCAGCAAGGCATTTGATATAGTTCCACATGGTAGGCTCATTCATAAAGTCAGGAGGTATGGGATACAGGGAGTTTTGATTCTGGATTCAGAATTGGTTGGCTGACAGAAGGCAGAGAGTGGTTGTAGATGGAAAGTATTCTGCCCTGGAGGTCAGTGGTGAGTGGTACCTGAAGCCTCTATTCTTAGGCCTCTGCTCTTTTTAGCTTTTATAAGTAACTTGGATGAGGAGGTTGAGGGGTAGCTTAGTAAATTTGTCGATGACACAAAGGTTGGAGGTGTCATTGATAGTATCGAGGGCTCTTGCAGGCTGCAGCGTGACATTGACAGGATGCAGAGCTGGGCTGAGAAATGGCAGATGGAGTTCAACTTGGATAAATGCAAAGTGATGCATTTTGGAAAGTTGAACGTGAATGCTCAAGATAGGATTAAAGACAGGATTCTTGGCAGTGTGGAGGAACAGTGGGATCTTGATGTTCAAGTGCATAGATCCCTCAAAGTTGCCACCCAAGTGGATAGGATTGCTAAGAAAGCATATGGTGTTTTATCTTTCATTAATGGGAGGTCGAGTTTAAGAACCGTGAGGTTTTGCTGCAACTCTACAAAATCCTGGTGAGACCACACTGGGAATATTGTGTCCAGTTCTGGTCATCCTGTTATTGGAAAGATATGGAGACTTTGGAGAGGGTGCAAAGAAAGTTTCCCAGAATGCTGACTGGACTGGAGGGCTTGTCTTACGACGAGAGGTTGATAAGCTCGAACTTTTCTCTCTGGAGAGGAGGAGGAAGAAAGGTGATCTGATCAAGGTGTACAAGCTAATAAGAGGCATAGTTAGAGTTGATAGCCAGAGACTTCTCACCAGGGCAGGATTGACTGGCACGAGGGGTCATAGTTTTAGACGTTGGGAGGAAATAATAGAGGAGACACCAGATGTAGGTTATTTACGCAGAGTTGTGAATGCATGGACTGCATTGCCAGTGGCGGTGGTGGAAGTAGCGTCATTAGGGACATTTAAGCGACTGCTGGACACGCACATGGACAGCAGTGAATTGAGGGGTGCACAGGTTAGGTTATTTTATTTTAGATTAGAATTAAATCTTGGCACAACTTCTCTGTGTTCTATGTTCTACGTTCTAGGAGGCAAGCAAGCTCCCATCAAAGACTGCAGTGTTGAAGGTCAAGGCCCACGAGAAGGAACCAGATGAATAGAATAAAAGTGGCACACTTTTAAGGGGAACCAGGCTGTTGACAAAGCTGCTCAATCAGCCCTAGAGACAGAAGACATCCATCCTTGGTCTGCCATCTTTGCTGAGGATGGCCCCACCATAAGCATTACCCCTGGCACACTGGTACCCCTGAGGGTGAATGTGCCAGGTGGAAGGTGCAGGGGTCCACGCCAGATGAGAAAGGTGTCTGGAGATTGAGGTCCTGGCCCCCGTGTATATCCAACATACTCTTATGCAATTACATCACGGCGTTTTGCACATGGGGCGTGATGCTATGATATCCAGCATCGGGAAGGAATGGTGGTGGAAGGACATGGGCAGAATCTGTCATTGCTGTGTGACATGTGCCCAGCACAACCAAGCAGGCCCACTAAAATTAGAATGGGGCACCAGCCACGCCCAAAGGGAGCTTGGGAGCGTGTACAAATAGATTTTATGGGACCTTTTCCCCAATCCCATGGGAAGATGTATTGCCCTGTGATTATTGACCAATTCACCAGGTGGGTCGAGGCCTACCCTACCCAGAATTGCTCAACCATCATTGTGGCAAGGATTTTAGCTGAGCAGGTGATTCCGGTGGCGGGTGGCGGGCGGGGTGAGGGACGGGCGGGGGTTGCCATCCCGGATTGGACTCCAACCAGGGGATCCATTTTACTGGATGAGTTGCTTACCGGAGTAGGCACGGTTACATGTTAATACTTACCTATACATGTTCTATATGCACGTGCAGCAAAATACCATCTCTAAATGCTGGGTTTGTACCTAAATCCCCTCATACTCAAGTGGGGGCAGATCCATTCCATTTAATAAATCAGAGACGGCAGAATGGTGGTTGGACTAGGAGCAATCCTCAAAATTATCCATTTGATGGGGGGGGGGGGGGGTAAGTCTGACAGAGAATCTCATGAGTCACTCATGCGAGGCCCTGACCAGACTATTTCTGTTGCCAATGATAAGGTCACCTGGGAGACCGCAGGTTATAACATGTAAAAGTATCATGATTGGTTCCAGCTTCACTACATCCTTTCTCAAACGCCCCTGGCTCTGTCCCTCACAACACCCCAGATGATTGAACACCCACGGGGACTATTTGTTTTAAATGTAATTGTACTTCAATTACAATTACAAGGGTGGAATGCCGGAACCAGCGAATGTTCCCATTCCCTGCTCCTTACCTCGTCCGGCTGCCAATTGTTTCTTTCTGAAAGTATGACCACAGGTAAAATGTTCAAAACCATTTGGACCACAATTCAGACTGATTATCCGAGGACTTACAATGGTACTTATTTTGTCTGTGGTCTCAAGGTCTACCCTTGGGTCCCTCTGGATTGATCCAGATCTTGCTACCTTGCGTATGTGGTCCCTTTTGTTCGCCATTACAGTTCCCTCCATCCCAACATACACCTACTTCGATCCAAACG
>NC_057736.1:20915842-20917791 GCF_004010195.1 Chiloscyllium plagiosum
GGATATCCACCAACTGGTTCGGGCTGCATGCCCTCAGGACAAGTGACGTCTAGTATCTGATGGGTCTGGCATAGCTGATTATGCACAGCAATGAAGTCAAGACTATAGGAGAGGCAGGTGGACCCAGGACACCCCTATGAAAGCAGGTATAATTAGCAGGAGCCCTTCGACAAATTTAAGGCCGAAATCCATTGTGTTTTGGGGAAATCACCCGCCAATTGGGCAAAAAAACAAACACCAAACAACAGAGGGGGGAGGGCGCCCCCAGATAGGGGAACGACACTTTAGGGTCTGCCCAGAATGTTTAGGGATTCCTCTGATTGGGCATTCATTCAGGCTTTCAAGGACGAGCTGTCTCCCCCGTACCAGGCAGTCCTAAAAATGGGAGTTGTCGCTCTCAAAGACTATGATGCCCAGGTAGAATGGGCAACAGGCTTTAATGAGGACACAGGAGGAAAAGCCCCCATGTCTGTAAAGCAGGAAAACCTAGGTGCTGTCACAATGACAAAATTCAGACCCACGTGTTACAATTGTGGCAAGACAGGCCACTTTGTCTGGGATTGCAGGGGGAGGAAACAGAGTAACGGGAAGCCGACACGTGTCTGACAGTACTGTGGCAAAAGGGGTGACGCTGAAGATGCTCGTTGGAAAAAACATGGCAAACGAACAAACACTGAAAATACATCAGACTGATGTCCAGCAGCCCCCATGGGAACGGGTGATAAGGAGGGAAGGATTTACATGTCTCTGCTGGCAGGGGGCGGAAAGTGAGAGATGGATATGGGATCCTCCACATCTATTACTGACTTACCCCTGCCCCTCACTAACAAAATGATTTATGTGAAGGAGATTAATGGACAAGGAACCCCTGCGTACTTGAGTGAGACCACTCTAGTAGAAATCAATAACCTGTATATACTGATACGATTTTATATATGTAAAAATAATGAAGGAACTATTATGGGAAATGATTTAATCTCGGAGTACAAAGTCCTTATAGACTGGGAAAGGGTGAATTAATCTGGCCCTGTTCCGATGGGAGAAAGGAAAAAATGCAGACTTACGCAAGCCACTTGAGCACTGTTCAAGTCGCCTCTACTATGGGATGCGATTGGCAGCTAGGCTTTGGTGCCATTTGCGCCTCTGTCCCAGGAATATGGGTGGAGACTAAATTAGATACAGGCTTGTTTGTGATCTGACCCTCCTGTAGTCGTGGAGGGTCGGAACACAAGCCGTACCGCCAATACCCCATAAAACATGAAGCCAGAAGGGCGGTTGTGGAAATTGTGAAAGGATTAGCGGAGAGGGGAATTCTCCGAGACACTACAAGCAGTACTAATTCCCGCACATGGCCAGTCAGTAAACCTGATGGAAGTTACCATCTCACAATTGATTATACAGCTCTAAACAGGGTCACGCCTAAATTATACCTTACAGTTGCCAGTCCATCCACAATCTTAAATGGGTTCTCCCAGAACCCCAAAATCTTTACTGTATTGGATATTGTGAATGGATTCTGGTGTACCCACGGCACCCCCCCCCCCGCCATCGTGACTCCCAAGATAAGTTTGCATTGACCGTTGGGGAAAAAAAGTAGACTTGAACCAGATTTCCCCAGGAGTTCCATAATAGCCCAGCCATCTTCCACCGTGTAATGAGTAGAGTACTCAGGGAGACTGACCTGCACCACAACAGTACGATATTCCGGTATGTCGATGACAACCTTCTGGATTCTGAATCCAAACCAAGACATCAGGAGGCACTATACTTAGTCCTGAAGCACTTGGCAGTAGTAACCCAGCTCCATGGCAATAAACAATGACCTATAGGGTACTACTCTACTGCTGAGGGTCCCGACATGAACGGCTTGCTCAGATGTATGGAAATGTGTTGCTGGAAAAGAGCAGCAGGTCAGGCAGCATCTAGGGAACAGGAGAATCGACGTTTCG
>NC_057736.1:20917997-20919556 GCF_004010195.1 Chiloscyllium plagiosum
TGGGAATGTGGACAATGAAGTAGAGGAAAGTGGGATAAAGGATGTGCTCTTGGAAGCACCAGATGAGACCCTGTTTGTGGATGGCTCGCAAAAATATGTAGACAGTTTGCCATGAACGGGATGGACAGTAGTGAACATGGAACTATGAGTTGTCGAGCGGGGAGAATAAAGGGAAGCCTGTCAGCCCAGGTGGCCGAGTCAGTGGCCCTCACCCAGGCCTTCACGGAGGTGTCAGGGAGGAGGGTTAACATTTACACTGATAGTAGATATGCTTTCAGGAATGTCCATGATTGCATGACCATTTGGGGATATGTCACTATGGGAGTCACCCCTGTCAAGCATGGACAATAAAGACAGTGCAGCGGAGAGAAACGAGGGCTGCCGGGAAGGGTAGGTTTTCCCACTTAAAAGGGACTTATCTCGGGAGTCGGGCCTCCACTTTTTACAGAGCGGTGAGGAGAGAGGACGGAGAGAAACGAGGGCTGCTGCAAAGGGTAAGTGATTGTTTTTTAAGTAAGTGAGACCTTAAACTAGTTTGGCAGGGGTGTGGGAACCAGAGCTACATATCTGAGAGGGGGGTAGTTGAGGATGAGCAATGACAGGATGTAGTAAATCTATCAGGGAAGTTTTTCATGTGATGAAACAAAGGGATCGGTTAAAGTGTGTCTACTTTAACACAAGAAGTGTCAGAAATAAACGTGATGAACTTAGAGCATGGATCAGTATCTGGGACTGTGATGTTGTGGCCATAACGGAGACTTGGATTTCACAGGGGCAGGAATGCTAGCTAGATGTTCCAGGGTTTAGAACATTTGAAAAGAACAGGCAGGGGGTAAAAGAGTAGAGGGGGTGTAGCATTGTTAATCAGAGAGTGTGTCACAGCTACAGAAATGAAGGTTGTCGAGGAAGATTTGTCTACTGAGTCAGTATGGGTGGAAGTTAGGAACAGCAAGGGAGTAGCCACCTCATTGGGGGTGTTCTATAGACCCCCTAATAGCAGTAGGGAGACGGAAGAACTCATAGACGGCAGATTTTGGAAAAATGCAGATGTAGCAGGGTTGTTATTATGGGTGACTTCAACTTTCCCAATATTGACAGGAACTTCCTTATTCCAGATGTTTTGGATGGAGCTGTTTTTGTCAGGTATGTTCAAGAGGGTTTCTTTATTCAGTATGTAGACAAGCGGACGAGGGGAGAGGCCATTTTGGATTTGGTGCTCGGCAATGAGCCAGGCCAGGAGTCAGATCTTGCGGTGGGAGAGCACTTTGGTGACAGTGACCAGAATTAGAGGGGGTCATTTCAGAACAGAAATGCGGAGACATTTCTTCAGCCAGAGAGTGGTGGGCCTGTGGAATTCATTGCCACGGAGTGCAGTGGAAGCCGGGACGCTAAATGTCTTCAAGGCCGAGATTGATAGATTCTTGTTGTCTAGAGGAATTAAGGACTACGGGGAGAACGCTGGTAAGTGGAGCTGAAATGCACATCAGCCATGATTGAATGGCGGAGTGGACTCGATGGGCCGAATAGCCTTACTTCCACTCCTATGTCTTACGGTCTTA
>NC_057736.1:20919926-20921110 GCF_004010195.1 Chiloscyllium plagiosum
AGAACTTTGAGGAGCTGGGAAACAGGCTTGAACAGATCGAGATTGAGGAAGTTGATGTGCTGGAAATTTTGGAAAACATTAAGATTGATAAGTCCCCAGGGCCAGACCAGATTTATCTAGGTTGCTCCGGGAAGTGAGAAAAGAGGTGGTTAAGCCACTGGCGAACATATTTGCTTCCTCACTCTCCACGGGAGTTGTACCGGAGGACTGGAGGGAGGCGAATGTTCTTCCTTTTTTCAAGAAGGGTAATAGGGAAATCCCTGGCAATTACAGACCAGTCAGTCTTATGTCTGTGGTCAGCAAGGTTTTGGAAAGAATTCTGAGGGATAGGATTTATGACTGTTTGGAAAAGCACATCGTGATTAAAAGTAGTCATCATGGCTTTGTGAGGGGCAGGTCATACCTCACAAATCTTATTGAGTTCGTTGAGGAGGAGATGAGAGAGGTTGATGAAGGTTGTGCAGTGGATGTGGTGTATATGGACTTCAGCAAGGCATTTGATATAGTTCCACATGGTAGGCTCATTCATAAAGTCAGGAGGTATGGGATACAGGGAGTTTTGACTCTGGATTCAGAATTGGTTGGCTGACAGAAGGCAGAGAGTGGTTGTAGATGGAAAGTATTCTGCCTGGAGGTCAGTGGTGAGTGGTACCTGAAGCCTCTATTCTTAGGCTTCTGCTCTTTTTAGCTTTCATAAATAACTTGGATGAGGAGGTTGAGGGGTGGCTTAGTAAATTTGTCGATGACACAAAGGTTGGAGGTGTCGTTGATAGTATCGAGGGCTCTTGCAGCCTGCAGCGTGACATTGACAGGATGCAGAGCTGGGCTGAGAAATGGCAGATGGAGTTCAACTTGGATAAATGCAAAGTGATGCATTTTGGAAAGTTGAACGTGAATGCTCAAGATAGGATTAAAGACAGGATTCTTGGCAGTGTGGAGGAACAGTGGGATCTTGATGTTCAAGTGCATAGATCCCTCAAAGTTGCCACCCAAGTGGATAGGATTGTTAAGAAAGCATATGGTGTTTTGGATTTCATTAATGGGAGGTCGAGTTTAAGAGCCGTGAGGTTTTGCTGCAACTCTACAAAATCCTGGTGAGACCACACTGGGAATATTGTGTCCAGTTCTGGTCATCCTGTTATTGGAAAGATATGGAGACTTTGGAGAGGGTGCAAAGAAAGTTT
>NC_057736.1:20921828-20925547 GCF_004010195.1 Chiloscyllium plagiosum
TAAAATTAGAATGGGGCACCAGCCACGCCCAAAGGGAGCTTGGGAGCGTGTACAAATAGATTTTATGGGACCTTTTCCCCAATCCCATGAGAAGATGTATTGTCCTGTGATTATTGACCAATTCACCTGGTGGGTTGAGGCCTACCCTACCCAGAGTTGCTCAACCATCATTGTGGCAAGGATTTTAGCTGAGCAGGTGATTCTGGTGGCGGGCGGGGGGGGGGGGCGGGGTGATGGACGGGCGGGGGTTGCCATCCCGGATTGGACTCCAACCAGGGGATCCATTTTGCTGGATGAGTTGCTTACCGGAGTAGGCACGGGTTACATGTTAATACTTACCTATACATGTTCTATATGCACGTGCAGCAAAATACCATCTCTAAATGCTGGGTTTGTACTCAAATCCCCTCATACTCGAGTGGGGGCAGACCCATTCCACTTCGTAAATCAGAGGCGGCAGAATGGTGGTTGGACGAGGAGCGGTCCTCACAATTATCCATTTGATGGGGGGGGTAAGTCTGACAGAGAATCTCACGAGTCACTCATGCGAGGCCCTGACCAGACTATTTCTGTTGCCAATGATAAGGTCACCTGGGAGACTGTAGGTTATAACATGCAAAAGTATAATGGTTGGTTCCAGCCTCACTACATCCTTTCTCAAACGCCCCTGGCTCTGTCCCTCACAAACACCACAGATGAATGAACGCCCACGGGGACTATTTGTTTTAAATGTAATTGTACTTCAATTACAATTACAAGGGTGAAATGCCGGAACCAGCGAATGTTCCCATTCCCTGCTCCTTACCTCGTCCGGCTGCCGATTGTTTTTTTCTGAAAGTATGACCACAGGTAAAATGTTCAAAACCATTTGGACCACAATTCAGACTGATTATCCGAGGACTTACAATGGTACTTATTTTGTCTGTGGTCTCAAGGTCTACCCTTGGGTCCCTCTGGATTGATCCAGATCTTGCTATCTTGCGTATGTGGTCCCTTTTGTTCGCCATTACAGTTCCCTCCGCCTTCATCCCGGCTTTTGTTGTACACGTCATCCAGACTATAAAAAACTGCTGTACCTGTTGTTCTGAGAGAGATGGCGTGGTCAAGTCCCATGGTTAGGATCAGAATCATGCTGCCCCTCCCAAAAGCTTTTGACTTAATAAATTTGATTGGCTTGCTTCCTAATTTGAGTTTTATTAATTTTACTACAACAAAGGTGTATTAATTTTACTCTTAAGATACATAGGTCTTATTTAATTAAGTTCTTTGGGCACTTATAAAGTGAGGCTGTAAATTTGGTTGTTTGATGTCTCACAAATTGGAACCTGTTTCTCCCACACCAGTGTGAGCCATGCATTTGCCTGTTTAATCATACTGACCTTGTGCTAATTAGCTCATTGTTCACGTAGTGACCTGGAGTTTATTACATTTTGGTCCTGCTTTTTAATTTAATTTTAAAAATATTTTTAAGGCAGAGTTAGATAGATTCTTGATTACTATGGTGTAGTGATTGGACTGGGGTTAGCCACGTATACCTCATTGAGTGTGGGCTCCCTGATTGGGGTTGTTAATCTGTGCCAATCAGAGAGTCCAGACTGACAAATAGTAACAGGAATCCAGTCCCTACCCTCCCCTTCACTGTTTTGATCACACAGCACTGCCCTTTGATGTGAAGGGCAATGTTTGTCACTGGCCACCCGGGTGTTTTCCTATCTTCCTGGTGGTGGAAATTGAATAAAGATTTGTGCACTTTGTGTCTTTCACTGTGTCTCACACCTGCACACACACACCATGGGTGCTGGGGAAAAAAATAAGCACTACCGCACTTAGGTGGTAGTGTGGGGATTAAAGGGGGGAAAAAAAAATTAACCCAGGGATAGGGCCCGGGTGTCCTTAAAAAGAAAAGTAACAGGAATCCAGTCCCTACCCTCACCTTCACTGTTTTGATCACACAGCACTGCCCTTTGATGTGAAGGGCAGTGTTTGTCACTGGCCACCCGGGTGTTTTCCTATCTTCCTGGTGGTGGAATTTGAATAAAGATTGGTGCACTTTGTGTCTTTCACTGTGTCTCACACCTGCACACACACACCATGGGTTCTGGGGAAAAAATACCACTTAGGTGATAGTGTGGGGGTTAAAAAAAAAAGTAACAGAAATCCTTCTCACTGGAGAGACTGTCTCTGAGCTGACTAGTCAGAGTCCATGCACCATGCACGTGTTAATAAAGGGTGACTTGGTGATGGTATACCATAAAGTTATTTCCGTGACGTTATTTCACATGAGATTAAAGATTAGTAAAAATATGTAGGAATGTAAAGTTGAGGTTAAAGTCAGGTCAGCCATAGTCTTATTAAATGATGGAGAAAGCTTGAGGGGCCCAGTGGTCTACTCTTGTTCCTTATTTGTATATTTATATAAAGTGAAGCTGGTTTGGAAGGCAGGAAACAGAGGTGTCAAATATTGCATTCTCTGAATAAACTTATTATTAAGCAAAGTATCATTGTTTTGTTTTATATGTCACTTTTACACAGGACAAACAAATGGATGCCTCAAGGTCAAGATTGAAATCAAGTGAAAAAAAGGTCAGAAGACTAATCAGAATTCCATTTGTAATAGACAAATGGCTGACGATGCATTTCGAGTGTTGACATGATTATCCACCACTGGATTGGATATGTTTATTCTGGTTATGGTTTTACTAAAGAGCAAATAAGTGCTGGCCTTGGCAAAGACATTTCCTGACAAAAAACAAAGTCTGCAAAAAAGTGTGAACTTAATGCCCATTGGTTTGACAGTGATGAAGACTGCATATTGTATAAGATTTCATAGGTTGACATTTGTAAGAAATACAGTCTTTTAAATACTTATGAGGTGTGAACTTTTAAAAAGACAGATGTTTATTACACAGAGGAGTATATCATGCAAACTATAGACTATATAAAGAATATATTGCATAAATTCAATTTGGAAACTTATTTTTCAGTACAGGTACACAATCCTTTATCTGAAACGCTCGGGATCAGCTGATTTTCAGAATTCGGAATTTATCGAAAATCTTACTGAACAGTAGACTCACTGTGAGTAACGAGTCCTGAGACAGAATTGAGGTCTGCCAGTATTGGGCCACACCCACCCAAGTCGCATCTGAGTGACTTGCATCGAGTGGGTGTGGAGTTGGATTAACTGCATCCCAAACAACCTTGTTAATGAAATAAAAACTTCACAAAAAAAATCTTTGGATTTTGGAGCTTTTCAGATTTCGGGATTTCAGATACAAGGTTGTCTACCTGTACTCACTTTTAAATGGTTGAATTAGGCAGAATGGCAGCTAGAGAGGGTTGGGTGGTAAGATAGTGGTGACGAAGCGACTATCACAAAGGAACAGTGACTAAGAAAGCCTTCTCTGCAGACACTGCCAGTGAGGGAAAACTGCACTCCATCAGCTGCAGGCTCCACCTGCCCTTCCCCCATATCCCCTGCCTGCTGAGTGGTTCAGGCACAGATACTTCCTGTGGCCTGTTAAGCTGACAATACATAACATATCTGTGTCAGGAACACTTTGGTATTATGGATAACCACGCCAATGTATAGAGGATGGAAGAGGAGAAAGTGAGGTCTGCAGATGCTGGAGATCAAAGTTGAAACTTTATTGCTGGAACAGCACAGCAGGTCAGGCAGCTTCCAGGGAACAGGAGATTCGACGTTTCGGGCACAGGCC
>NC_057736.1:20925587-20939139 GCF_004010195.1 Chiloscyllium plagiosum
TTTTTCCTCAGAGTCCAAGTAGCATTTTAGCCAGTCTATTCCACATGCAGTAGATATCCATCACTTTCTAATACTGCTCAACTGAAAGATTCCGCCATGAAGACATCAATAGCTGGGACATACCTTGTTTCCACTTTATAAAGTAATGTAATTACTTGGTTCCTCCACTGGTCATAAAGAGCATCTTTAGAAAACAGAGGTGGGTAATCATACCCTGAAATGTTACATTTTCACTCACTATCCTCTGCTACCACCATTATTTAGTTGAAGATAACAGTTTTGAACAGAATCCAAGTTCACACTTTCAGTGAGAGTTTTATTTCAGTTAACTAACTTTCATAAAACTTATCCATTGACTACAAGCTCCCCACTTTCACATATTCACACACTATTAACCATAATTAACTATTCCAGGCGAGTGTATGATTGGCAGAATAACTGAATTACCAGCTGGTTGGTTGGCTGCGCGAAGTGTGGATGAAGAGTGAGTGAATGACTGGTGGACTTATTAGGTGGGTAAGCGAGTATATGTATGAATATAAGCAGAAGAGTGTTGGGAGGGTTGAGTCACGAGTGACTGTGAATGGAACATGGGCAGATGAGTGAGTGAAGCATGAAGAGGCATTGAATTAGTGATTGGGAGGAGCGCATGATTAAGCATGGGACTCAGAGGGTGAATGGGTGAATAGGACTGTTGAGTAGGGTTGAATGTGCGAAGGACAGGGAGAGATGGGTATCTAGTGAGCAAGTGAGTGACCAGGAAAAGTAGGTGAGGGAGAGTGCAAGCAAATGATAGGGAAATATATATACATAAGGGGTAAGCAAGTGAGTGACTGGGAAGGGTGGGTAGGGAATGAATGAGTGACTGTGAGAACAAGCTAGTGATTAGGAGGGGTAGGTAGAAAATGAGTGATCAAATGACCAGGAAGGGTGTGTAGGGTGTGGCAAAGAAGGGACAGGGAGGAATGGGGAGGAGTGACCAGGACAGAAATTGGTAGAGATGAATGACTGTTTGAGCAGATGACACACCGACTAGGATTGGTGCATGACTGAGCATCTGGAGGTGTGTATCATTATCTAAGTGACCTCCAAAACATCCATGCAGGTGAGAGAGTGGAACAGTGGGTTTTGGTGTGAGGGACTGAGGGGCAGATGTAGATGTGAGAGGAATGGGAGGGATTGGTAACTGGGGGAAGGATGGCATAAATGGTGGAGAGAGTGGCTTTGGTAAACCAATGAAACGTGTGAACAAGTGAGTGAGACGGTAAAGTCAGTGAGTTAGTGAATGGAGGGAGGATGCATGTGTGAGTGAATGGCAAGGTGGCTGAGTGGGAGGGCAAAGTGACTGGTTGAGTGGGTGAGTGAGGGTCTGGGAAGGGTGGCTGACTGTGCAGATGAGTGTGCCAGAAAATCGAAGGTACTGGGTGACTTTGTTGGTGTATGCATGAGCAATGGATAACAGGGTGGGTGAGCAGACAAGCTTAAGTGGAGGAGCAATTGACAGGGAGGCGTGATATGCTAAGCTAGCGATGAAGACAGGTGCACGGCTGGATGAGAGAACAGGCGAGCAATTAGGGGAGCTGTGCGCACGCAAACAACTGACTGGGATGTGTGGGTGAATTGGTGAGTGAGTGAGGGACTAGGAGGTGTGGGTGACTTGGTGAGTGGTTAACTCAGTGAGTGAGTGAGGGACTGGGACGTGTAGGTGACTCCATAAGTGAGTGAGAGACAGGGAGATGGAAGTGACTCGGTGAGTGAATAAGGGACTGGAAGTTGTGGGTGAATCGCTGAGTGAGAAAGGGACTGGGAGGTGTGGGTCACTCCGTGAGTGAGTGAGGGGCTGGGAGGTGGTGATGACTCGGTTAGTGAGTGAGGGACTGGGAGGTGTGAGTGACTCGGTGAGTGAATGAGGGACTGGGAGATGTGGGTGACTCGGTGAGTGAGTGAGGGCCTGGAGGGTGTGGGTGACACAGTGAATGAGGGGCTGGGAGATGTAGATGACCCTGAGTGAGAAACTGACTGGAGTGGGTTGGTGAATGAGAGCAACTGGAAGTGTGTGCGGAGAGCAGATGCCTGGGAAAGAAATGTTGATGGATGAGTGAATTACTGATGGAGTGGCAGGTGAAATGATTTGGATTGTTCTGTACACGTCTATCCTTCCCTTGCATTCCCTGCCTGCAAGTTTGGAGGTTGCCCCACCAGGCTGTATCTGGTTATTCTACTCCTTAGCTCAGCAACCCCTATCTCTGCACCATTTTCAGATGGTCAAGACCTAAATTTTATTCATTCTCACTTTACATCCGAAACAAAATAAGGGGCTTTGTTAGTTTGCTTGAATGCCTTGCATGTTTGAATGGTAATTTGTGTTAATTATTGATTTAAATGATCCATTCATATTTTGAAATTGTCTTCCTCCACCACTCCCAAGACACATGTTGTTGCAAACCTTATCTTTGTGAGATTTGCTCACTGCACGCAAACCCAACTGACAGTGTAAATGAAATGTGACACCCACGTACAAGAAATACTGGACAAGCCGAGGTTAACATATCATGCTAACATTAAGCAGGAGCAAAGAGTGGCAGTCCAATGGCCCACCAGGCTGACTGCATGTTAAGTGAAAAGAAAGAATCAATTCATGAACAAATTGCTGATTATCGCCTCCATTCAGACCATCTCCCTGCTGCCAGCTTGCTCTCTGTCAATCAGAATGGTGGCAGATGTTCCCACAGACACCAGGGTCAGAGGCAGCAAAGCCTTCTCTTCTTCTACTACCCAATCTGTTGTGCATCCGTTTTTCAGGCAGTATGTGTGGATTGGCATCTGTCCTATTCTATGAGGCAGCTTAAAACAGAATACATGACAGTAGAAAAGATTTGCTGGCATAACCAAGAGGCAGAATTGTTTGAGAGCATGCAAGGAGGCTTTGAGAATGTGCAAGGACAACAAGATGCAATGAAGCATTTTGTTATAATTGAAAAATGATTTGGGAACCACAGAACTGATAGTGGGTTTGTGATTCAAGTATAATAATGCAATGGTGTGTGACATGAAGGAAATTCTTCCACTGCCAATGCTGATAGGGTTAAACCCAAAGAACAAGTCCTGAGAATAATTCTAAAGACGATTTTACAACTTCTGAGGTCTTTATCTATTGCTGCAGAAACATTTGTCCAGCCACATGCCAACCGTTGGAAGGAAACAAACTTTGCTCTTCTGATTGATTTTTATCTGTGAGGAGCTGAATTGTAGCAAATTTGATGTAATGATTTAAGTCAATTTTCTGAAAATCCTAAGTGTGAAAATCCATTGGACATCACAGAAAAGTATACCTACCTTTTTAATTTTCCAGGTTGCCTTTACTTAATGGCAAACTCAAAACTTTCAGATTTCCCCACGTGGAGAATTGTCCATTGGACAGCACGAATGGCATGAAAAGTCCGACTGCAGTTAAATTAGGCTGGGCTATGAAAACTTCAATGATCTGCACCAATTTGAACAGATTGGTGCACATGCACTGTTTTCTATCTGGCTAATATATGTTACAACCCAAAATTATCTCCTTACAGTGTAACATATTAAAACCTAAAACCATGCAACAAGCTGTCTTTAAATCCAAAGATTAAATTTTTGCACTTAATTTTATTGAAAAGCCAGTCAGTTCTGCTATAAAGCAGTAGTTCTGTTCTCAGGCAACCCTGTGTTATAAGAAAGTCATGTAAGAGCAGCACCATTTAAACTCATGGGGCTGGAATCACGTTATAACCAGTACAGGCTTTAAAACGTCATGCTTTAGGAATGAATTCGTCAATCGTATTGTAGCAAATTCATGCTAATGAAACGTGCGCAACAGCAGAACAACCTGTAAATTTCCGTGAATTCGTACATTGCTGATATTCTTTCCTAATGCTGCCATTTAGTGCTTACATGTAACGCAAGGTTACATTCTAAGTTCAAAGTTCTCCACCATTTCACAATTAATCCGTGAAACAGCTTCTCCAATTTTTAAAATGGGATAATCTGCAGGTTTCCCTTTCTCTTCCTGCATGAGTAAAACTAGTGAGATGGAAATGTGTTGCTGGAAAAGCACAGCAGGTCAGGCAGCATCTAGGGAACAGGAGAATCGACGTTTCGGGCATTAGCCCTTCTTCAGGAGAAGGGCTGAAGAAGGGCTAATGCCCGAAACGTCGATTCTCCTGTTCCCTAGATGCTGCCTGACCTGCTGCGCTTCTCCAGCAACACATTTCCATCCCATTTTTATAATTGGCAGCCAATCCAGCATAGCACTTTTATGTCTGAGCGATAAGAAACATGAAAGCTTCATGCTAAGCTAATCTGCAATAAGGGCATAGAACACAATACAGCACAGAACAGGCCCTTCAGCCCACGATGTTGTGCCGAACATTTGTCCTAGCTTAAGCACCTATCCATGTACCTATCCAATTGCTGCTTAAAGGTCACCAATGATTCCTCACTTTCTCCTAAAACTAGTGAGAGCAAACCCCTCATGGATTGCAATTTCAGCTGTTTTGTGGGTTGTAGTTTGAAGTGATTTTGGACGGTTCTGATGTAGTGAGCTGTTCAGCTATTGAATCATCCAGATGTTATAAAATTGTGAAATTTGTGTCAGGTTAATTCTGTTGATTATGATCAAACTTGTGCACATTAAGAGCTACTCCCATTGTCAATGTCCATTAAGTTAATCTGTATTGAAATCTGAGAGTAAAGCTTGTAGCCGTGCCCACATTTGTTTTCAATATGATCTTTCCTGGATGGATCAAATTTCAAACAGCAATTTTTTTGGTGTTTAAGGAATGTTGAATTGGAAGGAATTGACACCAATATTATACAAAAAGTCTGGAGTCCAAAGTTTACCTTCTAATACTTAATTGGAACAAAGTTTATAGTAAACAACTGACTTGATCTGTCACTGGGGAAAACAACCTACTTTGTGATCATTCTGTCACTGGGGAAACTGTGATTTGGAGATGCCGGTGTTGGACTGGGGTGTACAAAGTTAAAAATCACACAACACCAGGTTATAGTCTAACAGGTTTAATTCGAAGCACTAGCTTTGAAGTGCTGCTCCATCATCAGGTGGTTGAAGGAGCAGCGCTCCGAAAGCTACTGCTTCCAATTAAACCTGTTAGACTATAGCCTGGTGTTGTGTGATTTTTTTAACTGGAAAAAACAAACTACTTTGTGATCATTTGGACTTTAGGCTGGAACAATCAGAAAAGTTGAAATCAGAGTTTAAGGGAGCTTTTAATATCTTTTAAGAAGTAATCCTCTGAGGATTTTCAAATCATGGCTGATTTACTGTGGGGAAAATGGATGTTGTGACATCTGAAGTTAGTCTGGTGATAGTTATTTTCATCAACTTGTTGGGACATGTTATGACACGTTATGACTTGAAAGTAACTGGAATTTCTGGCCCAGAGGTTGGGGCATTACCATGAGAGAAGCTGTTTTACCTGGTGATATTGTGTGCCTGATGGCTCAATGTCCTATTGAGTTGGGTGTGCTTTGGTCATCCAGTTTGGCTGTGCATGAGGGTACAGTGACTACTCAAGCAACTTTATGCTATTTCCTGTCTCAGGTTAGTTACAAGATTTAACCTGCTTAAAATGTGTTTACAGATCTGGGTTTCAAGTGATTGGAAGGGCTAGTACAAGGACGGCTGATTTGCAAGAAAGTATTTAACTGGTTGCTTGTTTTACACTGGTGTTTATTTTGAAAAACAAGTTCTGTGTTGTATTGTTCGCTGTAGCTTGTACTTTGGTCAAATTGGGAAATTGAATGAAATGGGCAATGACACCCACAGTATTTTTATTGACTGAATATTCACTGAAATGAATAGAGACTAAGGGGTAAGTTCAAGGCCGTGAATTTAAAAAACAGTGCAAGGAAGGATGGGAGGCCAGAAGAGTTCAGCTGCCATTGAGAGAGGCAACCTGCTGCTGCGATTGAGAGAGTGAGAACTCTGTTCAGAGAAGAAATCAAAATGTAAGATCTCAGAAATATGGTGAGACCACAGGAACTTGGTGAAATGGGCGGACGGATGATTTATGAATTTCAATGCAAAAATGTGATGGTTTTTGATCCAAAGAATATAGAATGATGGTTTACAATCAAAGATTCTACTCTAAAGGTTGTGCATAAGCAAAGGGACCAGATTGTGTGTGATTACATTTTTAAAGGTGGCAGCACAGGTAGACAGAGCTGCTCATAAAGAGGAGAGTATTCTAGGCTTATTTGGTAGAGGCATAGAGTACAAAAGCAGGGAAGGTATCTTGAATGCTTATGGGATACTACTTAAACCTAAGCTGGAGTACTGTGTACATTTCTGCACACTGCACCTTTAGGAAGGATGTGAGTGAAGAAAAAGAATCCTAAAAATGATTCCATGGATGAGAAACTTCAATTGTGAAAATAGATTGGTAAAATTGGATCATTTTTGCTGGAAGGTATCTTGAATGTTTATGTGATACTACTTAAACCTCAGCTGGAGTACTGTGTACATTTCTGCACACTGCACCCTTAGGAAGGATGTGAATACATTGGAGTGAGTGAAGAAAAAGAATCCTAAAAATGATTCCATGGATGAGAAACTTCAATTGTGAAAATAGATTGGTAAAATTGGATCATTTTTGCTTGGATTTGAGAAAGCTCAGAGGAGATTTGATGGAAGTTTATGGAATCATGATGAGCCTGGACAGAGTAAATAGAGAGAAACTTTTCCCACTTGTAAAAGGATCAAGATACAAATGTGAGGAAAGAAACAGTTTTTTTTTACACAGTGAGTAGTTAGGGTAAGGAATGCACTACTTAGGATTGTGGTTGAATTCAGGCATTCAAGATGGCTTTCAATGTTTCTATTTTTGTTTTGATTTATTATTGTCACATGTACCAAGATACAGTGAAAGGAATTGTATTATGTGCTAATCAGACAAGTCATACCTTACATAAATATATCAAGGTAATAGAATAGAATGCAGAATTTAATGTTAAAACTAGAGAGAAGGTGCAGAGTAAGGTCAACTCTCATATATAAGATGTCCGTTCATAAGTCAGATAACAGCAGGGCGGAAGCTGTTATTAAATCCTTTGATACGTGTTTTAAAACTTTTGCATCATCTATCCAACGTAAGAGGGTGGAAAAGAGTCTAACCGGGGTCAGAAGGGTCTTTAATTATGTTGGCTGTTTTCCCAGGGCAGCTGGAAGTGGAACGAAGTCAATGGAAGGATGGCGATGTTTTGTGATGAACGTGGCTGTATTTACAATTCTTTATAATTTCTTGTGGTCTTGGGCAGCCGAATTGCCATATATATATCCAGAAAGGTTGCTTTCTATTGAACATAGAACAAGCCCTTCAGCCCTCGATATTACGCTAACCTCTGGAACCAATTTGAAGCCCATATATCCTACACTATTCCACTTTCATCCATATGTCTATCCAACGACCACTTAAATGCCCTTAAAGTTGGCGAGCCTACTACTGTTGCTGGCAGTGCATTCCATGCCCTACTACTGTCTGAGTAAAGAAACTGCCTCTGACATCTGCCCTATATCTATCACCCCTCAATTTAAAGTTATGTCCTTTTGTGCTAGCCATCATCAGCTGAGGAAAAAGGCACCCTATCTAACCCTCTGATTATCTTGTATCAATTAAGTCACCTCTCAATCTTCTTCGAATGAAACCTGCCTCAAGTCCCTCAGCCTTTCCTCATAAGACCTTCCCTCCAGACCAGGCAACATCCTAGTAAATCTCCTCTGAACCCTCTCCAAAACTTACACATTCTTCCTGTAATGCAGTGACCAGAACTCCGTGCAATACTGTAAGTGCAGACACACCAGAGGTTTGTACAGTTGCAGCATGACCTCGTGACTCCGAAACTCAATCCCTTTATTAACAAAAGCTAACACACCGTATGCCTTCCTAACAACCCTATCAACCTGGGTGGCAACTTCCAGGGATCTACATACATAGACGCCAAGATCTCTTTTGCTCATCTACACTAACAAGAATCCTACAATTCACCCAATACTCTTTATTCCTGTTGCATCTTCCAAAGTGAATCACTACACACTTTTCCACTTGAAACTCCATAACTTTGATATTGATATATATATATATATATATACATAATTCTGTGAAAAATTGATGAGTCATTGCAGACATGCTGAATTTCCTTAGCCTTTTGAGGAAGTAAAGGCGGGTCTGCTGTTTTGACATTAGCGTTGAAGTCATGGACCAGGATAGATTATTGGTGGCATTTACTCCAAGAAACATGTAACTTTTAACCACCTACACCTCAGCACCATTTACACACATGAACATGACCTCTACTCCACTTCCTGAAGTCGATGGCTAGCTCCTTTGTTTTGCTGACATTGAGGGAGAGATTGTTGTCTTCATACCATGCCACTAAGGTGCCTATCTCCTTCCTGTACTCTGTCTTGTTATTGTTTGAGATCCAACCCACTATATGGTGGGGTCATCAGCAAATGTTTAAATGGAGTTAGAGCGGAATTTGGCCACATAATCTTGAGAGTGCATAAGCAGGATAGTAAGGAGCTTAGAACATAGCTTTGTAGGCCACAAGTGTTGAGAATTATCGTGGAGGAGGTATTGTTGCCTATTCTTGCTGATTGCAGACTGGAGATCAGGAAGTTTAGGATCCAGTCGTAAAAGGGAGAAGCAGAGTCTGAGGTCTCAGAGTCTGGAGGTGAAATTTGTTTTTGGAATTATGATATGGAACGTGAAATAATCAATTGGTTTGAATAATCAATGCCCAGAGATAGAAGAATAAGTCAGGAAATTGACAATAAATCAAAGACAGTCATTGCAGACCTGAATAGCCTCCTTCTGCATCATATCAGTTCTGTGACACGTGATATATTCCTGGTCCAGTTATTGGAAAATACCACATGTTCCTATTGCATGATAGAAAAATGAAATGGCTCGCTTCACTAGTGTACATATGGCACCATTTTATCTTTTGGGCTTGTGTGATACTGTACCCGGCCAGTACTCCATGTGAGTGACTGGCTGGGTGAGCAAGAAAATGGTAGATGTGGGTGAGTAAGCAAGTGGCTAGTAGGTCGTGGGTGGGTGACAGGTGGGTGGCAGGTGACTAGGATGGCTGTGGGGCAGGAAGGTGGGGAAAACAAGCCTATCCGGCTTTCAGATAAATTCCTGGAAATCTTTGGGTAACACAGAAGGGGCAGAGATTTGAACCTCCACTCATTTTTCCTGACTTTGTGCTGAGAGAAGGCACAAGTTGTTGAAGCAAAGGCGTGGATAATAATTCTTGTAATATGTTACAGAATTCTGGATTGATCTTGCAATTGCCTGCTGCTAATGTATGCAAAATGAAGCCTAAAGTAAATATTTTCTTTTTAGATAAAAATTCCACGATGGAAAACAGTGAAGAACCGATGACGTACTTTCGTCATAATGGCATCATATTCTGTTCACCGTTCCATTCAGCTGAACGACTTGAAAGGCTGAAAGATTTCAACATAGATCCACATATTCCAGTCCTTATTACTTACCCGAAATCTGGTGAGAAACCGTTGTGATTTAATGTTGTTGTGTCCAGAATTGCTGAACAATTACTTCAAAAGAATGTTTAACATGTATTTATGCCTTTTAATTTTCTCTTCTGTTTGTGAGCTTCTCCCTGTGAGGGTTGAATCCATGAATGAAGGTGATCTGTGAATCTGTGATAAAAATACATTCATACTCTTTATATATCAGCCTCCCATAAAAACTGAATTCTGTTATCGCTTGGGCTTGGTTGGTATGCAGAATGCCTCATTTTAAATGGAGTTGTAGAAAGCAGCAGAAATCAGTGTCTGCTGATCACATTTGCAGGACCTATAGTGCTGCCCAGGTATTTACTTTGTCCTTGTTAGCTTAGATAAACAGTGCCAGTCCGTGATGGAGAATATCACAAAGTGTCACAAGAGCAATTCACCAAGTCTCATTCCCTATTTATTTCCAGTAACTGTGAAGATCTTTTCAGATAATTATCAGTTCTCTTTTGAGACCCTCAAAAGAATGTCACTTTGACTGACAATAGGTTATGGTTGATAACAAATGCAAACAAATATAAAGAATCGATTTAACATCAGAATTTTCTCAGCCTTGGTCTCCTTGACCAAACCTAGAAGCTGACAGACAAGGCATAGCATTAACAGAAGTTTTGGCCCAAAATTCTTTCAATATCTGATAGATTGGGCTGGTCTGTCCAGTTGCCTTCTGACCTCCACATGCATGTCACAGCGTTTCCATTCTCTCTTTTACTGGATGTCCATGATGCATGTACAATATTGTTAACTTCTCTCATCTAAGTACAGTGCTCTTGCCAAATTTTCAGACACTTTTGTGATTGTGTTGCAATAGTCTTACCAGATCACAGGGACTGCTCTCTCATTAGAGACAAGCGACTGGGGTGCTTTAACCTGAGGGCGAGGGAAGAGGTTGAAAAGGAGAGCCCTTCATAGTACCTTCAAATCGCTGATGGGAATTGAACCCACAATGCTCTTTCCGAAGAAACGACCTCATTGTAGATTGCAATTATAACTTAATGTGGCTTAAAGTACATTAATTCCACATTATTAAAGATACTTGAAATGTAAATGGAAACCTTAATCTCATATGATGATGCTAGGAGCCAGTGTTTGTTCAGGATATAAATAATTAAATTTGGCAGCAACCCTTAAATCTATAATGGAAAGAATTTTAAAATTTGACTGAGACTGACATAATCCATTTTGTTCAAGCATGTTGAATATCTGTTGCATTTCAATTATTTCACAGTGGACAGTGTGCTGCTGACAGTTTCAGAACAATGACATTCCCCCGTGTATTCTGATTCTCCTGTTTTGAGTGCATGTGTGTCCCCTGACAGAAAGAGTGGAACAGTCACTCATGAACACAAGAGTTGCTATTTATTTGATAACATTTGAGTTGGTAGTAAGTTCATAAATTTTATGAGTAAAGTCACAAAGAAATTGCGTAATGAACCTGCCACACGAGGGTTGTTATGAAAGTGTAGTTGTGTACTGTACCTTTGAGAGAGAGGAAGCTAGCAAGGACTGACTGAAAGCATAGAGTATGCTGAACAATTTAAAAATGTAACATTTGGTTGAAACATAGCTCGAGTTGCATTGCCATGGAACAAAAACAAATTCAAATTCGGCAATCAGTTTAAATTATGCCCCAGATAACAAAATTCAATGGAATTTGAATTTTACTGTTGGGAAGACATCAAACCAATGAAATTATCTGATGTTTTGGGGTATAAAACTGGACATTCTGAAAGGTTAGGGGGGAGAACTGGCAAGAGCAGCCAAGCAAGCACCAAGACTGCCAGCAGAATAGCTCTCTGAAAGAGACCTATCCATAAGAAATTTGTGCAGCAGAATATGAAGATGACCCAGGAAAATACAGAGGAAAATCTACAGAGGAAATTTGACAATGCTGGATGGTTTTAAAATGTTGCAAATCTTAATCGGGGTTGTTTTTTTAAATATCGGAGTGAAACGTAAAAGATAGGTTTAAGAGAAAGGAGTTGTAAATAGTTGTTGTTTTAATATTCTCTGTTGGAGTTAAAGAATAAAATGGTTAATTTTTATTTTAAATAGTGAAATCTGGGATTGTTCTCTGCTTCTCGAAACCTAACAGATTACGATGCGAGGTGAGCTTATGTGTACGTTGGGTTTAAATTTGCAGAGGGGCAAACCCGGTGTCATAATAGTTTGGAGGCTCTCGTCCGTAATTTGAACATGTTTAGACAGGTCCATTCTGAGATTTACCCAGACTTGAATAGATTTGGGGTACGAGAAAAGCCCAGTACATTTAAACACTTGCCGATTAGTGTCCTCGATCTTTAAATAAAACGTAGGTGAGACAATTTGTATAATTTCGGTTAGCAGTGGTTAGTTAAGTTAAAAGTGAGAGAAATACCTCTGAAAATGACTAAAGAGGTTGTGGGATTTGAAGATGATTCCCAAATTTGCCAAGAAAGTTTAGAAAAGAAAAAGACCATACTCTTAGAATTAGCAAAGAGGTTTAACTAAGGACAAAAGTAAAATGGAAATTGTAAGAGAACTAACCGAATACTAGCTGTGTCAGAGAAACAGACAAGTGCAGTTGAGTTAGACAAACTTAAATTACAATTGAGGAAGATGGAATTAGAAGGTAAACAAAGTGAGAGAGAGCAAGGAGAGATAAAGAAAGGGAGAAGAGAGAGAGGAAAATCGAAGAGAGTGAAAGTGCTTAACTGAGCAAAGAGAGAGAGAAGAAAGGGAGGGAGGAAAAGAGAGAGAATTTGAATTTGAGAAGTTGTGACTTAGTCAGCAAAGTCAAGGTAACAGGATGGAGATTAAAAGAGAAGGTAATGATATTTACAAATATGTTAAAACTCCGTCACATTTTGATGAGAAAGATGTTGAAGCCTTCTTCATTTCGTTTGAAAAATTGGCTAGGTAGATGGGGTGGTCCAAGTATTTATGGGTAATGCTTATTCAGACTAAACTGGTAGGCAGAGCCAGTGAGGTATTTGCTAAGCTGTCAGATGGGGGTGGGGGGGGGAGCGTTGCATTCAAGAGATTATGAAGGGGTCAAACAGGCTATTTTAAATGCTTATGAACTGGTACCAGAAGCATATAGACAGCGGTTCAGAAACACAAAGAAGGAACCAGGTCAGACTTCTGTTGAGTTGGAAAGAATAGTCATTTTCATAGATGGATGCAAGCATTGAAGATAGATTAGACCTATGAGACTCTAAGAGAGATTATTCTGCTGGAGGAAATTAAAATGCACGTCCAGAGATGGTAAGAATTCACACGCATGAACAGAAAGTTCAGGAAGTAAGAAGGGCAGCAGCATTAGCAGATGAATACATGTTGGTACATCAGACAAGTTTCCGACCAGAACTTCGGCCTGTAAGGGATAGAAGTTGGAAGAAGGGGAGATCCTACACTGTGAAACCAAGAGTAGAGAGCACTGGTAAGTGTTTACCACAGTTGTGGTTCTGTTCGCCGAGCTGGGAATTTGTGTTGCAGATGTTTCATCTCCTGTCTAGGTGACATCCTCAGTGCTTGGGAGCCTCCTGTGAAGCGCTTCTGTGATCTTTCCTCCGGCATTTGTAATGGTTTGAATCTGCCGCTTCCGGTTGTCAGTTCCAGCTGTCTGTTGCAGTGGTCGGTATATTGGGTCCAGGTCGGGTGCTTATTGATTGAATCTGAGAATGAGTGCCAGGAGAGGACACTCTGTTTGATGTAATGGTGCAGGAAAACCCTGAACTGTCAAAAGGTCAGACAGAAGTGTTTAGTCTTGAAAGGCCAAGGGACTTGCAACAGCAAGACAAGACGATAAAAGGTACAAAAAGGAGGCAGAGAATATTCCAGAGGGATATTATCTGAAAGATAGAATCCTAAGACGAAACTGGAGACCACAGCAGGTTAGTGCAGAGGAGAAATGGGCTGAAGTGCACCAGACTGTGTTACTGGTAGCATACAGACAGGAGGAGTTACGGG
>NC_057736.1:20940958-20944847 GCF_004010195.1 Chiloscyllium plagiosum
GTACCGAAATTGGAGGACTGTATCGAGAAAGTTGGACAAGCCAGTTATATCACCAAGCTGGACTTATTGCATGGTTACTACCTTTATCAGAGACAGCGAAAAAAATTTCTGCATTTGTAACCCCAAATAGGCACTATCAATTCAAAGTCATGCCCTTTGGAATGAAGAATGCACCTGCCACATTCCAAAGACTCGTGAACAGAGTTGTGGCTGGGTTAACAAATGGTGCAGCATTTGGACGATGTTGTGATCTTTAGTAATTCCTGGAAAGGTCACATGGTACAGTTGGCAGAGCTCCTTGAACAACTACAAGAAGCAAAACTGGTAATAAACTTTAACAAAACTGAATTTGCGAAAGCAGAGGTGATGTTCTTGGGACATAACATTGGTTATGGACAGTTGACCCCACGAAATCCAAAGACGAAGGCCATTGAGGAATTTCCACAACCAACCTCAAAGAAAGAGGTGTTTCATTTTTTGTGACTAAGCGGATTCAGTTGGAAGTTTGTTCTAAACCTCAGCAATGTAGTAACACCGATAATAGATTTTCTGAAGAAGAACACAAGCTTTTGATATACAGAACAATGCCAGGAGGCATTCGACCAGTTAAAAACAATATTAACCACGCACCAGTTTCAGCTACACCAAACCTTTCAAAATCCTGCAAAGTTCCCATCAATACTCGTGACATAGGAGTTGGAGCTGTACTGCTACAGGAAGATGAGGATGGGATTGAACTGCCAATTGGTTACTTTTCAAAGAAACTCAACATCCATCAGAAGAAATACTCCACGATTGAAAAAGAACTATTGAGTTTGGTACGGGCTTTATAACATTTTAATGTGTACGTCACGAACAATGTGTCGGAGACGGTTGTGTACCCAGATCACAATCCACTTACATTCTTGGAACAATTTAAAGACGAGAATATGAAACTATTTCTTTGCAGTTTCATGTCACAGACTTTTAAATTACAAATCGTACATGTTGCGGGTTGTAAGAATGTAATCTCAGATGAGTTATCACGGATTTAATTGATGAAGTATAGATGAGATAGGTATCTATTCAATGCTTTATATATGTGGAAAGAAGTTAATATGACCTTTGATTAAAGTTATGTGTATGTCACGGTAATGTGGTTAAGCAATAGAGAGAGGAAAAAAAATGAATGCATCTTTTCATTGTGCTGGTTCATTTTTCCTTAAGGGGGAGGTGTTATGAAGGTGTAGGTGTGTACTGTACCTTTGAGAGAGAGAGGAAGCTAACAAGGACTGACTGGAAGCACTGAGTGTGCTGAACAATTTAACAGTGTAACATTTGATTGAAACAAATAGCTGGAGTTGCATTGCCATGGAACAAAAACAAATTCAAATTTGGCCAATCAGTTTAAATTATGCCCAGATCTCAAAATTCAACGGAATTTGATTTTTACTGTATGGGATCACATCAAGCCAATGAAATGATCCGAAGTTTTGGACATTTTGAACAGTTAGGGGGAGAACTGGCAAGAGCAGCCAAGCACCAAGACTGCCAGCAGAATAGCTCTCTGAAAGGGACCTATCCATAAGAAATTTGTGCAGCTGAATACCGAAGATAACCCTGGAAAATACAGAGGAAAATTGACAATGCTGGCTGGTTTTGAAAAGTGGATTTTTAAAAAAAATCTTAATCAGGGTTATTTTTGTTTCAATCGGACCAGTATTGTAGAGTGGGAGGTAAAAGATAGGTTTAAGAGAAAGCAGTTGCAAATAGTTGTTGTTTTAATGTTCTCTGTAGGACTTAAAAGAATAAAATTGCTAATTTTTACTTTAAATAGTAAAATCTGGAGTAGTTCTTTGCCTCTTGAAAGTTAACAGATTACAGTGCGAAGTGGGTTAAATGAGCAGAGGGGTTTACCCCGTGTTGTGAACAAGATAGAGAAGTTAAGGCACCTTTTTCCAATCTGTTTTTCTATTAATTAACAATTTTACATCTCCCTGGTTCAGGAACAACTTGGATGCAGCAGATTATGAGTCTGATTTTATGCAATGACAATGATTCTAAAAAAATGATAAACCTCTACACGAGAGCCCCATGGATGGAGAGTGTTCGATTCAACCTTGAAATCAGGGACTGCCAGATATTGACAACACACTTAAACTACCAAATGGTGCCAAACTGTGTGAAAAGCAAAATGTTCAAGGTGTGTTTGAAACTAACTTTAAATATAATTGCAGTTCAATAAGATATTTGCTATAGTGAAATTGTACTTACCTGTTTCACTCAATCTTTCAGATTAAGTTCAAATATACAGAAAATAAGCTCTAACCATACAAGATCTCTAATTTCTAGCAGCATATTAGTTATATTTCTTTCATGAACGTGATTTTTTTTTCTCAAGTAAGTAAAAACCTAAAACTATCATTCTATTGTGGCTAAGTATAGAGTGGCTCAATGTGGCTCAACCCCCAGTATGGAACTTGTCTATGCTGGAGACATTTCCTCAGTGTTACTCACTCAACTGAAGTGCAGTAACTTACTAAGTTAGCTCAGCCAATATATTTTACTTCATTTGTATAAATTAAAAGTTGAGCCATGGTTGTGGCATTAACATTTAAGATGTCTTAAAGGGAGGCAATTTCCTTGAATGTACTGTTCTTTACTCTCAGACTATCAACTTCTAAACAGATCAAGAGTCCTTGGTTCAAATGTCACCTGGTCCAGAGTTGTGCTGAAAAATGTGTTGCTGGAAAAGCGCAGCAGGTCAGGCAGCAACCAAGGAGCAGGAGAATCGACGTTTCGGGCATAAGCCCTTCTTCAGGAATGAGAAGGGTGTGCAAACAGGCTAAGATAAAAGGTAGGGAGGAGGGACTTGCGGGAGGGGCATTGGGAATGCGATAGGTGGAAGGAGGTTAAGGTGAGGATGATAGGCCGGAGAGGGGGTGGCGACGGAGAGGTCGGGAAGAAGATTGCAGGTCAAGAAGGTGGTGCTGAGTCTGAGTGTTGGGACTGAGATAAGGTGGGAGGAGGGGAAATGAGGAAACTGGAGAAATCGGCATTCATCCCTTGTGGTTGGAGGGTTCCTAGGCAGAAGATGAGGCGCTCTTCCCCCAGGCGTCGTGTTGCCATGGTCTGGCGATGGAGAAGGCCAAGGACCTGCATGTCCTTGGCGGAGTGGGAGGGGGAGTTAAAGTGTTCAGCCATGGGGCGGTTGGGTTGGTTGGTGCGGGTGTCCCAGAGGGGTTCTCTGAAAAGTTCCGCAAGTAGGCGGCCTGTCTCCCCAATGTAGAGGAGGCCACATCGGGTGCAGCAGATGCAGTAAATGATGTGTGTGGAGGTGCAGGTGAATTTGTGACGGATATGGAAGGATCCCTTGGGGATTACACTTCCTCCCACCCTGCCCCCTGTAAAAAGGCCATCCCATATTCCCAATTCCTTCGCCTCCGCTGCATCTGCTCCCAGGAGGACCAATTCCAATACCAAATTTCCCCTCAGACGTGGTTGACTATGCTCTCCACTGCATCTCCTCCACTTCCCGCTCCTCTGCCCTTGAACCCCGCCCCTCCAATTACCACCAGGACAGAATCCCACTGGTCCTCACCTACCACCCCACCAACCTCCAGATACATCATATCATCCTTCGTCATTTTCGCCACCACCAAGGATATATTTCCCTCCCCTCCCCTATCAGTGTTCTGGAAAGACCACTCTCTCCGCGACTCCCTCGTCAGGTCCATTTCCCCCACCAACCCAACCTCCACTCCCGACACCTTCCCCTGCAACCACAAGAAATGCAAAACTTGTGCCCACACCTCTCCCCTCACTTCCCTCCAAGGCCCCAAGGGATCCTTCCATATCCATAACAAATTCACCTGCACCTCCACACACATCATTTACTGCATCCGCTGCA
>NC_057736.1:20947754-21044343 GCF_004010195.1 Chiloscyllium plagiosum
GGGGAGAAAGTAGCATGGAGTACAATAGGTGAGTGGGGGAGGGGATGAAGGTGACAGGTCAGGGAGGAGGGTGAAGTGGATAGGTGGAAAAGGAGATAGGCAGGTAGGACAAGTCATGGGGACAGTGCTGAGCTGGAAGTTTGGAACTAGGGTGAGGTGGGGGGAAGGTGAAATAAGGAAACTGTTGAAGTCCACATTGATGCCCTGGGGTTGAAGTGTTCCAAGACAGAAGATGAGGCGTTCTTCCTGCCGGCGTCTGGTGGTGAGGGAGCGGCGGTAAAGGAGGCCCAGAACCTCCATGTCCTCGGCAGAGTGTGAGGGGGAGTTGAAATGTTGGGCCACAGGGCGGTGTGGTTGATTGGTGCGGGTGTCCCGGAGATGTTCCCTAAAGCGCTCTGCTAGGAGGCGGCAAGTCTCCCCAGTGTAGAGGAGACCGCATCGGGAGCAACGGATGCAATAAATGATAATAGTGGATGTGCAGGTAAAACTTTGATGGATATGGAAGGCTCCTTTAGGGCCTTGGATGGAGGTGAGGGAGGAGGTGTGGCGGAAATGTCGGTGGATGATTTGGTTTATGCGAAACCAAATCATTTGCCGACATTTCCACCACCTCCAAAAAGACCCCACCACCAGGGATATATTTCCCTCCCCATCCCTTTCCGCCTTCCGCAAAGACCGTTCCCTCCATGACTACCTGGTCAGGTCCATGCCGCCCCTACAACCCACCCTCCCATCCTGGCACTTTCCCCTACCACCGCAGGAACTGCAAAACCTGCACCCACACCTCCTCCCTCACTTCCATCCAAGGCCCTCAAGGAGCCTTCCACATCCATCAAAGTCTTACTTGCACATCCACTAATATCGTTTATTACATCCATTGCTCCCGATGCGGTCTCTACTACACTGGGAAGACTGGACGCCTCCTAGCAGAGCGCTTTAGGGAACATCTCCGGGACACTCGCAGCAATCAACCACACCGCCCTGTGACCCAAAATTTCAACTCCCCCTCCCACTCTGCCATGGACATGGAGGTCCTGGGCCTCCTTCACCACCGCTCCCACACCACCAGACGCCTGGAGGTCCAGAACCTGCATGTCCTTGATGGAGTGGGAGGGAGAGTTGAAGTGTTCAGCCACAGAGGGGTGTGGTTGGTGGGTTCGAGTGTCCCAGAGATGTTCTCTGAAATGATCTGCAAGAAGGCGTCCTGTCTGCTTGATATACAGTAGACCACACCAGGTGCAACAGATGCAATAGATGACATTGGTAGAAGTATAAATAAGTTTCTGACAGATGTGGAAGGATCCCTTGGGGCTTTGGACGGAGGTAAGGGAGGTGGTGTGGGCGTAGGTTTTGCATTTCTTGTAGTGGCAGGAAAAGGTGCCAGGAGTGGGGTGTGGGCTGGTGGGGGTGCGTAGACCTGACAAGGGAGTCGCAGAGAGAATGGTCTTTTCAGAACGTTGACTAGGGTGGGGACGGAAATATATCTCTGTTTGTGGGGTCCGTTTGGAGGTGGCAGAAGTGGTGGAGAATGATGCATGGTATGCGGAGGTTGGTGGGATGGAAGGTGAGGACTAGGGGGGTTTTGTCCATGTTGCATTGGGAGGGGTGGGTTTTAAGGGCAATGGTGCATGAAGTGGAGGAGATATGCTGGAGGGCATCGTCAACCACGTGGGAAGGGATGTTGCAATCGTGGAAGAAGGAGGCCATCTGGGACTATGTATGCATTCAAAGAGAGAAAAAGAAAATGAATTGAATGACCATCTAAAAAATCATGTCATAAATTGGATGAAGTATATTTGAAGAAGCAGAAGAAACGTATAAAGCTGATGATAGTTTTGGTAGAGATCTAAGTGAGAAGGGAAGCTTGGAGATATTTCTCATTTTCAGACTGCAAAAGAGTCATAGAGATGAAAAACACAGAAACAGACCCTTCAGTCCCACCCATCCAAGCAGACCAGATATCCCAACCCAATCTAGTTCCACCTGCCAGCACTTAGCCCGTAAAATATTTTTTTGATATTTTATCTTACAAAGGAATGTTACAAAGTGAAACAACTGGAGGTGGTAAATTTCAAAAGATACTTTCCAAGAAGGGCTAATGCCCGAAACGTCGATTCTCCTGTTCCCGAGATGCTGCCTGACCTGCTGCGCTTTTCCAGCAACACATTTCCATCTCTGATCTCCAGCACCTCACTTTCTCCTCAATGATAAATTTAGGACTGACCAGAGGAAATATTTTTCACACACAGTCACTAAAAAGACTGGCAGTCACTTGGATGCTGTGTGGCTCTTTCTGGCTGCCAGAAGAAAAATCTCCTTCCTAATCTATATGTTGTGATCTGGGAAATGACTTTTAAAGGCTTATTATCCTCTACACACAGTGATGATTGTGCAGTAAAAGGCGTTATTTATGCATTCTGTCACAATACAATTAAGATGTGAAAATGGTATAGAAGTATTGAATCAAAGTAAGAGGAATGAAACAAGCACTGAGAAACCAAGTGCACTAAATCTAATTAAAAATCAAGAACTGCAAATTAGAAAGAAAAAACAGAAATTGCTGGAAAAGCTCATCAGGTCTGTCAGCAACTGTGGAGAGAAATCAGAGTTAACGTTTCAGGTCCAGTTCTGAGCAAGGACACAAAATGTTAACTGATTTCCCTCCACGGATACTGCCAGACCTGCTGAGCTTTTCCAGCAATTTTAGCTTTTGCACTAAACCTAATTGTTTGGATTGATTATTGCCCAGTATAGGCATTATGAAATGAACAGCAGCTGACAACTAATTTGTATTTGTTCTTGTATTTGTTTCCCACCCAGATTATTTATGTCACCAGAAATCCCAAGGATGTGATTGTGTCATCATATCACTTTCACAAATATAGTCGTTTCTTGGAGGCACCAAAGAATTTTCAGGATTTCTTAGAGAATTTTGTTGAAGGGAATGGTATGTTTTTTTTCAAAAGTTTTGTTTGGACTTATCAAATATTTTAAATAATCAAATTGTTTAAGATTCTCTGAGCTAGAAATTCAGCTCCAAAAGCCAAAACCTTCAGAGGGATGAACACAGCTCTTTGAGCTGCTCCTGATGTGGTCCTACTCTACTCCGTATACAGGAATGAACATACGTGCACACACCTGAAGCCTCCCAGCTCGTCATATCATGACATCAAACAGCTGTTCCAGCTTTCTCCGCCATATTTGTTGAAACGGTCCATTTTCCACAAACTTCAGCATATGTTTCGAGTGTCAACCAACAACAAATGATGAGGACGGCTTGGGTGGGGAGTATGTCGACTTATAAAGCAAAATGATATGATGGTATTACAGGGAAATTATAGTGACAATGGTATCCAGCGTGGGACAGAGTGTACAAGCATTTAAAAGTAAGCAACTATGGTCAAAGAAGAGACAGCTGGCAAAAAGACAAAATTAATGACTGTTTACTTAAATGCATATAGTTGTTGTGTCCCCATAGTTTTCGCAGACCATAGGGACTCTCTTATTACAGAGAAGCAACAGGTGGTGATTTAACCTGAGTGCCCCCAGACCTCAGGCGAGAGAAGAGGTTGGAAAGGACAGTCCTTCATGGTAACCTCAAACTTGTGAGGGCAGTTGAATACACACTGTTAGCATCACACTGGTCTGTAAACTCACAATCCAGCCAACTGAGCTAAACCGATGCCCTTATTATATCCTGATTAATTCTGTTCTTCAGAACACCAACTGTTAGAAGGCCTGCAGAAAACTACCACTTCGTGTCTTCTTTCCCTTGTTACTTCTTACCTCCTTCCATGTAAATTTGATACCATCCAATCCTAGATAATTTCCTGTTACTACACTTATCATTCGTGTACTATCAAACAAGTCTCACCAACGTGGGCAGCACAGTGGCAATGGTTAGCACTGCTGCCTCACAGCACCAGAGACCTGCGTTCAATTCCTGCATCAGGCGACTGACTGTGTGGAGTTTGCACATTCTGCGTGGGTTTCCTCTGGGTCCTCTGAAGGGCCCGTTTCCACACTGTAAGTAATCTAACCTCCCTTCCTGTCTGACCTTTCAATAGGCAGCTACGGCTGAATATTTAGTTTGTAGCTTTGATCTCCATGCAACAATGTCTCTGTAATTATTGTTGGATCATACACGTTAACGTCTATTTGTAGCATTAATTCATTTCTTTTCTTCAAAACACTATGTGCATTGGGAATTAGTTGGCTAGATTGTGGGTCTACTGAGCAGTGTGATGCCAACAGTGTGGGTTCAATTCCCATCACCAGTTTGAGGTTACCATGAAGGACTCTCCTTCTCAACCTCTTCTCTCGCCTAAGATCTGGGAACACTTAGGTTAAATCACCACCAGTCACTTCTCTATAATCCAAGCAAGGGGATAAATGGATCCTGGTTAACCAAGGAAGTTAAGGTTAGTATCCGAGTGAAAGACAATGTGGTAAACCACAGGATTGGGAAAGTTTAAAAGGCCAAAATATAATTTAGGGAGAAAATGAACCGAGGGCAAATTAGCAAGTAATGTAAAAGGAAATAATAAAAGCTCTTTTTAAATATGTTTTAAAAAAGGCCCTTTTCTCTAAGAAGACGAGAAAAATAAGAATGGGGAACCAAGAAATGGCTCAGGAGTTGAATAATACTTTGTGACAATCTTCACAGTAGAAGACATGAATAGCATTCCCAAAATGTGAAATAATCAAAAGGCTAAAATATCACATAATAACTATCAGAGTCAAAGAGTATGGTGTGGAAACGCACAGCAGGTCAGGTAGCATCTGAGGAGCAGGAGAATCGGCATGTGCCCTTCATCATGAATGAGGCTTGGGGGGCAGGGGGCTGAGAGATAAATGGGATTGGGGTGGGGGCGAAGGTAGCTGGAATGCAATAGATAGATGAAGGCAGGGGAGAAGATGATAAGTTGGAGATGAGGGTGGAGTGGACAGATGAGAAAGATGATGGACAGTCAAGAGGGCAGTGCCGAGTTGGAGGCTTGGGACTGGTCTAAGTGGGGGGAAGGGAAATTAAAAATCTAGTGATATCCACATTATTCCCATGTGTTTGTAGGTCCCAAGGCGGAAGATGAGGCATTCTTCCCCCAGGTGTCGGGTGGTAAGGGTGTGGTGATGGAAGAGGCCCAGTGACCTGCATGTCCTTGGTGGTGGAAGGGTGGGGTTGAAGTGTTCAGCGACAGAGCGGTGGAACTGATTGGGGCGGATGTCCCAGAGATGATCCGCAAGTTGGTGTCCTGTCTCCCTGTTGTAGAGAAGATCACATCGGGTGCAATGGATACAGTAGATGATGTGTGTGGAAGTACGGGTAAATTACTGTTAGATGTGGAAGGATCCTTTGAGGCCTTGGACAGAGGTGAGGAAGGAGGTCTGAGTACGTACTTTGCACTTCCTGCGGTGGCAGTGGAAGGTGCTGGGAATGGGGTGAAAGCTGGTGGGGGGAGGGGGGACTTGGATCTGACAAGGGAGTCACAGAGGGAATGGTCTCTCCAGAATGCTGATAGGGACAGGGAGGGAAATGTATCGCTAGCAGTGGAATCTGTAGGTGATGGAAGTGGTGGAGGATGATGCAATGTATATGGAGGTTGGTGGGGTGGAAGGTGAGGACTGAGGATGGGGTGGGTTCAGTCCTTGTTGCATTGGGAGGGGTTGGGCTCAAGTGCAGAGGTGCGGGAAGTGGAGGGGATGAGGTGGAGGGCATTATTGACCACATGGGAGAGGAAATTGTAATCTTTGAAGCAGGAGGGCATCTGGGATTTTCTATGCTGGAATTGGTCATCCTGGGAACAGATGCTGCAGAGCACAGAGGAATTGGTAATAGGGGATGGTGTTTTTACAGGAGGCAGAGCGGACGAGGTGTAGTTCAGGTAGCTGTAGGAGTCTATGGATTTGTAGTAAACATCTGTGTTTAGTCAGTCGCTGCAATGGAGATGGAGAGGTCCAGGAAGGGGAGGGAGGTGTCTGAGATACTCCAAGTGCATTTGAAGTTGGGGCGGAAGGTAGTTGTGAAGTTGATGAACTGTTCAAGCTTCTCATGAGAGCACGAGGTAGCACTGCTACAATCATTGATGTAGTGGAGGAAAAGGTGGGGAAGGGAACTGATGGGTGCAAGGATTTCAAAGGAAGTAGCCACAGAGATAGTGGACATACTGGTAGTAGTTGAACAGGAATTTATAGATTCTGCAATAGAAAACTGCCAGTGGAAATACTTATTCAAAAACAGAAGAAGAGGGAAAAAAAACAGACAACTATCTCCCAGTTAGCTTAACACTGGTTTCCTCTTCGGTACTTTGACATCTCCATGGCCTCTATCCTCCATTTCTCTTACATCCCTCTGCTGGCCATATCTTCAATTTCTTGTTGACTGCTGACGGCAAAACAGATACATATTCTCCTTGTCATACCTTCATTTAGATTTCTAGTTCACTTTATCATCATTAGTACTCTTATGTTTTGCTGGGGATAGCCTCACAATCTGTCGCACCCACGACTGCTCCCCCTCTGCCAACATCCTGGCAACCACAACTTTCCAGTTCCTTTCATTTCTGAAGAAGAGTAATATTGGTCTCGAATCACCTCAGTTTTCTCTCACCACAGATGCTGCCAGATCTGCTCAGTTTACCTAGCTCGTTTTGTTTTTATTTCAGATTTCCAACATCTGCAGTATTTTACATTTATTCCAAAAGTTTAAATGTCATTGGGCAAACAATAAAGTATTTTGTGTAATAGGAGAGGGTTTAGAAATACACAATATATCCAAGCACAGTCAGCATGTCTTCACGAGATGAAAATGATGCCTGGGAAATTTATTAGTGTGCTTTCTCGAGGTAACAAGCAGGTGAGATAAAAGGGAACCAGTAGATCTGACATTTTTGGGATTCAAAAAGGCATTCAATAAGGCACAGCACATATAAGGCCACTCAATAAGAGCCATGGTATTGGAGATAGTGCATCAGCATGAACAGATGAGTGGCTAATAAAATACATTGCAATAAAGGAAGCATTTATAGAATCGTAACTTGTGAAAAGTTGAGCGGCACAGGATCAGTACTAACCACAATTATTTACAATAAATATTAACAGACATGCAATGACAGAAGTGAATGTTTGTGGATGACTCACTATATTTACTCTTTTTTGAAGTGTTTTTTGGATCTTGGTTTGAACATATCAGAGACTGGCACAGTCATAAAGATGAACTCAACATCTTGTTTGTGGCATATGAGGATATGAAAAATGTAAGTTTTATTTGTTTATGTTTGGAACTAAAGATGGTGAATAAATCATGAACTATGTGGACCCAAAACAATTAAAGCAGGGAATGTGTCATTAAATTTTCAGAGTCCAGGTTTTCTATAAATCAGAATGTTTACTTTGAAGAACATGCTCAAAATTCTAAGTATGCAAATTGAATGGGCAATTCTATTTTGGACAGGCAACATCTGCCGACCAAACTAGCAACCAGTGCTCCCAACCCATTAATGAATGAATGAAAGAAAGTCAGAATGGCTATCATTTTGGGAAAAGTGGGAGCTGTTTTCTTCAAACTATCTCACTAGAAGAGATATTTGGCAGCATGTTTAGTTGACAGTGCTGCTGGTTAAACAATAACCGAGGAGGAAATCAGCAAATCTTTTCCACATAGAATCATAGAGATGTACAGCACGCAAACAGACCCTTCGGTCCAACCCATCCATGCCGACCAGATATCCCAACCCAATCTAGCCCCACCTGCCAGCACCCAGCTCATATCCCTCCAAACACTTCCTATTCATATACCCATCCAAATGCCTTTTAAATGTTGCAATTGTACTAGCTTCCACCACTTCCTCTGGCAGCTTATTCCATACACGTACCACCCTCTGCGTGAAAAGATTGCCACTTAGGTCTCTTTTATATCTTTCTCCTCTCACCCTAACCCTATTCCCTCTCGGCCTGGACTCCCCACACCATGAAAAAGACATTGTCTATTTATCCTATCCATGCCCCTCATAATTTTATAAACCTCGAATAAAGTCACCCCTTCATCTCTGACACTCCAGGGAAAACAGCCCCAGCCTGTTCAGCCTCTCCCTACAGCACAAATCCTTCAACCCTGGCAGCATCCTTCTAAATCTTTTCTGAACCCTTTCAAGTTTCACAACACCTTTCCAATAGGAAGGAGACCAGAATTACACGGAATATTCCAACAGTGGTCTAACCAATGTCCTGTATAGCCACAACATGACCTTGCAACTCCTGTACTCAATATTCTGACCAACAAAGGAAAGCACACCAAATGCCTTCTTCACTATCCTATCTACCTGCGACTCTACTTTCAAGGAGCTATGAACCTGCACTTCAAGGTCTCTTTGTTCAGCAACATTCCCTAGGACCTTACCATTAAGTGAATAAGTCCTGCGAAGATTTGCTTTCCAAAAATGCAGCACCTCACATTTATCTAAATTAAACTCCATCTGCCACTTCTCAGCCCATTGGCCCATCTGATCAAGATCCTTTGTAATCTGAGGTAACCTTCTTCGCTATCCACTACACCTCCAATTTTGGTGTCATCTGCAAACTTACTAACTATACCTCTTATGCGCATATCCAAATCATTTACATAAATGACCAAAACTAGTGGACCCAGCACCGATCCTTGTGGCACTCCACTGGTCACAGGCCTGCAGTCTGAAAAACAACCCTCCATCACCACCCTCTGTCTTCTATCTTTGAGCCAGTTCTACATACAAATGGCAAGTTCTTTTTGTATTCCGTGAGATCTAACCTTGCTAACCAGTCTCCTATGGGGAACCTTGTCAAACTCCTTACTGAAGTCCATATAGATCACATCTACCGCTCTGCCCTCATCAATCCTCTTCGTTACTTCTTCAAAAAACTTGATCAAGTTTGTGGACATAGAAATATAAAGCAAATATGAATGGGTAAAATGGCTGGGTAATGTTAACACATGGACCATGCTTCATGAGACTGGCATCAGGACTAGGGAAAGTGAGAGTTGCCCCATTGTGATGGTCCATATTTGAATCTTGGTAGAACCAATGTTCCAATGAGCTATACAAGTAGGGAAGCAGAGAAGTTTTTAAATGAAATAATGATGGCACGGGGTCATAATAATGAAAATGTGATAAATCAAAGATTAGAGACATAGCAAGAGCGAAATATATTTATTTAGGAGATGATAAATCAGGAAATGAAAGGGAGTGATGAACTCAAATAAATTCCAAACATCAGAGAAGTAGTAGAGAGTAAATTGTTGGTGAAGTTACAGGCTGACAAGTCTCTGGGTCCTAAGGGTCTGAAAAAGGGTCCTCATTTCCTTTTGGCTCTGAAAATAAGTGACTTGAGAGATAGTTGATGCATTGAATTTAATTTTCAAAATTCCCTAGATTTGGAGAAGGTTCCATCAGAAAAAGTGGGACAGATGCCAAAAACTAGGTTGGAGACAAAAAAACAGCAAATGCTGGAATCCAAGATAGACAAGCAGAAGGCTGAAAGAACACAGCAAGCCAGGCAGCATCAGGAGGTGGAGAAGTCAATGTTTTGGGTGTAACACTTCTTCAGGACTGGGGGTGGGTGTAACAGAGAAAAGGTGGTGAGGTGGGGATAAGTGAACACAGATAAAGGGTACAACCTGGTTGGAAGGAGGAATGAATCCGGTTGGTGGCTGTAAGGAGTGTAAAGGAGAGAGAGGGGCTGGAAAGAGTCAGGTAATGAGAAGAAGGTTATTTGAAACTGAAGAACTCAATGTTGAGTCCTTTGGCCTGTGGACTACCCAGGCGGAAGATGACGTGTTGTTCCTCCAATTTGTGATCTGATTTGTTGTGGCAATGGAGGCAGCCAAGGATGGTCATGTCGGAAAGGGAGTGGGAAGGGGTATTAAAATGGGCAGCGACTGGGAGGTTCAGTCAACCCCCGGTTGAGGTGCTCGGCAAGACATTCCCTTAGTTTACGTTTGGTCTTCCCAATGTAGAGAAGACCACATCAGGGGCATCGGATACAGTAAACTAGGTTGTAGGAGAGGCAGGTGAACTTTTGTCTCATCTGGAAGGACTGTTTGGTGCCATGGGTGGAGGGGACAGGAGTGGTGTGCCAGCAGGTTTTGCATCTTTTCTTGTTGAAGCGGAAGGTATCTTGGGTTCAGGTGGGGTTAGGGTGGTGTTGGTGGGGACAGTGGCACGAACCAAGGATTACCGAAGGGAACAGTCCTTGAAGAAGGCAGAGAAGGGTGGGAAAAGGAAGATTTTCTCCATCGTGGGAAAGAAACAACAAGGCTGCTGGTCCTGATGGGATTCCTGCCGAGTTCCTAAAGGAGGATGGCCTACAGCTCCATGAACACATGCATATCTTGCTCTTATAGATTTGGCTCTAAGAAGAACTCCCTTTGAAGCGCAGAGCTGCTCTGATTGTGACCATTTTCAAAAAGGGTGACAGGGCTGACTGTAGGAATTACATAAGTTATTTCCCTTCTGTCAACCACTGGCAACAGACTTCTGCTGTTTTGTGAGGAAATACTCTCAGAATTACAGTGTGGCTTCTGCCCATCCAGAGGAACAATACATGTGATCTTCACAGAACACCAATTACAAGAAAAATATCAGGAACAGAAACAACTGCTTTATAAGGCCATCATTGACCAATCTAAGGCGTTTGACATGGTCAACCACCAGGCTCTCTGGCAGATACTGTCATGATGCAGCCACCCTGATAAGTTCATCAGGATACTGAGGCAGCTGCATGTTGACATGTCTGCGATAGTGCTTAGCAAATGTGGATTGGAGACTCAGCCTTTCACCGTGGAGACAGGGTCAAACAGGGCTGTATCATCACACCCACTCCTTTCACCACCTTCATTGATGCCACCCTCCATCTCACTGGCCAAAACCTGCCCAAGGAAATTCAAATCATTTATCATATGGATGACAGGTTCAACCATAATAGGCTCAAGGCCAAGGGCAAGGTCTCTATTACCTTCAAAATGCTGATGTCAATGCCATCACAGCACGCTCTGTGGAAGGTCTGCAGTGAATCTTGGATGGCTTTGCCAAGGAATATAAGGCTCCAATGCCTTAGCCTTAAACATAAAAAGCACTCTAGTACTCCATCAATAATCTCTCCACCTCTCCTACAACAAGGGCCAATGACCATCTCCTTGAAAACATGGATCACCTTCTATACCTCAGCAGCCTTCTCTCCTCCAAGGCCAACTTCAGTGCAGAAATACAACACCACCTGAGCTGTGCCAGTGGAGCCTGTGCCTATCTCAGAAGAAGGGTGTTTGAAGACCATGACCTACAGGCTCAGACTAAACTTCTGGTCTACAAAGCCATTGTCCTTCCCACATTCCTCATGGAGCTGAAATGTGAATTACCCACAGCAGGCACCTTAACGCACTGGAACAACACCAGAAGTTATTAATAAATACACTATACCAGGGCAATTAGAAATGATTAAGATAATCAGGCAAAATTAATACAATTTTAGTATTAATTGTTTTATTGGAGTTATTTGAAGAAGTAACACATGCTGGAAATAAACAGGAATCAGTGGTTATATTTGTTGCAGATTTCCAAAACGCATTTGGTAAAGTGCCATTTCCAATGCTATTACAGAAAATTAAAGCCCACAGTTTCAATGGCAATGTACTGTCCTAGACATAGATTGGTAGTTCACAAGAAACAAAGTATGGTGGTTAAGCCTCAATTATACAGGACATTGTTCAGACATTATCTGGAATCGGAATATCATGTACATTATCTGGAATATCATGTACAGAATTGGTTTTCTTATTTAAGGAAGGTATCAAAGAAGCAGTTGGAAACAGTTCAAAGACAGTTTGCTAACTAATACCTGGAATGTGTGGGTTCTCTCTTGGGTAAAGGTAGACAGACTAGACTCATATTCACTGGAATTTAGAAGAGTAAGAGGCAACTTGATTGAAACAGTGGGCGAGATCTCCCTGGCTCAATGGAATCTTGCGGAGAGGAGTGCGTAGAAAGTGAGATTAATTTTGAGTACTTCTCACGAACAGTAAGATCAAATGGCTCTTTCGTTTTGTTTAATCTCATACAGTAAACCTTGGTGATAACTATAATGAGAACAAGTCAAATTGATAATTCTAGGTCTTGACCTGAAATGGCTGGAAAACATGGTGTACAATCTACTTTTCAGCCAAACCGGAGTCATTTTCTTCTTCGCCTGAATCTCACATTCAGAATGTACAGTGGGACAATGCAAATTTAGAGAAAAATTAAGTTTGGGCTATCTCACATAACTTATTTGGAGAGTCAGATGCATTCCCATATTCTTCTTTAAATAATTCTGTGGATCCTTTATATCACCTAAAGAGAGAAACAAGACCTCGCTGTAACAAGTCTATCAATGACCCCATTTCTCGTAGTGTGGTGCACCATCACCATTATATTGAATTGGCAAGGTGGACTGCGTTCTCAAGTTTCTGGAGTGTGGCTTGAACCCATTAATGCCTGACAGATGTGAATGCCTCTGGCCCACAATGGCTATGATTTACTGTAGCACTTATCATGATGATGTTGAAAAACTTTGAATTATGGTCATTATGAGACAGAATACAATTTTTCTGATCTCAACAATAAAATTTGTTAGTCGACGTGTGTATCTTGAGCATAAGAGAATGCTAGTCAGATTTATGAATGTTATAAAATAATTATGTTTTAGATTTATCTTTGAATAACTTACTGTTTTGACTTGTTGAAGGATCTCCGGAGTGTGGTCCAAAAAGTTGCATCTTTTCTGAATAAAAAATTGGACGAAGAAACCTTGGAGTCAATTTTGAATCAATGTACATTTAAACATATGAAAGAAAACCCAAAAACAAACTACAAAGATGTATCAGACCTGTTCAATTCTGAGAGTGGCTCTTTTTATCGAAAAGGTGAGTAATGCAGTGATCATAAGCAGGTTAATACAAATCAGCTTTATGGTTGCTTGGAAGATTGGTATCTATTCAGCCCTTATTTTTACTGAGAAGGATTTTAAAATAATAGAAAGTATGTAAAAATAATTGGCTTAATTGTGCATTCTCACCATTAATGGTCTTCAAGGATGGTTTCTTAGATGTGGTTATATTCACTGAGCTGGGAAGTTGATTTGCAGACGTTTTGTCCCCTGTCCAGGTGACATCTTCAGTACCTCCTGTGAAGCGCTGCTGTACTGTACTTTCTGGAATTTAGTTGGCTCCGTTTCTGCTGCTACACGTTGCTGGTTCCGGTTGTTTGTTGTCGTGGCCAGTATGGCACTCAGCCACAGACTCTATCAACAAGCACATTGACCTACACCCAATATACCGGCCACTACAATGGACAACCGGAATCAGCAGAAATGGAACCAAATAGAATCCAGAAGACACATTATAGCAGCGCTTCACAGGAGGCTCCAAAGCACTGAAGATGTCACCGAGACAGGGACAAACGTCTGCAAATCAACTTCCCAGCTCAGCGAACATATCCACTACCACAACCACAACAATCGGCACCTGAGTGACAAATCTCTACACAAACCTTGAATATTGTCTTAGACTTCTTAAGTGCTTGTAGTTTCCAGCGAGTATCTGAAATTGGGATAGATTTTACCTGAAATTGAGAAACAGAATTGCTTAACAGAAAAAAACAGTATTAGTGTTAATGTTGAATGTTTCAAATTAGGCGGGAATGGTTTCACAGTAGATCTTTATTTGCACTCCATAGGGGTGATTCCAAACTCCAATTCTTCCTGCAGTAACATTACACACACAAAGATGCCATCTCAGGAAATCCCTGGTGACACTCCATGGATATAATAATTTTGATGCCCCATGCTTTTCAATTTTGCAATTCAAATCATGACCTCAATAGTAATGGTCTATCACAGAACCATTCAATCTGTGTTTCCGATTCAGATTTGAATTGTTGTGCAACATTGTAAATGCATAATTCTGTTGAAATTATTAATCTATTACTAATTTCAAATTTAGACTTATCTATATACTGTGTCATAGAGTAATAGAGATGTACAGCATGGAAACAGACCCTTCGGTCCAACCTGTCCATGCCGACCAGATAGCCCCACTCAATCTAGTTCCACCTGCCAGCACGCGGCCCATATCCCTCCAAATCCTTCCTATTCATATACACATCCAAATGCCTCTTAAATGTTGCAATTGTACCAGCCTCCACCACTCCCTCTGGCAGCTCATTCCATACACGTACAACCTCTGCGTGAAAAAGTTGCCCCTTAGGTCTCTTTTATATCTTTCCCCTCTCACCCTAAACCTATGCCCTCTAGTTCTGGACTCCCTGCCCCAGGGAAGAGACTTTGTCTATTTATCCTATCCATGCCCCTCATAATTTTATAAACCTCTATACGGTCACCCCTCAGCCTCCGACGCTCCAGGGAAAACAGCCCCAGTCTGTTCAGCCTCTCCCTGTAGCTCAGATCCTCCAACCCTGGCAACATCCTTGTAAATTTTTTCTGAACCCTTTCAAGTTTCACAACACCCTTCCGATAGGAAGGAGACCAGAACTGCACGCAATATTCCAAAAGTGGCCTAACCAATGTCCTATACAGCCGCAACATGACCTCCCAACTCCTGTACTCAATAATCTGACCAATAAAGGAAAACATACCAAACGCCTTCTTCACTATCCTATCCACCTGCGTCTCCACTTTCAAGGAGCTATGAACCTGCACTCCAAGGTCTCTTTGTTCTTTGTCTATGTGTCGAGCACATTTCACTAAATATTTAATCCCTGATGTTCTGCTCTTAGGAATTACTGGAGACTGGAAGAATTACTTTCTTGTGTCTCAGAATGAGTGGTTTGATTCCATCTACCAGGAGAAAATGGGAGATTTCCCTCTGAAGTTTGACAATATGTGACTGATTAGACTTCATTCCCGAATAATTTGTCATTTTAAAATTGCAAACTGTGTGATTCTCCAATACCTTTCTATCGAGCTTTTCCTGATATATCCTATAAGGGCATGCAAAGAAGTTGTAGGAACAGAAGTCTGCATTTTAGATTTTCAAGCCTGCTCTATTTAATAAAAATGTAGCTGATCTGATTGTCATCTTAAACTCACATTCTTGCCGAACCATGATAATCTTTCACCCCCCTTGTTCATCAAAAATCCTTCCAACCCTGACTTAAAAATATTCACTCTGGTCCCACTGCCTTTTAAAGGAAGAAAATTCCAAATAAAAATTCTAAATAATTTTTAAAGAAAGACCCTTAACTCTAAATTCTCCCATAGCGCGAAATATCTATGCTGCATCAAACCTTACAAGACCCTACAAGATCTTGTACTGTTCAAACTAATGACCTCTTATTCTTTGAAACTCCACTGGATCGAGTCCACCCTATTCAATGTTTGCTCATGAAACCAGGCATTGCTTTGGTAAATCTTCTCTGTTCTGTTTCCAATGTATCTATATTTTTCCTTAAATAAGGTGACCAGCACTATGCGCAGTACTTGAATATGGTCTCACCAACAGCCAGTATAACTGAAGAATGACCTCCCTTCTTTGTATTCACTTCCTTTTGCACTAAACAAGAACTTTTGTTTTGGATCCAAGAATTTTGTTTTGTCTCCAGACACAACAATTCCAAGGAATTCCTTACTGGCTTTCCGTTTCTTTGCCTCAATAAACCCCTTTCTCAAAATTCTCCCTCACATATGCCAAATCTGGTAAGGCTGGCAGTTGTTGCCTTTCCCTTACAACTCCTGAACTGACTGGTTTTCCAGGCTACTTCAGCGTTAACCATGTTACTGTGCATCTCGGGTTGTATGTAGGCTACCAGTTAAAGAGAATGGATTTTCTTCCCTAAACAACATTAGTGAACCAGGTGGATTTTACCACAATCAACAATGATTACATGGCCACCATTAGATGAGTTTTTAATTTCAGATTATATTAAATTCAAACTTCACCAGCTGCCATAGTGGGGTTTTAACCCATGTCCTCAGACCATTAGCCTGTACCTCTGGATTTCTAATCCAGTGATATTTTCATTATGCCACTGCCTCCGCCTGATAATAAAGAAAGATATCTTGCATCCCTTCTTAACCACTTTAACTATCTGCCCAGACATCTTCTGAAACCTGTGGATAAACACTGTAAGGTTCTTCTGTTTCTAGAAACTTCTCAGTACCATTTGTAGAGTATTTCTTTGCTTTATCCAAAAACACTGTTGCAGATAACACTTCTCCGAACTGAATTCCATTTGCTCATCTGACCAGTGTCAAAATATTTTATTTTTCAAGGGCTTCTCTTCAGAATTTCTTATTGACGAATTTTTGTGTTTTGTGGGTCACTTTTTGCAAGGGCTCCTTTCTCATGCTCACTGATTTCTTTCTGAGGTGATAAGGTCACAAATTAACTTTTGATTTATCTTAATGTCTGGGATATCTTTGCTGATGTTTGGTGTATTTGGACTCTCAATTAAGAGAATTCGACAACATTCTCAAGTATCCTTAACTCTCATAAACTTAAAGCCACAACATATAAGGAAATCATTAATTTCCTCAGCACTGCAGTATTGAAATTGGCATGAGACAACAGGCATACTTTAGCAACATCAGTCTTCTATTTTAAAGAATAGCTTGCACATACTGTTTTACATAAAAAAAACCTTAAACAATCTTTCAATAGACTGATGAGGTCACAACTAAACAGTTGCATGATTGCTTTTGACTCAGTCACTTCACCTTAAGTAATAAAAAAAAGACGTATTTTACAGAAATAAAACTGTTTAATGTTAAATTAGCCAATTGACCATGTTCATTACTATAGCTTCACTAGGTAAAAGATGTAAATTTGGAGTTCCTCTTCCCCCACCCTTTTATAGCTCCTCACCCTGACTTTGCATTTCCTTCCACCCCCATTTTTCAGTTTCTTGCCACTTTGCATCTATACTTCCCTCCAGACTCTAGGACTGATAACTTTGCTCTCCAGCCCCTGGCCTCATCTTCCATTGCCACAGTCTTCTGCCTGGCATCCTTACTGACTGCTCCCACTCACCTCACTGATGATCTGATTGTATACTGTTTCTCTCCCATGTTTCTAAGACAGAACCAGCCTGTGATTGGAAGTGCAGCTCCTCACAGATATTGTCCATTCTGTTGATGGGATAGCTTTACTCCCAATTGTTGTCCCGGTGACAAAATTTTGCCAGACCTTTTAAGAGGACTTTGAGGGAAATTCTTCCACTTTCCCAAGTATTTGAGTGTTGCTGACCAGTCAATTAATATCTTTCTGAAATCTACAGCTTTCTTTCATGATTAGCTAAACACCAAACTTCTAATATGTAAACACCCTAATAATCTCCTCTAAGTTTAAACTGCTATCTTCAATACTTACACATATTAGTCTCAATTATTCACCGATATACATATATTTAGACCTTAATAGCTGTTATATATAGTCCAAATACACACAGAGTGTGATATATATATATATATCAATCAATGTCAAATTCATAATAGATGCGATGATTACAAATCTCATGAAAAGACTGCAGGCAAGAGTACATGAAATGAAAACCAAGTGCAGTACATTTGTGACTTGCAAAATCTCTGTCAATACATTTAAATTTCTCATGTATAAATAAAATATATAATTTAAAGTGACGTGAATTGTAGTGCTTAAGACAACCTGGCAGATAAGATGTACTCACCTTTCGGGCGCCTGAAATCCTATTTTTGCATTTCCTCTATAACTCAACCTCCTTTTCGGACACATCAACCTCGCATAATTAGCAGCCAGTCTCAATTTTTCATCTGACAATATATGTTTTATCTTCCTGGTACTTCAAATTAGATGCAAGCGCCCTATCAAGCAATGTGGGTTGTTTTGTGAAAATCTGCAGAAACGACTGATCACGACACTCCTTTAGTTGAATGCCAATTATACTTCAAAAAGGTGACCACTCATATACATGGGAGTGTTTCTTGTATACTTGGTGTATAAATCGATCCCTGCATTTGGAGGATTTTTTTCGACTTCACAATTTATCTTGTTTGCCAACTTCTACAGGCTAATATACTTTTGGGCTGTTTTCCCAGAACAATTCCTCTATTCATTATAGTCTTTTGATATAATGTTAGCCAAGAGAGTAATCTTCAGACATTGATGAGGTGTTGTGAGAAATTGTCTTGCCATACTAAGCACGAATAAACTTCTCTTCCTTATAGAATACTTAAGTGATTCTCCAATATTACTACTCCATAAAACTTCAATAATTACTTGATCATTTATCTTACGTATTGCACTTGATGTATTTTAAGAATAAATAATATATTCATTTATAAATTGTTCGCGTCATTCTTGTAAATTGATTCATACATGCATGCTTTTTTCTCATGGAGGATGACGCTTCAATCAAAATTAGAAACTGAAATGTGATTTTACTGTCAGATTTTCAGGGAATATTGAGAACTCCACAAACTCTAAAATGGCAGGTGGTACCTGGATGTGGAAGTGCCACCCTCTGTTCTGACCTATCACATTATTTTTTGCTGTGGAGGAAAGGGGGACTCACAGAAAGAAACCCAAACTCATTCAGCTCATTAAAACTGAATGCTCAATGTTGAGTTCATGTATATACCTCATTTCCAGCAGCAAGACCCTTAATCCACTGATTTGTTGTCACAGATTTATAGTACAAATATAAATGGTCTTGATTGGTTAAAAACTGTCATGATATGAGGTTATTAAATCCCAAACTCTTAATTTCTTTTTAAAGATTTTCTTTCCTATCTGTCAATGAGATTGGAAAAACTCGGTTTCAATTGTTGGAATAGTTGTTTGTTAGCATTTACTAAAGGACACTGATACTTTACTTTTATCACCAGCTATAATTATCTGATCAGGGAATTCTAAATTCATTGTAATTACAAATCAATTATCTTATTAAAGATGTAGCTGCCTTTGCTGTTAGGTTATGAATAGAGGTTTGTTTTTACAAGGAACTAAACCTTTGAGATTTAAATATTTAAATAGGCTTTCATGAATGGAACTGTTTCTTTAATCTAAAGAAGTTCAAAATTTAGACTTCTGCATTATTTCATCTCAAGATGTTTCCTGAGGTCGGCCCATGGTGGATGATGGGTATGTTGGCATGGGAATGGACAAGGGTGGTTGGTGGGTTGGCAATACATTGTCACAGTGCTGTTAAAAAAACATGGGATGGGTGGAGGACAGGAGTTGGTATTGAATCATATGGGTGTTTGCTGGTGGTAATCGGTATGGCTGTGTGAAAGCTAAAAAGACTAAAATTTAATTGAAACTGTGATGGAGCTCCAGGAACTCTTGCAGGCCTTTTGCTCAGCTCATTCAGCAGCCTCTAGGCTGTGGAGGAGGGGCGGGGGGAGCAGGAAGTCCAACTCTATCCTGCACCTACCTTCACCAACAAAAATACTTTAAAGAGACAGACAGTGAGAAACAGCCAAAAAACATGCAAGAGTGCCTTTTTAAAATTCTATAATCAAAACTCCACCTTCCTTGTTCTGACACAGCCACAGTGTGGGCATCATTGGCTGGGTCAGCATAGATTGTTCAACCTTGAATGCCCTTGATAAATAGTGAGGAGCAATATATTTCCAAGTCACCATAGTGAGTTGCTTGGAGGGCATCTACAGATGTTTATGTTCCCATACATCAATTGACTTTATCCTTTTGGATGGCAGTTGGGTTATGGGTTTGGAAGATGTTGACTAAGAAACTTTAGTGACTGGCAGCAGTGCTTCTCAGATGGTACACACTGTTGCCACTGTGTTAATGGTGTAAAGAGTGCATATGGTATCAGTCAAGTAGGCAGCTTCCCCTTGATGCTATTAAGCTTCTTAAGAGTTGTTGAAGTTGCATTTATCCAGGTGAATAAGGAGTATTCTATCACATTCCTGCATGTACATAGTGAGCAGACTTTGGGGATTCAAGAGGTGAATTACACGCTGCAGTATTCCTAGTCTCTAACCTGCTCTTGTAAGCATAGTATTTGTATGGCTTCTGAAGAAGGGTCATTGCACTCAAAACATTAACTCTGTTTTCTCTCCACACATGCTGCCAGACTTACTGAGTTCTCCAGCAATTTCTGTTTCAGATCTTCAGCCTCCACCGTTCTTTGTTTTATTTATATGGCTAGCCCAATTCAGCTTTTGAGAACCAATACGCTGTTGATGGAGGATTCAGCAAAGGTAATACCAATGAATGTAAAGGGACGATGGTTAGATTCTGTCTCTTTTTGGAAATCATCATTAGCTGACATTTGTCAATTACTTACCACTTCTCAATCCAAGCTTGCATATTATCAACGTTGGATGTGGCCTACTTTAGCATATGAAAAGTGGCATATGATGCTGAACGTTCTTCCCTGATTAGAGCACATCCCTATGTTCGAAGGAAGGTTTTTGATGAAGCTGAAAACGATTGGAGCTAGGACACTACCCTGAGAAATTCCTGCAGAGAACCACAAACATGTTCCTTTCTGCCGGATATGACTCCAACCAGTGAAGAGTTGTCCCTGATTCCCATTGACTCTATATTAATTTGGTCTCCTCGATGACACATGGTCGAGTGCAGCCTTAATGTTGAAGATAATCACTGTTACCTAAGGTGCTGCTTGACAGCACTGTTGATGACCCTGTCATCAGTTCATTGATAATCAAGTATATATTGACGGAGTGGCAATATTTCGTTTAATCCACATCTGTTTCATGAAACCTAGCCAACCTATGTGGTCAGATAATGCACATATCCATTTTTAGTCAGTGTTTTTGGTTACTTTTTAAAAATATTTCAGTCCAAAATTCTGAGTTATTAGCATAGATGATGGAACCACTCAATCCTTATGACAAATGTCACAAAAACATTCTACACAATGATGTACCAATGTGATTTATCCAACCTACACAAAGTTTGACATTCCCTACAATTATTGCATGGTCTTTGTGATATAATAAATAATTTCTTAATGAAACTACTCTTATAAACTATCAACTACTCCCACCTATTAATTCTGAAACTTGCCATTCCTAATCTGCCCTCATACCGATTCTACTTCAAGATCTTCTGAGCCCAAATCCTTCTTTACTAATATCCTTATGTCACTCCATACTAGCACAACTATTCCTCCATTGCTTTACCTTTTCAAAATATTGTATATCCTGAAAATTCATTTCCCAACCTTCATCACTATGTAACTGTGTCAGCTAACAATTTTGAAATCATTGACAACATCAGCAATACTTTGGAAAGATAATTGAATCCCAACAGTGTGGAAACAAGCCATTTGGTCCAACAGGTCCACACTGACCCTCTGAAGAGGGTCCCACCCAGACTCATTCCCCTACCTCTATCACTCTACATTTCCACTGACTAATGCACCTAGCCTACACATCCCTGAACACTATGGGCAATTTAGCATGTCCAATTCACCTAACCTGCACACCTTTAGACTGTGGGAAGAAACCAGAGCACTCAGAGGAAACCCACGTAGACACAGGGAGAATGTGCAAACTCCACACAGATAGTTACCTAAGGCTGGAATTGAACCCAGGTCCCTGATGCTCTGAGGCAGCACTGCTAACCACTGAGCCACCATGCCACCCCCGTAGCTGGTTAGTCAGTTGTAGCATCCAATCTAACATCTGATACATTCCAGCAATCACACATCTCAGAAACCAGAGACTGATTTATATATCACTTTAGTCATTACCTTTTTACTCAATTTATATTTCTATTGTGTGTGTCACATTTAACTTTCTTTTCTCACATGTAGTATCTCATAAACTTTTTATCCTAGAAAATCCTGGTTAATTTGGTTCCTTTCAAAACAAAAACACTTTGACGAGGGAAAAGGTATTTCCAAGGAAGGGATTTGTTCTGATTAACCATGAGGACAGAGGGTGGTGATGGAGGGTTGTTTTTCAGACTGGAGGCCTGTGACCAGTGGAGTGCCACAAGGATTGGTGCTGGGTCCTCAATTTTTTGTCATTTACATAAATGATTTGGATGTGAGCATAAGAGGTACACTTAGTAAGTTTGCAGATGACACCAAAATTGGAGGTGTAGTGGACAGCAAAGAGGGTTACCTCAGTTTACAATAGGATCTGGACCAGATGGGCCAATGGTCTGAGAAGTGGCAGATGGAGATTAATTCAGATAAATGCAAGATGCTGCATTTTGGGAAAGCAAATCTTAGCAGGACTTATACACTTAATGGTGAGGTCCTAGGGAGTGTTGCTGAATAAAGGGACCTTGGGTTCATAGCAGGTTCATAGCTCCTTGAAAGTGGATTCGCAGGTAGATAGGATAGTGAAGAAGATGTTTGGTATGCTTTCGTTTATTGGTCAGAGTAGTGAGTACAGGGGTTGGGAGGTCATATTGCGGCTGTACAGGACATTGGTTAGGCCACTGTTGGAATATTACGTGCAATTCTGGTCTCCTTCCTATTGGAAAGATGTTGTGAAACTTGAAAAGATTCAGAAAAGATTTACAAGGATGTTGCCAGACGCAGAGGGTGGTACGTGTATGGAATGAGCTGCCAGAGGATGTGGTGGAGGCTGGTACAATTGCAACATTTAAGAGGCATTTGGATGAGTATATGAATAGGAAGGTTTGGAGGGATATGGGCCGGGTGCTGGCAGGTGGAACTAGATTGGGTTGGGATATCTGGTCGGCATGGACGGGTTGGACCGAAGGGTTTGTTTCCATGCTGTACATCTCTATTACTCTATGTTGTGATAAGCGAGGGGTTGAACTCTGAAGGGTTCCCTCCTCACCAGGAGTATAATAACCATTTTCAGATATCTACCTGGAAACAGAACAAATTACAGATCCTTGCCCAGGTACTGGTCATAACACAACTATCTTCATCTTGTCTGCATGATCCAATAAGATATACTCTGGGCAATTTGTCATAGTATATGCATTGAAGAAAGGCTGATAATAACAAAATGCAGACAACTGGATTAATTAGGATGGATTACAGCAAATGAGGTCTTTGGAAAGTGATCCAAGAGCATCACAATTCCAAATTTACCTTGATTGTCTGAAGTCAAGCAGCATTAAGAAAGCCCGCATGCAGAGCTATTCTCACAAACTGGTGAATGGGCATATGCAACTAGGCATTATGATGGTACCAAGGGACAGGTCGATATGAAGTGAGGACAGTGTTGCCATTTTCCACAACATTTGGTTTGAAGAAAGTATTGAAATCCAGGGAAATGAGAAAAAGTCTTCGCGGCTACTAGTTTTGAAAAAAAATGTCTAGCAGTTTTATCTTGATTTTAAAAATCAGCTATTGGAGGTTTGCCTGTGGTTGAACTGCATAAATTGTTTGGAACAGGACTAAAATAGTACAACGAACAGAATTCACACATATGCGGAGGATGCAAAGGAATCCTCCAAGAAATAGCAAATAATGCAACCTATAAATTACATGGATATCAAATAAATGGAACTTCTTCCATCATTTTCATCTACTTCAATATGATGGAACCACCTTCTCCTCTACTCCTCTGCCAGCATTTCATGGACTGAAATGAGAGAAGGGCTATTTTAAAACTAAGGATTTTGGACACTTAATAAGAACAAATTACTGAAATTAATTCTAGGCCATGTTTATACTGATTTGGCCAAACAGTGGGGCGTTGGGCATCATGAAAGTGTACAAGGTGAGATTTGGCCAGGAAGAATAGCTGACGGGTTTGTGGGGTAGTGATCAATATTATTCAGGGCAGCACGGAAGCTCAGTAGTTAGCACTGCTGCCTCACAGCACCAGAGTCTTAGGTTCAATTCCAGCCTTGGGTGAGTGTCTGTCTGGAGTTTGTACATTCTCTCCGTGTCTGTGTGGGTTTCCTCTGGGTGCTCCGGTTTCTGCCCACGACCCAAAGATGTGCAGGTCAGGTGAATTGGCTATGCTATAATTGCTCATAGTGTTAGGTGCATTAGACAGAGGGAAGTGGGTTTGTGTGGGTTACTCTTCGGAGGGTCAGTGTGGACTGGTTGGGCTGAAGGGCCTGTTTCCACACTGTAGGGAATCTCATCTAATCTAATCTAAATTATGCCTCATTGGAGTATCCCCTGGAAATCAAATCCATCTATTCCCACAGCCACCACAAAGGTTAAAAATGTTATAAATGTACGTAAAATCACCCCCCCAATTTATCTGATTTTTAGACATAGCCTTACAGAAATTCATTTGCTAACAATGATTACTTTTTAATTACAGATAGATTCTAACCACAGATTACGAATAATGATGACATAAAACTCTAACCCTCTTATATATGTGGCACATCTCCAAGGCACTGTGTGATAGAACCAGCACAATAACCTGATTAGCCTCCTGTTCTGAGGTTATGGCTTTTTTTTTCCCAAAAGTCGCTGGGAGTTCTGGTTCCAGTAGTCCAACGGCTTAGCTAGGCTGCCGCGGTGCATTCGGGGTGTTGTAGTCTTCTGCTGCCTTTCTCTTCCTGCTAACGGTCTGCTGGTTTCGCAGGAAGACACTACATCTCCCAGCAGGCATTGAGAATCCGCGCGCCCCGCCCCGCCCCCTCCTTCCCCTGGGGTCTTGTGGTGACGAGTTTTTTTGTTCCGCGAAGAAGCTGAGGGACGGTCCGGAGCTTCGAGTCGGCCGGAAGATGTCTCGTCAGGCGAACCGAGGTACCGAGAGCAAGAAAATGGTAATTTGTGGCTTAGAATTTCTGCGTTTAACATGGACGGAAAGCAAAACTCGAACCGAATCAAGTGCTAAGTCTGTCAGCTGTGGGCCTGCTCCCGAGTTGGTGACTAACTCAATGGCCGCTACAGGCCCCTCATACTCTACTTCTTACAGACTGTCACAGTAGGCGGCGGGACAAACCCCATGTGTTTGAAGCGTTCAGTTTGCTTGACGTACACCTAAAAATGTACTCTGCAGTGAGTTTCGAGTGTGCCCCGCAGAGAACTAGGGATCTGAAACAAAAACACTGAAATTGTTGGCAAAACTCAGCAGGTCTGGCAGCATCTGTGGGGAGAGAGCAGAGTTAACCTTCCTAATCCGGTCACTCTTCACCAGACTTTTTTTTTCTGTCCACTGATGCTGCCAGACTTCTTGAGTTTCGCCAGCAATTCCTGTTTTTGTTTTGGAGTCTGTCACATCCTGATCATTGCCATTGCCCCTAGCCCAACATTGACAGATTTGAGCACTTCTGATTACACCATATAACTTCTTTGAAACTGTATCATCCAATAGTTTGGACCTCTTAAATACACGATATTGTTCTGTGCAACATCACGAGATTGAAATTTTACTACAAGTGCAGCAACTTGTGTTTATTTACAAGCTTAAAATAAACTTTATTGACAATGCCAGTTGGTGTGAATACGGACCTCTTCAAGTGCTTTAAGAATTGGAATTCTAAATGAATACACTGAATGAACAATTTAGGTACCCAGGCTAATGTTCTTGGGATGTGATCAAATCCAAATATGGCAACTAGTGGAATTTAAATTCAGTTAATGAAATCTAAAATTAAAACCTAATCCCAGTATTGGTGATCACGAAACTAGAATACACTGTGGTAAAACCATGGGCTGAGTAATGTCTTTCAGAGAAGGAGAACTGCTTTTCTTACTTGGTCTGATCTATGTGGGACTTTTGTTGTGGTTCTGTTCGCCGAGTTGGGAATTTGTTTTGCAGGAGTTTCGTCCCCTGTCTAGGTGACATCCTCAGTGCTTGAGAGCCTCCTGTGAAGCGCTTTTGTGATCTTTCTTCTGGCATTTGTAGTGATTTGAATCTGCTGCTTCCGGTTGTCAGTTCTAGCTGTCCGCTGCAGCGGTACCGGTATATTGGGTCCAGGTCGATGTGCTTATTGCTTGAATCTGTGGATGAGTGTCATGCCTCTAGGAATTCCCTGGCTGTTCTCTGTTTGGCTTGTCCTATAATAGTAGTGTTATCCCAGTCGAATTCATGTTGCTTGTCATCTGCGTGTGTGGCTACTAAGGATAGCTGGTCGTGTCGTTTCGTGGCTAGTTGGTGTTCATGGATGCGGATAGTTAGCTGTCTTCCTGTTTGTCCTATGTAGTGTTTTGTGCAGTCCTTGCATGGGATTTTGTACATTAAATTGGTTTTGCTCATACTGGGTATTGGGTCCTTCGTTCTGGTGAGTTGTCTGAGAGTGGCTGTTGGTTTGTGTGCTGTTATGAGTCCTAGTGGTCGCAGTAGTCTGGCTGTCAGTCCGAACTGACAGCCAGACTACTGAAACCACTAGGACTCTTAACAGCACACAAACCAACAGCCACTCTCAGACAACAACTCACCAGCACGAAGGACCCAATACCCAGCCTGAGCAAAACCAATATAGTGTACAAAATCCCATGCAAGGACTGCACAAAACACTACATAGGACAAACAGGAAGACAGATAATGATCCGCATCCATGAACACCAACTAGCCACGAAACGACACGACCAGCTATCCTTAGTAGCCACACACGCAGATGACAAACGTCTGCAACACAAATTCCCAGCTCGGCGAACAGAACCACAACAACGAGCACCCGAGCTACAAATCTTCTCTCAAATGTGGGACTTTTGTTCTGCAAAAATACTTAATTCTTAATTGCTGTCTGCAATGGCCTTCCGAATCATTCAGTTCAAGGACAGTTGGGGACGGGCAACAATTATCTGATGCTGCAGTCAGCGATGCCCATATTCCATCATCAAATAAGCATGAGCGTGAGCACCAGGGTTATGGCTTTGAAAATAGTTTAAGGCACTTGTTTTTTTAACAAAATGATTTGGCTTGTGACCATGTTTTTGTTGTTAAACCTATTGCTTGGATAGCACATGAAATAACAAGCTATGATTTATTCTGCTAGACAGAAAAGGCTCATTCACCTATCAAAATTCCTAAGCCAAAGGTATCTATAATTTGAAAATATAATCAAGTTTGTTTTCAAATTTTCCTTTGAAATTAAAGCATTTACACAGATTGCATTTTTTATTTGCATTTAAATTCCAATATGTTACAACTAGAAAACAAATAGAAACTAGCTGTATTGTGGTAATGTATTGAGCTTTAATATGATCCAATTAATGTTTCTGACTTTTCTCAAAATTTGCCTAATCCAATCTTGTTGCTACATGCATTTGGCTTGGTCATAGAGCAGTGATGGAGGGGTGCTTTTTGGAATAGAGATCAGTAATCAGTGATGTTCCACAGGGCAGTGTTGGGACCTTGTTTGTAATATATATCTAAGTGACGTGGAGGAAAATGTAGATGATCTAATTAATGAGTTTGTGGATGACACCAAAATTGGCGGACTTGCAGATAGTGAGAAGGATCGTCCAAGGATACAGTTGGATGTACGTTGCAGATATGGGCAGAGAAATGGCAAATGGAGTTTAGTCCAGACAAATACGAGGTAATGCATTTTGGAATATCAAATTCCAGTACAAATTATACAGTAAATTGCAGAACCCTTAGGAGCATTGACGTGCAGAGGGATCTGGGCATACAGGTTCACATCCCAGAAAGTGGCAATGCAGGTGGATAAGGTGGTCAAGAAGGCATACAGCATGCTTGCCTTCATCGACTTGGGCATTGAATAAAAATGTTGGCAAGCTATGTTACAGCTGTATAAAACTTTAGTTTGGCTACATTTGGAATATTGTGTGCAGTTCTATTTGCCACACTACCAGAAGAACATGGACGCTTTGGACAGGTGTGCAGAGAACATTTAACCCCCCACCCACTTCTAATGTTGCTTGGTCTGGAGGGTTTTAGCTATGGGAGAAGTTGAATAAACTCAAGATTGTTTTCACTGGAAAGACGGAGGCTGATAGCAGTCTGTAAAGTTGAGGGTCATAGACACGGTGGAAAGTCAGAGGCTTTTTCCCAGGGTGGAAAGGTGAACTGCACGAGGGCACAGATTCAAGGTGAGCAGAGGAGAAGTGCAGGGAAAATGTTTCACATAGAGGGTGGTGGGTGCATGGAGGACACTGCCATTAGAGGTTATGAAAGCAGGCAAGTAACAATGTTTAAGGCATATCTTGATAGACATATGAATGGAAGGTAAACGGGGATAGAAACCATGTATGGGTAATGCTTAGCCGGTCTAAACAAGGACTAGGAATCAGTGCAGGCTTGGTGTACTGAAGGGTCTGTTCTTGATCTGTATTGGTTTTGTATGCTTAGCCATCATTTGCATTTTCCTTTGAGTTCCTTAAATTCAGTTCATTTTAAATTTTAAATGTAAAGAAGTGCATTTTAGCTTGTCCCATCTAATGTGTCTCAAGCATGAATTATATTTGTAAATGAGATAGCTACGAGCACTGACTCCACTGCAATGTTTGGGGCTCAGTGCAAGATACAAAAAGTTAATAATCACACAATACCAGGTTATAATCCAAGAGATTTATTTGGACTTCCAAAAAAAAAGTCACAACCCTCTCTCCCCGTAGCCCTACACACGGATGAAAAAAACCACCATTTCGACTGAGACAACACATCTATCCTGGGACAGGCTAAGCAAAGACATGCCAGAGAATTCCTGGCACTGGCACTCCAACCACAGCGCTATAAACAAACACATAGATCCAGATACCATCTATCAACCCCTCAGAAAACAAACAGGAAATGGCATCACCACAAACCCCAGGATCCCCATCCAGGACAAACACATAAATAGAAAGCAGGAGACAACAGCTTTGCTTCACTTGGAGGTCGCCACTGATGATTTTACCTAGCCAGGTAAAGAAACGTCTGGATATCAAACCTACAGCTCAGCGAGCAAACCTACACCCTAAACCTGTTGGACTATAACCTGGTGTTGTGTCATTTTTAACTTTGTCCATCCCAGTCCAACACTGGCACCTCCACATCAAAGGTAGAAAAAGACATAGCATTGGAAGCCAAAGACCATTTGTCCTTTGATTTGAATTTTTAAAATGTAAGAGGAAAAAAAACAGTTTTTAGTTTTGAATTTAGTACATTATAAAATTAGTCAAAAAATTTTCCTTCAATGCAATATTGTATTTTAGGGTGTAATTTGGTCATATTTATGTAATGTACAGAGGAAGTATTGAGTGACCTGTCACTGCTATATTTGCAAGTTCAATTTTTCACACTTGGATAGAATTCCAAATCCGCTGTATTTATCATTGATTGAATTAAAATTGTAACTGATATAAGAATTGAGTCCACTTTGAATGAATGAAGAGCCTGATGGCTTTACTTGAAGATAAAAATCATCCTTATACTCAAAACTAGTAGTCTTTTTTGTTTGTCAAGACAAAGGATATTACTGGAGATTGGATTGCATTCAGTAGTAATATAATTGGACTGTAACTCATAATACATCATTGGTCAAATCACATGTTGCTTTATTTTTATTCATGGATTTTCTTTAAAAACATAATCATGAACATTATAGTTTACAGTCTTATATTTTAAACACTAAATTAGTAATGGAGTTTTTTTTAACAAATGTGTGAAAATGACTGGATTTGTTAGAACTAATAAGTAATTTTGACATTATGGAGCAGTTCTCATATGGTCAGTACTCACAATTGGTTGCACAGTGTTGAGCTTTTATGCAGGGCAGAAGGCTGATGACATAAATGGTTAAAAACTTAGGCCAATTTAGGAAGATTATAAGCACTGTGACCTCTTCAGGTTCACAGTTTGTAGTCTGCTAAATTAATATTTCTAATAGCAGAAATAAAACAATTTTTATAAACAGCCATTAGGTTATCATATCATGTGATTGTGACCAGACAGATATAGACACTCAGATTACTATCACAATTTTTTGACAAATTTCTTCCCATATGTGTGAATTCATATCCCAAATCTATCTATGCCTGTGTGGGCAAGACATAACATCACTCAGAGTTAAGCTAGATCCAGTACAAGTACTTCCATTCTGAATTTTGATCTTTGCGAGTTTTCATAGTTCGACAAACACTGAATTGCTTATTTAGAATCTGGTTTCGATCGTAGTGCACTACAAATCAATTTCAGGGCTATCTGATAACTTAGATAATGATCCTCCTTATTTCTTACATGCATCCACTGGACGCGCTTCTGTTCAGAATGACTTGAGTTCATCTCAAATTTTCAGCATTAGTTTCATTTTTGCACAAGATATTCTTTGGCACAAATTAATCAATGCATAAGTTTCAAGTCCTATTTATGTTACTACTGTTGAGCATGTTTCTCTGAATTTTGTGGCCCTGTGCACACAGCAGCTAAATTACTCTTGCTAAAATCCATAAATGCCTGTCAATTTTGTGTGGTTCAGGAGATTGAGGGGACTGTCTTGGCACAGGTTCAAGTATGTTGGCATGATGTTGGTTTGAAAACTTCAAAGTTCAGATTATTTTCTATCAGCTTTGTCAGTTCAAGCATGATTTTTAAAAATAATTTAAAAAATCAAAACTGGTTTTGCTGAAATTTTCATCCAGATAAAATTGATAAACATCTCTCAATACCTTTTTGATTGTACATTCAGAAACAAATTTCCATTGTATTGGAATTAAGCTTGATGAATTACCTAGTTGGCTGTATGTGCATCTTGGGTTGAGTTCTGTTATGTTTTATCTAAATAATACATTCTTGCAATGTGTACTTCATTATGTACAAATTGTCTGATGTCACTAAATTTCACTTCTGTCTTTTTCCTGTCTCCTCTGCCTAACGCACTCATTCTGTAGTACTGGTATTTGCCATTCATTTCACCTTCTGCATCTCTGCATCTCATGGTAGGTGTTAGGAATACTAATCTCTTTGAAAATTGGTTTGCTGCATTGCATGTTTTCATTTTGCTTTCTGATTTGCTTCATGGCTATTTCTGTGTGATGAAAAATTTCTCCTTGGATTATGAAGTGGAAGGTGAAATTTATAACCCGAATTCAAAACATGATCTGATTTCTAGTATCTGTGAAACTATTTAAGATTATTTCATGAAGACGACAATCATTGTTTGAAGGTTTGTTCTGTGCATTAAAGGAATGTGTTTGAATTACTATGACCAAAATTGCTGATTTATACTTCAACTATCCTGAATATATCTATAACAGTATGGAAACTACATTTCTGGTCGAAGGAGAGTTTTTAAAAAAAAATTAAGTGCATGCTCCTTGTTAACATTCTACTGGAATGGTAGTATGCCTTTATTTGTAGAGATATTGGCAGGAAGATTGAGTTGGGCTTTGACTTAGATTGTCTACAGCCCTCCAACGCCCCCACCTATTTTACTCTTTCTCACCCAGTTAAATAGTTAAGAGGAGGAAGTGCAAGTGTTGAACTACTAAATGTGAGTTTGCACCTTCAGTTCTTGATAGCTGACGATTTTTTTTGCCATGTTGTGAAGCCCCATGGTCTCAAAGTAATTGGTGTGGAGTATAACAGGGCAAAGGGATGTGCAGTAGCTTTTATAGAATAACTATCACTTATTTTCAGGAGTTTGCTTTGTTGTTTTGGGGCTATCGCCAAAGAGGTTTCCTGGAGTAATTATAAAATATTTGCAGTTTTTTTTCCCTGCGTATTGCTTCCCAAAGAGGTTAGAATTACTGGTAGATGGGGGATGCTTTACCTGGCTGCGAAATTTGATGGAACTGAAGAGAGTCAATAGAAAGGATCTTTTCCTTTTGTATGTGGGATAAGGAAAGAAGTTGGGAAAGAATCTAAGGCTGATGAAAAGATGTGAGTTTATTGAGTGCAAGGCTGAGTTAATTGAACAGGGGAGTTGTATCCTTGATTCCTGGTTTGTGCTGAATGAATGTCAGTCATTAGGCACTGAATTAGAAAGGGAAGTATTGGGCATGTGACACTGTTTCTGTGTGTGTGTTTTTGTGTACATATACCTGTTGGATTAAGATCACCAAATTAATTAGTCTGCCAGGATCTAATGTTGAGACTTACTTACCACTGACCATTGAGTGAAGTACTGTTTGATCATTTGCTCTAGAAGACTGTATAAAAAGAGGAAAAGGTGAAATGAAATATTAACCACAATGCTGCTTTTAGCTTTTGCTTGCTGCACCTCAGCATTTGTTGACAATTATTCAAAATACAATGCATTCAGTTCATTAACTAATGCTGTAACAAGTAAAAATTTAAAGTTCTGTGTTTTATGATCCCATTGATCTAAAATGGTTGCAGAACCAGATTAGTTGGAAGCACTCAGCAATGGGAATAAAGTGAACATTAGGTTTATATTGTGGAAATCCTGCAATTGGTCTGTATTAATCATTTGATTTTGTCTTTCAATTTTAATATCCATGACTTTATTAGATAAGATGCAAATGGATTTAAAAATTCCAACTATGAAAATATTTTTCCACCCATGAATCAGATGAGAGAGAAAAAGAAAACAAACACTGGTTTCAGCAAAATATGCCAGTTTGATTTTTTTCCCTGAGTGATGCAAGGACATAGATTTCACCTCTGACCCACTTATGTGTCATATTCCAGAATATCATTGAAGGAGTTCCTTAGGCATATCCTCGGTCCAGCCCGCTTCAGCTACTGCATCAATGACCTTCCCTGCATCATTAGGGCAGAAGTGGCGATGCTTGGTCGTGATTGCAGAGTGTTCAGCATTGTTTACAACTCCTCAAATATCAAAACAGTCTACGTCCCATGTGTCAATACCTGGATGATATCTGGGTATGGGCTGACGAGTAGCAAGTAACATGAATGATAATTGCCCGGCAGTGACCATCTTTAGCAAGAAAGAACTTAAACATTGCCCCTCAACATTACCTTTGCTGAATCCTCTAACATCAACACACCGCAGGTAACCATTGACCAGAAGCTGAAATGTCTTTGCTATATAAATATTATAGTCCAAGAAATATGGATGTCATAGTCCCAGAGGATATTGGATGTTCTCTCAATAGAGAGAGGGGGAGAGAGAGAGAGACAGCTGGTGCTGAGTTTGACCTGAGGGTCACCACAGGGGGACAAGCTTGAGAAAGAGGGGACTTCATGATAATGTCAGCTAGTGTGGGAATTGAACCCATGCTGTTGGCAACACTACATTCTAAACCAGCCATCCAGCCAATTGAGCTAACTGACCTCCATGGCTGCAAGAGCAGATCAGAGTGCAACCATCTGTAAAGCATAAATGAGGACTATCATGGAATGCTCCTCACGTGACTCGATGAGTGCAGCTTCAGCCACACTCAAAAAGCTTGATGTCATCCAGGACAGAGCAGCCCACTTCATTGACATCGCATCCACAAACATTACTGCCTTCACCAAGATACTGCAGAAATTCACCAAGGCTCCTTGGCACCTTCTAAATCTGTGACTGCAACCATCTAGAGGAACAAGGGCAGCAGATGCATGGAAGCATCCAGACCTGCAAAATTCCACACACCCCCAAGAAAAATAACAATTCCTTCACTTTTGCCTGGCCAAAATTTTGGAATTCCCTTCCTATCAATATTGTGGGTGTGCCTCCACAAAATGGACCACCACAGTTCAAAAAGGTAGCTCATTACCACCTTCTCCAGGCCAATTAGGGGTGAGCAATGCATGTTACCCTAGCCAGCAAGCCCACATTCCCTGAATGGATTTTAAAAAAAGTTGTTACCATTTTGATCTTCTAAGCTTTCACATTCATTCTCTTGAAATATAAAGTAAGGTTTTAAGTAGTAACATGTGACATTGTTCTTGCTTGTTTGAACTAACAATTAGGAAGGAGATATTAAAGCATTATTATTGTTCTAAAAGGTTTCTGGAACTTTACATTTCAAAGTAAGTTTTACTATGGATAACGTTTTTTTAGTAATTGGGTTCTGCCTACCAAAGTCCAGTTCCTGAAAATGTTCTCTGGATAGGTGGATTAATTAGCTTTGTTCCATTATTTTGAATGAATGAATATTTTCTTGATGAAGGCTTCTGTTTCTCATGTGTGTTTCATAAATAGCAATAGGAAGGTTTATACTCACATTTCCAAGAGGTTATATAAAACCTGGAACAATGTATCTTTAACTACCGTGAAACTGAAATACTACTTTTCTACTAGGGTTAAAATGATATGTAAATAAATTCATAAAGTTAATAAAAATTAGTAAAATGACAATTACATATTCTTGAGCTGCTCCAGTCTCTTATATCACTATAGTGATATTGTGCGAGTATTCAAGCATTGGCTCAAATTGCTCAACCTGAATTTTTTGCCTTTTGTAGAAATTCATGAAAAATGTATAGAGGTTTGTCTAATTTTTGGCAATATTTAAAACGTGTATGTCTGGGGAAGCAGTTTCAGTTTGATGTCAAGGTTAACAATTCGTTCAATGCCTTCAGCTGACAAAATTGTTGTGCTACTACCAGGAACAATGCTCATGAGCATATGTTTGGTATGTGGGTGATGGCCTGACAATAAATGATCAGTCACAATTTGAGCTGTTGCTCACCGTCCACTTGTGAAGCAAAGGGACACATCTTCTCTGGCCCATCCTCAGGCAGATGAAGGTTGTAAGATTGGACTTTACCACTAGCATAAATCTTCAAATTATTAGTGGAATGTGTTCCAATGAGGGCTACTGAGTTCCAGGTGAGTGCATGGAAACTTTAGTGACCTAGGCTCAATCATCTTCAGCTGTTTCAACAAAACTGTCTCTGTCATTAAAATCAGAAGGAGGATGTCACTGATGATTGAAAGTAGTCCTGGTCTATTCAACCTCTTCCTATAGCTCAAACTCTCCAACCCGGCAACTTCCTTGTAAATCGTGTCTAAACCCTTTCGAGTTTCACAACAATTGCACGCAGTACTCACTGCCATTTGCAAATCCTCAGATATTGAAGCATCCATGTCCATTTGCAGCAAGACATGGACAGCATTCAGGCTTAGGTTGCTAAGTGGCAACTAACATATTTACTTGGCACTTATTTACATCAATGACCACCTCCAAAAAGAGACAATCTAACCATCTCTCTTTGACATTTAATTGCATTAATAGTTCTGAATCCCTACTATTTACATAATTGTGAGGTGCTGCATTTTGGAAAGAGTCAAAAAGTGTGGTGCTGGAAAAGCACAGCTTGTCAGGCAACATCCGAGGAGCAGGAGAGTTGACGTTTCGAAGTTGCTGTCCAACTTCTGCAGTCCTCACTTTCTCCAGCATTTTGGGACGACAAATCAGGGCATGACTTATATACTTAATGATAATGTCCTGGGAATATTGCTGAACAAAGAGACCTTGAATTGCAGGTTCATACTTCCTTGAAAGTGGAGTTGCAAGTAGATAGGATAATGAAGAAGATTGGCATAGATGAGTTGGACCAAAGCTTCTGTTTCCATGTTATATATCTCTGTGATTCTATCAGCATCATGGGTCTAGTGACCAGAAACTGAACTAATGAACTGTGTAAAAACAATGGCTACAAGAGCAGGTCACAGTCGGGGAATTCTTTAGTGAATCATTCATCTCTCTCCCAAATCTTGCCTCGCATTTACAAGGCACAATCATGATTGTGATGATATGCTATCCATTTACCTGGATGAGTACAAGTGTGCAAACATCTGACAATTTAGAAATATAAAGGAGGACCCACCATCTGTGGTTAACTGAAGAAGTTGGGGAAAGCATCGGACTTAAGGAAAAAGTATAAATTTGCGCAAAGCTGAATGACAAGTGATTGGTCAGAATATAAAGGACGGCAGAAAAGGACAAAAAGGTTAATCTGGATGAAGCAATTGAGGTATGAGAGGCAGCTAGTTACAAATGTCAACACATATGGAAAGAGTTTCCATAGTACTTAAAAAGCAAAAGAATAAGTGGTTCCCTGGAGGGAGAGAGGAGGTTAATGGACAATTAGGAAATGAGAGATGAAACAAACACATTTTTCTTCTTTACTAGCAAGCCAACAAAAAAAATTAGTTGTAAATCAGGTGTTGGAAGGAAGAGAAGAACTAAGTAAAATTCCAATCACCAGGAAAGCAGCATAAAGCACACTGATGGAGCTACAGGCTGACAAGACCCCAGGTGCAGATGGATGTCATCCTAGGATCTTAAAAAGGTATGATATATGAGGTAGTAAATGTGTTGGTTTTAATTTTCCAAAGTTCCTTCATTTAGGAAAGGTTCCATCATGCTGGAAAGTAGCAAATATTACACCTCTATTCAAGAAGGTAGGGAGGTAGATAGCTGGAAAACTGTGGGCCAGTGAGCATGACGTCTGTTGTGGGGAAGGTGCGAGAATTGATCATTGAAGAGATTAACTACACACTTGGAGTGAGAGGTAATGAGGAAGACTGTGCATGGTTTCATGAAGTGGAAATAATATTTAATCAATTTATTTAGACTATTTTGATCATCCTGAATGGTGGAGCAGGTTTGAGGGACCAAATGGTCTACCGGTGCTCCTACATCATTAGATTGTGCTACAAGTGCAACGCCACCCAGGACAAAGAAGCCCATATATCATCTCATCTATCATCTTCAACATTTACTCTCCTCACCATCAATGCAGCATGTATGCCATGTACAAGATGTACTGAATCAACTCACTGACGCTTCCTTGACGGTTGTTTTCAAACCAGTGAATTCTGCGAAGGACAAAGGCAGCAGAAGTGTGGGAACATTGCCTATATATGCCCCTCCAAACCACATACCATCCTAATTTGGAACCGTATCTTTGACCTAGCAATGGCGATGGCATAAATCCTGGAACTTGCTCGCTAATGGCACTGGGTGTATCAACTTCACATGGACTGCAGTGGTTTAAGAAGGTGGCTAATTACCATCTTCTCTTGGGCAGTTTGGAATGGTCAGTAAATGCTGAGTTGAAGTTGGGTTACTTTAATCCTTTGATCTTGAGCTGTTATTCATGGGCTGTCATCACCAAGATATTTCCATTTCCGATATTGTCATCCATTGCTCTGTCTCAGTCTATACTGGAATCGTTATCCATTAATTTGTCCCCATCAATTTGAATTATTCTAATATCCAGAAGACTGCTGAAGTCAAATAGGCCATGAATTGTCTGATGTAACATCTAATCATACTGCATGGAAATAATGTCTAAGAAAAAATTATAAATCAAATATTTAAAAAAAAATTACAGGTCCATTTTAGAATATAAAGTATGTTTTGAAGTGCATTTCTTCAATTTGTTTAGTTGACAATGCACATGAACACTGCAGTTTTGTGCCAATTTACTGAAGCTTGAAAGTTGTCAATGAGGCTCATTTGTGATACTCTGAAAGTTATTAATAATATCAGTTAGCACATTAGTGTGACTGAAGGTTTGGGTTCAAGTCCTAGCTCTCAGGAGATGTGTCATAACCTGTCAAAAACATTAATTAAAATAACTGTAACTAGTTCAGTGAAGGTGCATTTATTTTTAATTAACTGGTTTGATCTGATCAGTTGCTTGAAAATAAAATTTCTGTGGACTTACTCATGATTATTTTGCATTATCTCATTGAAAACATTGGACAGTACGTTTGGTCAGTGGATTCAACATTGTTCCAACTACAAGATGCACAGCTGTGACTTACCAAGGTTTCTTCAACAGCACCTTCCAAACCTGCAACCTCCTTCACTGAGACCAACAAGAGCAGCAGGTGTGTGGGAACACCACATGCAAATTCCCCCCCAGGCCACACACCATCCTGACATGGAACTATTTCACCATCCTTCATGATTGCTGTGTCAAAATATTAGGTCAAACCCATTTCAAACAGCAACCTGGGTATGTCTACATCCTGTTCAAGAACCCCGCTTGCAACCATTTTGTCGAGGGTAATTGGATGGACAACAAATGCTGGCCAAAGCAATGATGTGCATGTGCCATAAATAGATACTTTAAAATTTCAAAAATGAAACTAGAAATTAAAATTGTTTATTTTGTATTGCTTAACCTGTTTTCCACTTCTCACTTGCTGCCATTTTCTTTGGCAGTGGCTGTATCTAATGATAATTGATATATGAATCAATATTTTTTTTTCATTTGGTCAAGGAACAAGTTGCTTGTTCATGTTTTTAAAATGCAGTCAATATGTTGTCAAACTTGTTAAACAAACTTCTGATCTCCTTTATCAACAACCAGCTTCAGATGGGGGTAAGAATTGTAAAATGTTTTGATGCAGTTCTTGGTGTTTCCAAATACTTTGCTAAATTTCTTTCCCTTCCTCAACAGAACTCAGAGTTATTCACTCTGACTTATGGAGCTTTAGTTACACAACTGTGTAAAGATTATGAAAATGATGAAGATGTTAATAAGCAGTTGGATAAAATGTAAGTCTATTTGAATGCTTTAGTCAATATATGCAAGGCCAGCGCTTCCCTTTGTAGTTGCCAGATTTGCTGTAGTATTTCCATGTCTGATATAATGATTCTACACTAAACTTTAGCTAGCTGTGTGAGTCTTCAGTTGAAGGATTAAACTTTCTCACTACTTACGCATGAGGAAGATTTGTCTGTTTCCATGGTTCATTCTTTTCTGGAGCAATGCAACAGCCTGTTACATAGAAACATAGAATATGGGAGCAGGAGTAGGCCATTCAATGCCTTGAGCTTACTCTGATATTGAATATTACTATGATTCATCATTGAGCTCAATCAATGCCCATATCCCTTGACCCCTTTAGCCATAAGAGCTGTATCTACCACCTCTTTGAAGCCACAAGGTTTTGGCCTCAACCACTTTCTGTGGTAGTGAATTTTATCAGCTCATCACTCTCTGATGAAAAAAAGTTCTTCTCAGTCCGGTTCTAAATGGTTTAGCCCTTCTCCTTAAACTATGACTCCTGTATCTGAAACTCCCCCACCATCTGGAGTATCCTTCTTGCATTTAATTTATCAGAAATGCAATATTTGGATTTTAACATTGATACATTTTATTTCTTGATTGAGAAGCCAAGGTGAAAGTTTGAGGTCCATAAGACCATAAGACATAGGAGTGGAAGTAAGGCCATTCGGCCCATCGAGTCCACTCCGCCATTCAATCATGGCTGATGCGCATTTCAGCTCCACTTACCAGCGTTCTCCCCGTAGCCCTTAATTCCTCTAGACAACAAGAATCTATCATTCTCGGTCTTGAAGACATTTAGCGTCCCGGCTTCCACTGCACTCTGTGGCAATGAATTCCACAGGCCCACCACTCTCTGGCTGAAGAAATGTCTCCGCATTTCTGTTCTGAAATGACCCCCTCTAATTCTAAGGCTGTGTCCACGGGTCCTAGTCTCCTCGTCTAACGGAAACAATTTCCTAGCATCCACCTTTTCCAAGCCATGTATTATTTTGTACGTCTCTATTAAGTCTCCCCTTAATCTTCTAAACTCCAACGAATACAATCCCAGTATCCTCAGCCGTTCCTCATATGTTAGACCTGTCATTCCAGGGATCATCCGTGTGAATCTCCGCTGGACACGTTCCAGTGCCAGTATGTCCTTCCTGAGGTGTGGGGACCAAAACTGGACACAGTACTCCAAATGGGGCCTAACCAGAGCTTTATAAAGTCTTAGTAGTACATCTCTGCTTTTATATTCCAACCCTCTTGAGATAAGAGGTCTCCAGTACAGAATGTTTGAAGAGATTAAATGAGGAAGTTAAGTACATTTCAATGCAGTGATTGCATTAAGCTTAGAATTTTAAAGAGATTGAACAAAAGTGAATTGGTTAGGAATTCTGCATTCTGTTCCTATTAACAAAGCATATTCCAAAAGAAATGTAAGCTTCAAGTGTTCTGAACACCTGACTGTTACTAAGTGTACTTTCTGTTGATGATGTGCGTTTCTGAGTTTTGACAAGCTGATAAGTGCATCTTTTGGTAGCAATGGAAATTTCTTTTCTCTTATATCTAAAAATTATTTTCTAATTAAAGATTACTTTGAATGTTTTACAAAGGAGACCCGGGTTTGAAGAGTTTTATATGACTTCTTTCAAAATAATTATTTTCTGCTAAATAAATAATATTGGTTTGTCTTATGTTTCAACAAAGGGGTTACAACATTGGAGTCAGACTGATAGAAGATTTTTTGGCTCGTTCTAATGTTGGAAGATGTCATGATTTTCGTGAAACTGCAGATGTCATTGCAAAGGTGAGTTAGAATTTTACATGAATTAACTCAAATTAAATACCCTTTCAATGCTGATGGTCATCTTATGAAGCAAAACCTGTTAGAAATGGGCAATATTATTAGAACTTGCAAAACTAAAACCGCTTCAGAATCATGTTTTTACAGAATCAGTAAGTATATGTATTTTTAAATATTAGTATATGTTGTGAAGGCTGTAATCCAATATCAAAAGTTTCAACATTATAACATTTGAGACAGAAACTTCTTTTATAAAAAAAATTGTATTTCCTGTGACCATCTTAAAAGAATCCTCTGGCAAATTTCCAAATTAACACAGTAAAATGCAACCTAAAATCAGCATAAACTAAATGTTACATAGTAGAGGTATTAAGAAGATAACTGTTATTAATGTCATAACTATAATAACCCCATACACATTCACATACATCTTATGTTTTTAAGAGGTAAAACTTAGTCCCAACTTCTCTGTTCACCTTTTTCTGTTAGACTGTGTTGTAATATTGAGTCAGTGACTGTTGAATGTCCTTTCCATCAGTGTCCCAAACTGACCTCCAGCAGCATGGTGCACTCCTATAATTCTTGTCCTGGCCATACTAGAAGGAATTTTTGAGTTCTTCTATGTCCACAAACATTGTCTCTGACCAGGCAAAATCACATGACCAACACTTTGCCTCATAGCTAACAATAAAACCAGCCTTTTCCCTTTGCTTTTCTCTTTCATTTTTAAAATCTGAGACAAGAAGTCTACAATAGCAAGTACATATGTCCCTTCCGTTGTGTTCAGATTTTAAATCCAAGGCATGAATTTCAATAGCACTTTATCTAGGACCCTGGAACCCATGGTAGCAAGCTATGAATAGGCTGATTTTGGGCAGATGTTGCCAACAGATCATGTTTTTCTTCTTTACTCTAAATTACTTGATACGATTTTAAAGAGAGTGTCTAAATCAATACCTTTCTTAAAACCTTGCAGTCATAACACAATTCCAAGCCTTGGCTAGAATTTGCTATGTTTTGTAGCAAATGCAATTCTATAACTAGTATGTTTGGTACTATGTTAATTGATGCTGTGGCTGGAAATTGCGTCTGGTAATATCCAGGGGTATCTACTTTACAAAAGTTATTATGTAGGTGACTTATTTACATGGCTATTTGTAAGATGCCCTTGTGAAAATTATTGAGCCTGATTTTGTAGTCAGCTGTAGCAAGACATAAGCAAACAACTGCCTGTACATTTTTCATGGGCTGTTAAATGGAGATCTTTTCTAATTTAGAATCTCATTCATTAGAGGCCTTGCTTGGCTAATATTTGGAAAGAAGGCACTTTCTTATGAGGAAAGATTGAGTAAGTTGGACCTGTACAAGTTGGATTTTAGAAAAATTAGTGATGAACTTACTGAAATATGGTTCTGATTGGACTCAGCAGGATAGATGTTGATATGTCATTTCCTATTGTAAGGGAATTCAAAATGAAGGGCGCAGTTTAAAAATAAGCAGTCTCCCATTTAAGACTGAGATGTGGAAGAACTCATTCCCTGAGGTTTGTTGATATCTGAAGTTCTCTCCCACAGTGAGCAGTGGAGGCTGCATCATTTAATATATTCAAGGCTGATTGGACTGAAGTCAAAGGTTATGGAGTGCAACAAAAAAATTGAAATTAAGATAGCAAATAAAGATTGGATGTGAAAAATTGAATTAAAAGTAAAAGTTAAGTGGATAGGAAAAGTTCAATTAATATATTTTAAATTTAAAATTCTTCACTAATAGCTTATGAATACAGCAAATGAGTTTTATCTTGTAAAATATCTTGTAAAATTAAGCTTTGTGGGCAATGAAGTTATTTAACAGTATAATCATTAACCACACTTTTTTAAAAAACTATAATTATAATTAACTTCTACTTTACTGCAGCAGGCTTAACGTGTGATGTTTTTAGTTGATAAATAATGTGCAAGTACTTCAACTTCACACAGTTGAATGTGTTCTGATACTGAGGTACTGTAATAGTATAGCCTTTGGAGGAGAATGGCAATTGGACTGCAAAATCTGGATTTTCATATTTGACCATGCAAGTGTGTGCTTCAGATGTTATAATTTGATTTCCTCCATAATGTAGAGAGCTGTTTGTTTCACAATTATTATATATGTAAAATCGTAGCCTTTTATTAAAAAAACGTCATCAGGTAGTCACGTTGATTTATTGCTTGCAATTTTTTAACTTGCTGACAGGTTGCTTTTAAAATGTACCTGGGTATAACTCCCAGTGTGACCAACTGGAGTGCAGCCGGGGATGAATTTTCATTAATTCTGGAAAATAATCCACTTGTTGACTTTGTGGAATTGCCTGATAATCATTCTGGTTTGATCTATTCTAATCTTCTCTGCGGAGTTCTGAGAGGTGCATTGGAAATGGTGAGTGCATCTACAGTTTAACACTTAATGCTCATTTAGCCAAGTCTGATTCCATATGAGTTTATTTAGGCAGTAGGACCATGCTTGTGTTTTAACTTGATTCATGCATTAATGAACAAAAGAAAGAGTTACATTGATATAGTGTGTTAAAACATTTCACAGTTAATGATCACATTTCAGTAGTTCATGGTGTTGTAAACTAGAGAACAGTATGTGGTAATTAACATGCATGATGTTAGAAGCAGCAGCAAGTATATAAGGACCACATAATTATTTTTTGCTTGTAAGCAATATTTGTACACAGGATCTTGGAGAAAATGTGGCCTTCTTTGAGCATCTAAATTGAAGGAAGCACTTCTGACAAACAGCACCTCTTTAGTACTGCAATGTAGCATTAAATTAGATTATGCACAAAGGTATCTGGAGTGGTGGGGGGCGCAGGGTTCGCGGTCATGGCTGGGCTGTTCTTCAGAGGGGTGGGGTGGTCTCAATAAGCGAATAGCCTTCTTCCAAACTAGGCATTCTGAATTCCTATCTACAAAACCATGCTGACTATCCCTAATCAGTCCTTGCCTCTCCTTAAAATTGTTATCCTTATAATTAACTTCATTTTAATGCTTTCTGACTCTTGCTGCTTTGTTGACTTCTGGGGGAGGTGCTGACACTGTATTAATGCCAGTGGGCTAGTAATACACCAACTCAAGCCAAAGTTTTGGAGAAATTGCTTGAAATCCGACAAGATAGATGGTGAAATGTAAATTCAATTTTAAAAAAAAATTGGAATTAAAAGTGAAATTAATCACCAAGCAACCATTGTCAATTGTTGTTTTAAAAAAAAACTTAGTTTATGGAAGGAAACTTGCAATTTTACTTGGTCTGGTCTACATTTGACACCAGACTCCGGCGGTGTGGTTAACTCAACTGCCCTCTGAAATCGTCTGGAGAACCAGAAGTTCAAGGGCAAGCAGGAATGATCAAAAAGTACTGGCCTTGCTTAGACATTCCCCCTCTCCACTGGCAGCCATAACTACAGCCACCTCAGCCGGAAGCTGTTGTAATGCCTCTTGAATTTTTTCCAATTTATAAGGCCATCCTTCAATCCTCAATTCTCTGAATAAGGTTTTAACTATCCAGTATCATCTTTGGTTTGGTATCCTATTTTGTCTAATTTGGCATGCCAAATTGCCTTGGGAATTTCTTCAATGCAAGAGGCACTATCTTATGAAAAGTTGTCGATCGTTTCAATAAAGTGAATTTGGCATGCACTTATGTAGTTTGGCCCAGAATAGAACATATCTGAAGAACAGTCACTGGACCTGAAATGTTCATAGAATAATACAGCATAGAAACAGGCCCTTCAGCCCACTATGTCAGTACCGACCAACAAACGCCAATCCTACTTATGTGCATTTGATCCACAGCCTACTGTGTGTTGGCATTTTAAGTGTTTTAAGTGCCTCTTAAATGTTAAGAGAACCTGCGTCCACCATCCTGTCAGGCAACGTGCTCCATATTTCCATCACCCTCATGGTGAAAAGGTTTCACCTCCAATCTCTTCTAAACCACTTACTCCTCACCTTAAACTTGTGCCCACTGTTCTTAGATATGAGGAAAAGATTCTACCCTGCCTCTACCTCTCGTAATTCTTGTATATTTTAATCAGATCCTGTGCATCAAAGACAACAAATCCAGCCTATCCAGTCTCTCCTCATAACTGAGACTTTTCATTCCAATGAACTATCCTGGTGAACCTCTTCTGCACCCCTCCAGTATAGTCACTCCTTGTGGTAATGTGGCGACCAGAACTGTACACTGTGTTCCATCTTTGGCCTAATCAATATTTTATAAAGTTGTAGCAAGATTTCCTTACCCTATATTCTGGTCCTTGGTTTATGAAAACAAGCATCCTGTCTGTCTGTGCTGATACCTTCAAGAAAAATAGATTTATACAGAAAAGTCCCTTTGCTCCTCAGTACTCCCTTGGAACCTACCATTCATTGTGCATGTCCTTACCTTATCAAACTGCCGACAATGCATCACCTCACACCAGCATTAAATTCCATCTGCTAATGCTCTGTCCAATTTACCAGCTGATCAATATCAGATTAGCCCGAGACCATCCTCCTAACTATTCACACCATCACCAATTTTTGTCATTTGCAAACTTAGTAATTATACATTCTATGTTCAAATCTAACAAACAGCAAGGGTCCCAGCACCTATCCTCATGGTATGTTGCTAGTCCCAGGCTTCCATATGCAAAAACCTTTGCCTTCTAATTGCAAGCCTGTTTTTGGATCCAGTTTGCCAACTTGCCTTGGATCTCATGTGCTCTTACCTTTTGGACCAGCTTTCTGTGGGACCTTGTCAAAGACCTCATTGAAGTCCATGAAAATCACATCAACAGCACTGCCTTCATCAATCTATTGAGTCACTTTTTCTGCCTCTTTGGTGGCATGGTGGCTCAGTGGTTATCCCTGATGCATCACAGCATTTAGTCAAGGGTAAATATGGGGTAGAGGAATGGGTCTGGGTGAGTTGTCCTTCGGAGGATCGGTGTCGATTTGTTGGGCCGAAGGGCCTGTTTCCATACTATAGGGAATCTAATCTAATCTAATCTATTCTAACAAATTTGTGCTGACACAGATGCTGCCAGACATTGAGTTTCACCAGCAATTTTTGTTTTTGTTTAAAATTTCCACAGTCAGAATTTCTTTTGATCACACCTGTTTCTCAAATGCCTAATACAATTCCACTTCCACTGACCCTGTACAGTAGGATTGAAGTTTACATGCAAATTATTTTCTCCTTGCTAGTTACTGTGATATGAATTAACTTTGAATCAAAACCATTTTAAAAGTTTCTCTTATTTTTAAATAATTCTCCTGCCTATTTGAATAGTTATTCCAATAAATTAAGTTCCTGTATGAAAGCAATTTATTCAGCTGGTTGTTTACATTTGTGTGATGTATAACATAAATTGAATATCCACGAATTGATTTCAGAATAGTCTATTCATTTTTCAGTAACAAATATTTTAAATTGTCATTAAATCAGGATGAGTCTTTTAAAGACATATGTGTATATAAAAGAACGGTTAAATCATGGATGAAACTATGATCAAGTGTTTTTGATGTTGTAATGCTGTAAGTATGAGATATCCTGAAGTTAATTGACCATGAGTTGAAAGGAAACGAACAATTCTGACTTTCAGCCAAGAAGCTAGTGGAATCAATAGTACTGATTATTCTTTCCTCAACCATTTCTTTCTTACAGGTTCAAATGGCAATCGATGTGAAATTTGTCCAGGACACACTCAAGGGTGACAATGTAACAGAAATCAGACTGAAATTCATTAAAAGAATTGAAGAAAATCTTCCCGCTGGAGAAGAATAATATGTCATAGTACTATATTATTCTGTACAGTAAGAAGATATTCTGTCATCACAGTAGATTGTTGCATTGTGAAGTTGTATTATTGGCAAACGTTTGACATTTAAAGACCCTGAATGGAAAACAATTTATTAGCCATGGATTTAACCTAGAGAGACTCGAAAGACTGAATACGGCAATGAATTCCTGTGTTCGTGCTCTGCCACATTCTTCCAGATCATATCAAATGTTGAAGTTTTTCATTACTGTTCTATAATATGTATATCTGTGGATTATAAATCTTTGGGTCTTCAAAAGGTTGTCATCTTTACTACTTCTTTTGACACACAGCCTATGTGTTACTTCTGAAGAATGCAATGTTAATGTTTCCAAGGTCACCACTGCTTTTGTTCCTCCCCAACCTGTCGTCCGTTCTGGTCAGGGCATTTTGTTCAGAATGATTGAAGAACTGTCTCATTAACATGTATCATTGTTTCTGGTTGCTGACATCATGGATTTGTGAAATTTTATGTTGGTAGCAATGTGGAGCTGCATGGGGATTGAAGGAAAACACCTTTAAAATGATAAATAGTGATAAATTTTGGGACAGTTTTCAGATGCTGACTGATCTGCGAAAGAGGAAACACCCTTAACATATGTTTTGAGTGAAGCTTCGTAGTGCTTTTTTTTGTGTTTTCATTATTTCTTGTATTTGCATTTTTTTCTTCTTGTTTGTTTGTGCTTATTGAGGGTGCTATGTATCCTGCATCATGTTGTTGCGACTCTACTTATATATTGCTTCACTGGGGATTTAATTTTGAATGGACTCTATTCCAGCAAAAACCCGTTTCTTCATGTCCAATTGGTTGTATATTCCAGAGATGATCCAGCTAAAATAGAAAGGAAGTTCTAATTTCTTCCATTAACGTTCCAATGTAAACAATTGAAATTCCACCCCATATACTTCCAATAACAGACAATATAGCTGCCTGAAATGATTATAACAGGTTGGTTTCATCTTGTTTGAGGTAGAACAATGGTAAAAAGATGTACTTTTTTGAGAAACTGCAGCACTGAAAGCGTTTATGTAAATTCATCCAATTGATACAACTTGGTGGCTCCATTCAAATTGTCCGGACAAATACTGCGACCCATAAAGTTACTTATTTTGTGCTTGCCATTGTCAAGGTTCTAGTATGTACCGGAAACTTTTCAATAGAAAACTGAATATGCTTTGTGCATTCAGATTTTAACGTTTCACCTATCTAAAATCTGATTTTTTGTTTGTACTTTATATCATTGGAGTCCCAAAAATTATGCAATAAGATGCTGAGGCTTTATTTAGTCCAATAATAACTTATTTGTATTCATTTTGTTATTTAAAATGTTTTTAGTTTGGTATCTGATGTAAATTTCAGTCCAAGTTTGAATGTGATACTGACTAATATATTTTGTTTCTAACTCTGAATTCCATTGTCTGACACTTACATATTTTCCAAATCATGAAAAGACTATGTTTGTTTATCAGTGAACAATTATAAGCCTGAAAATGGTAGTGAACGATGAATGGAAAACCAGGTGACATTTTTAAAAAGCCAACCCTTCAAGATTTTCAAGAGAAGAAGTTAGTTAAATTTGATTCTTATTCCAAGGAAAAGATCCAGGTACCCATATCGGTTTTTTTTTCTCTCAATAGCATTTGGCTATCTAATTTTTACCTGATAGGAGAAGGAAAAAATTAATTGAAATGATTTCTTTCAACACATAATACAAATATGTCACTTTCACTTAATGTTATGCTGCCTTGCTGCTAAGAGGTTTCCAGATTGGTGGACGAAATGAGGGACAGGTCTGGTAACAAAAGTAGCATCGTGTTTCAGCTTGTATGCAACTTGGAGAATTTTCTAAACACTTATGTACTTCCGAAGCTTTTTGAATCTGTATCTCAAAATTTACTGTGATTACCATTTTCCTTCTGAACACTGATATTGAGCACTGGATTTGGTGAGAAGCCTACTTTTAGGCATTTTGCCTGTTTATTTTAGGTTGTTCTGGAGTTACTTCAAAGCAAAGCCAGTCTGCTTTTGAGGTATGAAAAGAAAACTGGTGATTAAATTCTGCATAGGTAGAGATGTGAATCCTACTCCTGCCCCAACCCATCGTGACCTAATTCCAAAACAGGACTCTGATTCAATTTAGAAGCAGTAAATGGGCAGCATTGCATTATACAGGAGATGTAACATTTAAAATGTGAATTTCTTATCTAATAAATAAAGCTGTATTGTTTATAATATTTAATGTATAGACTTTATTGAAAACTCTATTTGAAACTCAGTTAAAAGGACCTGATAATACATAACATGAAGTAGGACCAAGTTTTTGAAAATTATTTTACTAGAACTGGGTGTCGTTAGCTCGGCCAGCATTTGTTGCCCATCCCAAATTGCCCTGGAGAAGATGATGAGCTGCTGGATTAGCCATTGCCATCTGCAGTGATTGTAATGAGGTCAGCCAGTTGGATTTCTGTATATGAGCTCCCTGATTGGGGCTGTTCCAGGTCTAATCAGGGTACAAACAGGAATGTCAGGGATTTTGTTTTGAGAGCTGGTTCTGAGAAAGCTGGACCCGGCTCAAGTACTATGTGTGTGTAAATAAAAGGTGACTTGGTGATGGGAAACTGGCCTCTGTGAAGTTATTTCACTGTCCATGTGTGAAAAGTACGCCATAGTGCTGTTAGAATTTTAGGCAGTTCCAGGATTTTGACCCAACAACAGTGAGGAAACAGCAATATAATTCAAACCAGGGTCATGTGTGACTTGGAAGGGCCGGGTGATGCTGCTTCCTTTATCTTCCGATGTGGTGAATGTTGAAGGTTTGGATGGTGTTGGTGAGTTCCTGCAGTACATCTTGGTGATGGTGCACATAAATGGTGGAGAGAGTGGATGGGGTGCCAGTCAATGTGTTAGATGGGTCATAAATTGGGATCCAAGATGGCGGCGATCTGATAGAAGGGTTGAGCTCTGCACCATAACCCAAGTAAAGTAGTGCTTTCACTCTCCTTCCCCCCCCCCCCACAGGCCATTTATAAGAAAAATCAGGAAAATAAAGCAAAATTAAAACCTCAAGAACCTTTAAACACTAATTTTAACATTTTGGGAAGAAGAAGGTGATCAAAAGAAAGGGATCACAAGGTTTGCAGCAAGTTGGGCACTCCTCTACAGTATCAGATGTGCCCGTGGCCATGGAGCTAACCCCCGCACAAGTGCCTTTGAACCCAGTGGAACAGCAGAACTTAGCCTCCAAGCTCGTAAAACGTTGAGAGAAAATCGGGTCGACACTGGAACTGATCTCTGTCATGCTACAAAAGCTTGATCAAAGTATGGAGGCGGTCGAACAGAGGACCACAGCAGAGAACTCGGAGGGGTGAAAAGCCAGGTGCGGGCCTTGCTTGACCAGGTCGATGACCTCGAGAATCGAGGTTGAAGAAAAAACATGCGTTTCATTGGGCACTCGGAGCACGAAGATGGTGAGTTTCTGCTCAGCTCCCTGGAGCAGTGGCTCCTGCAGCTTCTGAGACTGGGAGTCTGGTCGGGACGGGTGTGTGTACAGCAGGCCTGTCAGATTGCAATGCGCAGGCCTGGGTCAGATCAGCATCCCCGCCCAGTCCCACCATAACTCCAGTGCTAAAAGGGAAAAGCAAATGATTATGGAAGCCTCCAGAACGCTGGGAAAAGACTCTCAGTCCCTGCTGTACAAAGGGTCGAAAATTGTTTTTTCCAATGCTTTTCTGGGGCTTTAATTAGAAAAAAGAAATCCTATGATGAAGTCAGGAAGTGATTGAGCGACCCGAACATTCAGTAATCTGTGCGGTACCCGGCCAAACTGCACTTCAGCCATGAAGGGTCTGTTTACAACTTTGACTCAGCAGAGAAAGCAAGGGATTTCTTGAACACTTTAAAATAGATTAACTGTGTCAAAAAAGAATTATGGATAATAGCAGATCCTTTGCTTTATCGGTTGTTTGTTTTATATGCCTGGCATTGTTCTGATAATGTGCGGTAATGGGGGCGGGGTCCCTTTTTTTTCTCTATCTTTATTTCCCTTTCTTGTAATTTTTTAAAATTTATGTTATTCCCTGTGTTCTCTTTGGGCATGCAGTGGTCAACTTTTTATTAAAGACAAGTGGGTTTGACGTATGGAGGGGATGGGTTGGACGCCCACTTTTAATTTCCATGTGTGTAAATTATAGATTTTCTTTGTTTCTGTATTACCTGGGTTTGAGACGCAGCTCTAGCAGGAAGGAGCCATGGTGGTATTAGGGGTTTAGGATGACTGCCCCCTATGGGCAAGGGGGGAAATCTCCAGTTATTTGTTTTCTGTTTAATTTAAGAGTAGTGGTTAGTTGTTTTTTGTTTTGGAAGTATTTGTAGCGGTAGTTTTTAGATTTTATAAATGCTGTTTTGACTCCACTTGACGCGTGTATGATTAGGTTTCTTCCTCTCGGGGGGCCGCCGGCTGCTTTAGACGGTTATGTCGAGTTGTTCATTTAGATGGTGCACCTGAAGCATATAGTGGAGTCATTCGCCAGTCAAAAGAAAGAAGGTGCTCTCAAATCTCAAAGGAGAAGGTTAATATTGCTTTGCTACAAGAAAGACACTTGAATGATAAGGAACGTTTAAAATTACAGCAGGGAGGGTTTGGCAGGGTATTCTTTTCATCTTTTAATTCTAAAAGCAGAGGATTGGCTATACTAATACAGAGGAATCTCCCATTCCAGATAATAGATCAAATTAAGGATGAATATAGGCGATTTGTTTTCCTTAACGCCTTAATTCATGGGGAGTATGTGTATTGCCCCCCGGCGCATCCCCTTTAAATCTTAATTGATGTATTGTCTAATTGATTGCTCTTGGGGTGCACCGTACGATTATAGGAGGAGACTTTAACCGTCTCATGGACCCCGAGGTGGACAGGATGCCAAGGGGTCTCTCGGGTATCTCCCTGCAATTCAAACAGTTGGTGGACTTGTGTGGGAAGTTGGGGTTGGCGGATGTGTGGAGATGTCTCCACCCTAATGGTAGGGATTTTACTTTTTTTGCTCCAACCTGTACAAGTGCCGTACCAAGGATTGATTTGTTCTGTCATCTGTTTAGATTCGGTACTATTCTGCAGGATTGTGAATATAGCCATTTCGGACCATGCAGCACTGTATTTGGATTTTACAATCAGGGTAATGGAACAGATATGCAGCATTGACGCGTGGATCCATTTCTTTTGAAATATAGCAAGTTTGTTGAATACTTCACAAAGGAATTTAGGACATTCTGAGATATTGGGGTATAGCCAGTAACCCATTGATGCTCTGGGAGATCACCAAGGTTTATTTAAGGGGATTAATTATTTCATACTTGGCAACCAGGAAGAGGCAGAGAGAACAGCAGCGTACACTGGAGGCCCAGCTGAAGGCAGCTGAATTGGTATACTATGATAGACCATCTGTGACTAAGTTACAGCGGTGCTCTGGGTTGCTCTGAATTCAGTACTCACCCAGGCATCGAAGAGAGAGGTTTCCTTCGTGAAACAAAGATTATTTGAATATGGTGATAAGCCAGATAGATTCTTGGCCTATCTGGCCAGGAAGAAAAGTGCCCCACAATCCATTATGTCCATTAGGGAGAGTACTGGTATTCTCACCTGTGAGTCTAAAAAGACTAATGCAATATTTAGGAAATTTTATGCAGAGCTATACCGGCCGGAGGGCTGTGAGGATGGGTTCGCCTGTTTGAGAACTTGGACCTCCCAGGTATAACTGTAGAGCAAGCCTCCCTTTTGAATGCACCTTTAACAATACAAAAGGCGATAAGGCAGCTCCAAAGTGGCAAAGCACAGATTTTAACCTGAGTTCTTTAAGGAGTTCATAAATATGTTGGCTGAGCCACTCATACAGCCAGGACTGCCTTCTGCCTTCTCTTAGGGAAGCCAGCATCTCTCTTATTCTTAAGAAAGGGAAAGATTGTGAGGACTGTGCTTTGTATAGGCCTATCTTGTTGCTGAATGTAGACTATAAGATCCTGTATAAAACGCTAGCGTTGAGGTTCGAGAAGGTACTGCCCTCTATCGTAAAGAAGGACCAGGCAGGCTTTATTAAGGGTCGCAGTTCTTCTAACAATATCAGGGGAGTGTTGAATATAGTACAGGCATGTCAGCAGAGGTCAATCCCGGGCTTTGATGGTCTCCTCAGATGCATAAAAGGTGTTTGACCGGGTGGAGTGGCCATATCTTTTTAATGTCCTGGAATGTTTTGGCCTTGGGGGAGGCCTTTGCCAGGTGTGTGACAGTGCTGTATAGCCACCCTATGGCAGTGGTCCTTATGAATGGCATGAAATCAGGTAGCTTTAGCATTGGGAGAGGCAGCCAACAAGGGTGTCCTCTTTCGCCACTGCTATTTAGTTATCAAACCATTGGTGGAGGCTATTCGGAAAGACTCTAAAATAATTGCCCTAGAGGTAGGAATGGGAGATCATAAAACCACTCTCTCCGCCGATGATGTTCTTTTTTTGGCTAACTCAACAAAGTCTGTGACCTGGCTAATGCAAAATATTCATTTATTTGGCACTTTCTCGGGGTATAAGATTAATTTTACAAAGTTGGAATCCATCTTCCAAGTCAGATCTGGTGAGAATACCTGACCTGGAAGATGGAATACGATTTTCTTTTCAGTGGTCACGGAAAGATTTTCTGTCTTGGGTATTTTCATTACTGCCACTTTTCACCGACAGTATAGAGTCAATTTTTTGCAGTTGTTTGAGAACATAACACAAGATCTTCATCACTGGGAGGGATTACCAATATCATGGTTAGGTTGAATGGCTCTAATTAAAATGGATGTTCTTCCTCACCTACTATATCCCATGAGAATGCTGCCATTGTTGTTGTCCAGACAAGCGCTGCAGAGGCTTAATGGCTGGCATGGATCTTTTATTTGGTGTTGTAGGTGTTATTTCATTAAATTTGGCAAGTTGCAACTCCCACAGGGAATGGGAGGGGTAGATCTCCCAGACTTTAAACGATACCAAATAAGCTCCTTATTGTCTTATATGTGTGTGTAAAGATCCGAGGTTGATACGGTTCGACATTAAGGCCATCCAGGCAAAGTGTCCCCTCCTTAATTTGCTGTTTATGGATCAGGTGAAATCTGTTATTGAGCATTGTAAAAGCCCTATCGTTAGAAACACGATCAAAACGTGGAGAAAGATGCGGCAGGGCGAGGGTAATCTACATAAGACCTCACCGTTCACCTCCTTAGTTGGATCACCAGGATTTAGGTTGGGATCAGTCGTTTCTGACTTGAAAGCATGGGAGGCCAGGGAAGTTTCCTGTTTGGGAGACCTATTTGATGGAGAGGTCTTGATGTCTTTGGACCAGCTGAATCATAAATATGGGCTACCCAGTAGGGATCTTTTCCATTATTTTCAGATTAGGGATTACATACAGAAAAGAACCTCACTCTTGGCTCAGCCCTATACATCTGATATGGAGAGTGCTTTGGCGTGCGGGCGCTCTCTTGGTCAGTACCCTATACCATCTACAGGGAGGGGGCACTTGGAAAGATGTGGAAAGACTTTATGGAGTTTGAAATCAGGAACCGGGAGCAGAGATTTTATTGGAAACATGGGAGGATATCTAGGAAAATGTGAAAAAGATCTTGATTTGCAAAAAAGTGCAAGCCAAGCAGCTAAAGATTCTCTACAGAGCCCATATGGCTCCAGAGCAGTTAGCAAAATTTAAGAAAGGAGCATCTCCAGGGACCCCTCAATGTAAAACAAGTGCCAGTGCTCTTACCACACTGCTTGTAGGTACTGGGTGTCATAGCGAATGAGTTGGAGGGGATCGCTTCTGAGATTGCCGAATCTGTCTTCACTAGGTGAACACAGGAACAGATTATTCAAAATTCTCACATATTGTGCAAGGAAGAACATTTTAATGAGCTGGATATCAGAAGATCCCCCAGCTCTCACTGGGTGGGGCAGATCAGTGATGAAGCAGGTACTCCTCGACTTTCTTACGAATGTGGCGCATCATAAAACAATGTTTTATAAGACGTGGCTGCCCATTATAAATCATATCGACACAGACTTGTCAGCCATACTGAATAGGGCTTTGTATAGCTGTGAAGGCTGGATTTGGCAGCCCAGGGTCCTTGTGGGGAGGAAGCCTGAATACAGGTATAATAACTGATACTCCCGCTGACGGGAGCTTCGGTGGTAGTGTGTTGACTGGTGTAATTTAATTTAATTTAATTTGATCTAATTTAAGTTGGTTTAGTTCAATTTAAGTTAATTTAATCTAATTTGTTTAATTATCTATCAATATTGTAATGTTTGTAGAGTAGTAGGTAGTTTATTGTTATTGTTAATGTTTTTTGTAATATAAGATTGTCATATCACCTTTTGTACTTAGGTAATTTTTTTCTTACAAAAATTATATTTTTCAATTTAAGAAAACAATGGACCATAAATTGAATTCCTTTTTAATGAAAAAATCACAGATGTTGATAAAACAAATTATATTGAAATGTACAAAAACAAAAGGTATGAGTAATGTTTTTTGTCATCAAAACCATCACTTTTCAATGAAATTTAAGTCTTTGAAGGATTTTTTTGTCACTTTGAGATTTAAAACTGTTATGTTAAATATGGGAAAAAACCTCCATTCACCAAGTTCTTTTTTTATATATAAGTTACATAGCATTTGCTTTGCACTTCATTTCATCTTCTAAGGGGACAACAAGAACATGACTACTTTTATAAGATGATGGGGAAATTTTTAAAAAACGTACGCTGTTTGACCTAATTGGCCAAATTGATGGGGGAGCTGCAATCAATAATCTGTAAGCCACCTGAGCAAATGAACTAATAAGAATATTGTTAAGAGTGCAGAGGTATGCAGTCAAATTATAGTTATGTCTCCTAATGGTATACACATGCTGTGGAAGTGATGTCTTTAATTCTTTGCTAACTGAACAATAGTTCACTTTGTGTATGGTTGGTTCCAAATTAAAGATGGTTTCTGTGTCGGTACCTGAAGAAGAAACGAAGCCATTCATTTCAAATACAAACCACCTATGTGAATTGTTCAAGTCTATATTTTTCACAGCTCATTTTGGATTAAAGTAGAGTTAGTTAAATTAATTGGGTTCTAGTCATTTTTTAACGATATACTCTTCCTTTAAATAATATGTTTTAAGCATTCAGAGATGCATAAGCCAAACAAGTTCAGATAGAAAAGAAATACAAATTTCTGTTTGAATGATATCTTTAGATGTAACAGAACCGATTTTAGCTAGCTTCATAGTTAACATAAACTTCTTTTAATGTTACCACTGCTACTACTAGCAGGTTTGTAAAATTTCAATGCATTAGCCATTTAAACCTAGTCCAAATAATGTAGTACTATTCTGGTGTTTCTGAGACAATGATCATATGAAAACGTAGTATAAAACTTTTTTTTTTAATCATTCAAGGGATATGGGTTTCACTAGCTGAACCAGCATTAATTGTCCATCCTTAACTGCTGTCTGAAACAGCTTAAGTCAATTTGGTGATAGTGTATCAACAGGGGAGGGAATTTCAGATTTTTGACTCAGCAACTGTGAAAGAACAGCAATTTGTTTCAGTATGTTGGTGTGTGATTTGGGTCACCCCCAAATAGCACATTGTCAATGTGGTTAGAGAGGGAGTTCCGTGATTTTGGCCCAATGATACTGAAGGAGCAATGATATATTTCCAAGTCTAGTTGTGGGTGACTTAGAGGAGAACCAGCAAATGGTGGTATTTCTATGTATAAACTTCTAGAATTTAGTGGTTGTAGGTTTGGAAGGTGCTGTTGAAGCAGCCTTGGTGAATTTCTGCAGTACATCTTAGAACATAGAACAATACAGTGCTGAGCAGGCCTTTCGGCCCTCGATGTAGTGCTGACCTGTGAACTAATCTAAGCCCATCCTCCTTACACTATCCCATCATCATTCATATGCTTATCCAAGGACTGTTTAAATGCCCCTAATGTGGCTGTGCTAACTACATTGGCAGGCAGGGCATTCCATGCCCTTACAACTCTGAGTAAAGGACCTGCCTCTGACATCGACCTTAAACCTATCACCCCTCAATTTGCAGGTAAGCTGATGTCATCATCCTAGGAAAAAGACGCTCACTGTCCACCCTATCTAATCCTCTGATCATCTTGTATGTCTCTATTAAATCCCCTCTTAGCCTTCTTCTCTCCAATGAGAACAGACCCAAGTCCTTCAGTCTTTCCTCATACGACCTTCCCTCCAGACCAGGCAACATCCTGGCAAATCTCCTCTGCACCTTTTCCGATGCTTCCACATCCTTCCTGTCATGGGGCGACCAGAACTGTACACTATATTCCAAGGAAGGCCACACTAGCGTTTTGTACAGTTGCAGCATGACATCATGACTCTGGAACTCAATCCCACTACCAATAGAACCTAATACACCGTATGCCTTCTTAACAGCACTATCAAAATTTCAGGGATCTATGTACATGAATACCAAGATCCCTCTGCACATACACATTACCAAGAATCTTTCCATTGACTCATTATTCTGCCTTCCTGTTATTCTTCCCAAACTGAATCACCTCTTGTAGATGATACTGCTGCTGAGCATTGGTAGTGAAGGGACTGGATGGCATTGCACCAAAAACAATTGAGTGGACTGCTTTGTCCTGGATGATGTTAAGCTTCTTGAGTGTCGGAGCTTTAATCAAGACAGGTGGAGAGTATTTCATCATATTGCTGACTTGTGCCTCATAGGTGATGGACTGGCAAAGGGAGTCAGGAGGTGAGTTACTTGCAACAGGACTCCTACCCTTTGACTTGCTGTTGTAGCCACAGTATTTAAATGGCAAATCCAATTCAGTATATGATTGGTGATAACCCCAGAATATTGGTGCTCCAACTAGCTTATAGTTTTCTTTCTAGTTTCCATTCCCTCGATTTTTGCTAGGACTTCTCTCTCTCATATGTGGCCTTAATGTCAAGGGCAGCTATTTTCTCCTCCTATCTGAAGTTTCACTCTTTTGTCCATGTTTAAAATAAGTCTGTAATGAGGTTAGGAGCAGAGTAATCATGGTAGAACCCAACCTTAGTGTCGATGAGCATATTTTTGCTTAGCAGGTGTTTGATAGCACCCTTCTGACCCCTTCCAATTCCTTACTGATGATTGAGAACACTGGGGCAACAGTTGACCAGGTTGGATGTGCCTGGGCAATTTTCCACTTTGCCAAGTAGTTGCCAATATTGTAGCTGTACTGGATCAGCTTAGCAAGAGGTGCAGCAAGTTCTGGAGCAGTGAGTATTACTCACTGGAATATTGTCAGGATCATTGTCTCCAGTGCTTACAGCTGTTTCTTGATATTGTGTGGAGTAAATTGAGTTAGCTGAAGAAATGCACCCATGATGCTGTAGACCTCTGGGAAAAGGCAGAGGCTGGGTCACCCGCCCTACTATTCTGCCTTAAAATTGTTGCAAATGTATCAGCCATATCTTTGGCACAGATATGCTGGGTTCCTCCATCAAGCTTGAGTTTATTTGTTGAGCCTCCTCTGGTGGGTTGTTTAATTGTCCACTGTCATTCACAACTAGATATGGCAGGATTGCATTTTTATGTATATCTGCTGTTGTTCTGGGCACACCCTCTTGTATTCTTCAATGAAGCAATGTTGATCTCCCAACTTGATGGTAATAGTAGAGTGTGGGATATGTCTGATGCACTATAAAATAAAATGTGATCTTGAGTTGTTAGCAGATTTTATCTGTCAGTAATAGTCCCATTGCAAAGAAACAGAACACAAAGTACCTTAGGCTGAACAGGAAAAGGACCTGCATTTTTTTCCTGTTGTTCCAAACCCCACACTAGCCATGTAGCTAGTAGAACTAGCAGCCATTATGAACGTAAGAACAAAGAGCAAGAATAGTCCATTTGGCCCTTTTTCTGTCATTCAATAAGATGGTAACTGATCTGACTTTAACGCTACATTTTTGAATAATCCCAATAATCTCATCCCTTTGGTCATTAAGAATCAATCTACCTCTACCTTAAAACAGTTTATGATTGTGTCCATTGTCTTTTGAGGATTGGAATTCCATAGACACTCAGAGGACAAAAAGTTTCCTCATCTCTATCCTAAATGGAGCGATCCCATATTTTTAAACTAATCGCTATTCCTAGATTCTCTCACAAGAGGAAAATATCCTTTCTACATCTAACTGGTTAAGTGGCCTCAGGATCTTCTAGGTTTCATTTTAGTCACCTCTGATTCTTCTAAACACTGGAGGTTAAAGACCTACCCTGTGTAACCTTTCCTCATAATGCAATCTATTCAGTCCAGTTATTAGTCTGGTAAACCTCCGAACTGTGTCCCACGCTGTAACATCCTTCTGCAAGCACAGTGATCGGTACTGTACACAGTATTTCAGATGTGGTCTCACCACTGCCTATAAGACTAAAGCATAATCTTTTTATTCATGCACTCAATTCACCTTGCTTTCCTGATTATTACTTGTACAGTACTTATCAACTTACGATTCATGCACTAGGATACACCCAGATCTCTCTGCGTCTGAGAGCAATGCAACCATTTAGATAGTATGCATTTTTTCAATCATTGCCAAAATGGTTAATTTCACATTTTCCCACATTGTACTCCATTTGTCAGATCTTTGCCCACTCATTTAACCTACCTATATCTCTTTGTATGCTCTTGGTGTCCTCATCACAACTCCTTTTCTTAACTATTTTTGTTATAGTGACTAGGAGAAAGTGAGGACTGCAGATGCTGGAGATCAGAGTTGAACAGTGTGGCACTGGAAAAGCATAGCAGGTCAGGCAGTGCCTGAGGAGCAGGAGAATCGATGTTTTAGGCATAAGCCCTTCATTAGAAATGTTTAACTGTTTTTGTATCATGAACAAATTTAGCTACTGTGTCTTCAGTCCCTTCATCCAAATCATTTCTATAAATTATAAAGAGTAAAGCCCCAGCACCGAACCCTGCGGCATACCACGCGTGACATCCTGTCAGCTTGAAAAATACTTGCTTATTTCTTCCACTGTCAGCTAGTCAATCAGCTTCCATGCCAACATAACAACAGTACACCATGAACTTTTATCTTCCGCAATAACCTTCAATGTGGCACCTTGTCAAATAGCTTCTGGAAATCTAAATACAATATATTCACTGGCTCCACTTTATCTACAGCACAAGTTACTTCAAAGAATTCCAATGAATTTCTTAAACATGTTTCCCATTTGACAAAGTGGTGTTGCCTCTGGTCAATTACCTTGAACTCACTCCAAGTGCCTTGTTATAATATATTTCATATTAGCTTCTAACATTTTCCGAGCCCCACTCTTTTCCAGGATTACATAATCTAGATATTTTGGAGATTTGTGAGGATACAGGAGACTATAAAGTAGGGAACAGCAAGACCATGGAGGGATTTGGAGCACTGATGAGGTTTTTAAAATTTAAGATGTTGCTTAACTGGGAGTCGCAACCAGTAAACAGGATGTGGTTTGAGTTCAAATAAGGGAGCAAAATTTTGGTTATCTTCCAGATTACAGAAGGAAATGCATTCGTATGAATGAGGATTTCAGCAGCGGATAATCTGGAAGGAGTTGGAGCATGCTATGTTGGTAGGGACAGGCAATATCAGTGGAAATACATCGTGTGGTCAGATTGATTGTAAACAGACTACACTCTGTTGCAGTGAAAAGGATGAATTCAGTAGCTCGGGAATAGTTTGGAATGAGGGGAAAACTCCAATATAAACGACTTTCCAATATAAAATTGGAGGAAATTTCTGCTCGTCAACTGATGGATGTTGTGGAAGCAATCTGATAATTGTTATCAGTAGAGGAGTGAAAAAAAAAGATTGAGGTAGAGTTAAGAGTTTCCAGGATATGTTAACAATCAGTACTGCTTTTGGATGATGATGCCGGAGGGAAATGTATAAGTAAGAAATAGGAGTGGGTACCAGAGATACCCACCAGTGGGTACGAGGCACCAGAGATGTGATAGGGGAGCAGGAAGACAAGCCATTGCAAGGTGTATGATCGTGATCAGCTAAGTAAGAATCAAACCAGGAGAGAATAGTTGCATGCATCTAGGTGATAGTGGAAAGGTATGAGAGGACAATGTTGTAAACCATTCCGTAGGATGAGGAGGAATGATTTGGTCACGGTCACATTGTTGGATCAAATGAAGCTGTAACAAACTAGAAATTGCATTAATGAAAGATAGTTTTGTGTGATTTTATTTTCCTGTACTGTATCATAGGTATCTATTAAAGTACAAAATGGAAATTTGTTTAAAGGATATTTTCATAAATGATTATTCTTCATGGAATCCCATCTAATATTTACTCTGAAAATGTATTTATGTGAGGTTGACCTTTGAGGTTTAGTAAGAAGCTTCTAAAATTGTTTAAAAGGCAACCTACCTCCACCACTAGATGGTAGCATTATACTGATTCAACATATATACAGTACAGTGTTGACAAATTTGCTTCACGTTGTTCTGTCAATTTTCAGGACAATTTAGAATAATATAGGAGTATTACTTGGTTCAAAGTGAGACTTAGTTCACAATGTGGAATAAATGACAAGTTATTCATCCAAAGAACAATATAATTTGTTATGTAAAAATATGAGTTTTACTAGAATTAGTTCAGGATGAGGGACTAGTTAATATGGTGATCACAGAAAAAACTGACATTCTTCAGACCAAGGAACGTTAAGAAGAGATTTGGCAGAAGTTTTGAAAATTATGAAGAGTTTTGACAGATTAGCTCGGGAAAACCTTTCCGTTGTGTTATGGGCCAGGCCAGACCCCTTCAAAGCATTTCAGGAAAGTAGCCTGGTTCCTAACTTTGCTAGTTGTTTTAAGCAGATGTATAGTGGATATTCCAGGGGTGATGCAGCTGGCCCAAGCAATTAGTTTTAAACAAAACAGAATTTATTTGCAAGATTACCAACTGAAACAGAAACAAAGGAGAACAGAATATAGAATAACGATTTAACTGAAAGCCTAACAGATTATCCTGAAATCAGAGAAAAGCTGAGCTGGGAGAACTGGCCACTCCCCTTTCATTATACAAGTGTTTTTTTTCCCCCTTAAACTTAAAAGCTTTTTGTATGAGGCAGTATCTGTTAGCTATAATCAAATTGGCCCTGATACCCTTCAAATCTAGACCTCCCAGAGTCTGCGTCGTTACTGCCCCTCTGAAAAAAAACCAAGGACAATACAACCTTGTTAAAGGAGCAGCACTGTCACAATTGGTAATGGAATTGATTGTCTGCAGCCAGTTTTAAGATAAATGATGACATAATCTGTTGGGAAGATGAAATTTTTTGTGACTAATCAAAATGATAGTGGAAACAAATTGAATACCAAGTATATCTTGTGTCAATACTACTATTTGATTGTTCTTATTGTTTAATATTTTTGCTATTTAAAACCAAAACTATCATGAAGTACTGTTGTGGTTCCAAAAGGTTCATAAGCATGCATGGTATAAAACAATTCTTAATTGTTCTGTTTAACTATAGTGTTTAAATTGGAAGGAATTAAAATTAAGACTATGAAGAAAGCAAGGTCTTCAGGCTAATTGTATAAAAATATGAGAAATAGAAGTGGAATTAAATTCTTCAGCCCTTGAAGCCACTCCATCATTCACTTTAACAACATTTTCCTGTCTATTCACTTATCTCACAATGTTTTTAATATGCAGAAATCCGTAAATCTCTGTCTTGAATATATTAAATGATTGAGCTGCCCTCTTTGGAAGAGAATTCCAAAGATTCATGATGCTCTGAGTGAAAAGATTCCTCCTTATCTCAGTCCTGCTGCTTGTTCTGAGACTGTGTTCCTGGTCTAGACTCATCCATCCCCTCTACCCCACCCTAACCAGCACTAGGGGCAACATCTTTCCTGCATCTACATTATGGTTCTTTCAAAGGGCTAGCAGAAGCACAGTGCACCAAATGATGACTCTTTTTGTGTAGGATTCAATGATTATTTGTAAATTCTCAAAGGCATTCGACAAGGTTCCTCATGGGAGACTGATTAGCAAGGTTAGATCTAATGGAATACAGGGAGAACTAGCCATTTGGATACAGAACTGGCTCAAAGGTAGAAGACAAAGGGTGGTGGTGGAGGGTTGTTTTTCAGACTGGAGGCCTGTGACCGGTGAAGTGCCACAAGGATCGTTGTTGGGTCCTCTACTTTTTGTCATTTACATAAATGATTTGGATGTGAGCATAAGAGGTACAGTTAGTAAGAGACCTTGGAGTGCAGGTTCATAGCTCCTTGAAAGTGGATTCACAGGTAGATAGGATAGTGAAGAAGGTGTTTGGTGTGACTTCCTTTATTGGTCAGAGTATTGAGTACCGGAGTTGGGAGGTCATGTTGCGGAGGTACAGGACATTGGTTAGGCCATTGTTGGAATATTGCGTGCAATTCTGGTCGCCTTCCTATTGGAAAGATGTTGTGAAACTTGAAAGGGTTCAGAAAAGATTTACAAGTATGTTACCAGGGTTGGAGGATTTGAGCTACAGGGAGGGGCTGAACAGGCTGGGGTTGTTGTCCCTAGACCGTCGGAGGCTGAGGGGTGACCTTATAGAGGTTTACAAAATTATGAGGAGCATAGATAGGCTAAACAGGCAAAGTCTTTTCCCTGGGGTCAGGGAGTCCAGAACTAGAGGGCATAGGTTTAGGTTGAAAGTGGAAAGATATAAAAGAGACCTACGGGAAAACTTTTTCACACAGAGGGTGGTACGTGTATGGAATGAGCTGCCAGAGGAAGTGGTGGAGGCTGGTACAATTGCAACATTTAAGAGGCATTTGGATGGGTATATGAATAGGAAGGGTTTGGAGGGATATGGGCCGTGTGCTGGCAGGTGGGACTAGATTGGGTTGGGATATCTGGTCGGCATGGACGGGTTGGACCGAAGGGTCTGTTTCCATGCTGTTCATCTCTATGACTCTGACCTCATTCATTTCGAAGGTAATTCTCCATCATGAGTTTAACGCAAATAGAAAAAATCAAGCGCAGGCTTAAAATGCAAAAATCATTTGATAACAGAAATTATTTGGTGCAGAAACAGAAGTTGACCTAATGATGCTGGTGGGGCAGGAGAATATGAGAGAGAACCAATTTGCTTTCCCCAATACTATTCTAAAGTTAAGTATTTGACCAGGATCCAATTGTCTGCCACTTTGCTGGAAATAGAAAAGTACAAATGAAATTTTGTTTACATTTACAGCAAGAACCCTTATCCAGGGAGGGACATACACATAACAAACTGGGAACCAAATATTCTGAAGTGATGTTTGCAATGGTTAGTGAGCCTTTGACTAAGGTCTACACAATGGGGAAAGATGATCAAAAAAGGTCTTAAATAAATCCAGTTTTGCTGTGTTTCAGGAACAATAGACATGAATAATCTCTACTCGATTTTTTTCCAGTCATGGGGGATGAACTGTGTAGTCACAAAATGTGCCACATGCTTAAATTTAGGAAATCACCATTCCTAAAGATTTGATCACAAAGAGATCTGTAACAAAAGGGAGACAACTATTACAACTTCTTACAACTGCTGGTTTTCCTGGAATTCAAAATACTATTGATTTCACACAAGTAGCGATGGAAGTTCCAATGACTACCAGGGCTTGAGTCTCCTTAATATAAAGTGATTTTAATATCCAGTCAACGTGTAACTTCTACAGATGGACATATTAAAGTCTATTTTAAAGGTGAACTAATTCTCCTCATGTGGGATTTGAAGGAATTAGACAGACAAAAAGTCTAGGAAATTTAATCACCAAGCCTCATGCATTTGTGTCCATTAATCTGCCAATCAAACGTAGCTGTCCAGCAGATGTGAACAGGATTTCTGGAGCTTTTATGTCACCACTCATTGGATTGGATACCAGCACTGAGGAGTTTGATGGGGTGTGTTAGGATAGAAGGAGGGATGCATGGTTAGAGAGGCCCAAGGTTGTGCCCTGGGTCAGAGGAGGGCTCCAATAAATTAAAAATGAAAGTATGCTCGCATTTCTGAGTTTGTCATAGTCCTGGCATAGTTTGTCATAGTTCCTAACAGCTTTGGTCTGGCGGGGAATCCATAACGATTTGCCTATACATGCCTCCAGTTAAACTAGCAGTCGTGCCCTGATTATGTGATTGAGGCTGAATCTGAAAATGTTAAAGGTGGACCCTCTGAGTGTCTTGTTTGCCCCTCTAAACAACAGGATGATATTAGGACTCATGTGAAGACAGATCAGAGATGGTAAATCATGTGGGACACTTTAACTGATAATGTTTGCATATAAATTCTCAAAATTCAGCCCTTGATGTCAGATACTAGATCTTAAATACCACTTTAATGGAATTCTTCTAGCTTTTAAACATAATTTCCCTCATTTGAAGACATTAATTTCTTGCTGGATTATAACCCTATAATATCCTGATTGCCTTCTGATATTATGATGTAAGGAAATTGATGTTTCATGTTTAGTTCAAAGTTTATAAATCATTTAAGCTAATACTATTGTTTTCACACTGACCCAATTCAGGATTTAATATTGTGACTGCTTAGTATCACTCGACAGAGGAATGCATCATGGGTCTTTAAATGAAATAAAAGGGACAAACTCTGCTGTAGTTAAATACCTTCTCTCATATATTGAGAGAGGAAGATAATAACTGTTCTAGTGTTTTGTAGCATTTTAATTGGAGTGAAAAATAGCTTGATAAATGTATATGGAGTAATATTTTTAACAATGCATGTTTTGTTGTATTAGCAGTATAATTTTTGAATTTTCAGTGAAATTATATATTGATTACATAGGGGTATTTCACTATCTCAATTTTCATGCACTGTTCATTTTCCATTTAAGTTACACAAAGGTAAAATTATAGTGAAGATTAGAGTGGTGCTGGAAAAGCAGAGCAGGTCAGGCAGCATCCGAGGAGCAGGAACATCGATGCTTTGGGCAAAAGCCCTTCATCAGGAAGCCCTTCACTTTTGCCTAAAGGTAAAATTATACTAAGCCTGGATGACCCACTAGTGAATAATATCTTAAAAGACTAAACAGTAGATAATGGGGTTCTGGGTTAGTGGTAGTGGAAGAGCACAGCAGTTCAGGCAGCATCCGAGGAGCAGTAAAATTGATGTTTCGGGCAAAAGCCCTTCATCAGGAATACAGGCAGAGAGCCTGAAGCGTGGAGAGATAAGTGAACTTCCAGCTCAGCACTGTTCCCATGACTTGTCCTACCTGCCTATCTTCTTTTCCACCTATCCACTCCACCCTCCCCCGTCCCTGACCTATCACCTTCATCCCTCCCCCACTCACCAATTGTACTCTATGCTACTTTCTCCCCACCCCCACCCTCCTCTCACTTATCTCTCCACACTTCAGGCTCTCTGCCTGTATTCCTGATGAAGGGCTTTTGCCCGAAACGTCGATTTTACTGCTCCTCGGATGCTGCCTGAACTGCTGTGCTCTTCCAGCACCACTAATCCAGAATCTGGTTACCAGCATCTGCAGTCATTGTTTTTACCTAGTAGATAATGGGGAACAATGGTAATTGATAATCTTTGCTTTTAAAGAAACCAATCAGGAATCGAACATACGCTACCTTGTCATTCCAAGATTGACCATAAACTCTGCATGTATCACTGAGGCAATTAAGAATCTAATTGTTCAATGCCTGGACCAGTGTGGCTGAGGAGATGTCCTGATCATGTATGCATTTGGAATGGGTTAATAAGGTCTATTTTTCAGGAGTAAAGGAGGACACAAAATTCCAGCCAGACGAGAATTGGTGTTCCATTGCAGAGCAGTTGAGTCCAACATCTGGTTAAGTGTCATTTTGGTTGTACTTGTTTTGATAACCTAAATTGTTGAATCTTGTTTAATCACACTTGTGCCTGGAGTGATCTACTTTTTAGTTGTCTACTCTTAAAATTGTAAAACTTAAATACAGATCCGGAATCTGACCAAATTTGTGCCTGAGCAGGCACCTATCCAAGGTATAAATCGAGTGTATTTGAGTAAGATTTACCAACATGAGAACATCATTCATTCAGTGCTACTGCCTGTGAGAATATTCTTTAGAGGGGCAGCAGCTGAAACTGATCCAGTGGAGTTTCTCAAGTCCAAGTAATGTCATGGAAAGATAAAGAAATGGAAAGTCTTTGGGAGACATTTGAGAACAAAATAAGCACCAAGTGTAGAATGGACAATGTCCAGACCTTGTTAGAGGAATGCATGCAGAAATACAATATAATTCCTTGCAAGGGCATGGTATAATTGATTCAGGAGCAGGATCTAGACTCCCAGTTAATTCCATATAAAGCCTTTAACCTTATCATGTAGGTAGCATTGTTTTGTGCTTGGTGTGATTATGATGATATCAAACCTCTGGAACAGTTAAGGCACGAATGGATGCAGTTAGGTGCTTTACCTAACCAGCAAGCAGCTGGTACACCATCCATTCGATAGCAGGTCGGGGACTGCACCTCAAGTTGGTACAGGCACCACATGAACTAGCGACAGTCAAGCAGCACTTGTCATTCTCTTGTACCAGAGCAGCATAGAAATGACAAAAGGTGGAAGATATGCATGGTGCTCTGCAGGAGCCAGCTCGATTATACAGGAAAGCAATTGTGGCTTCTGTGAGTTTAACCCAAGCTTTGGATGGAACAAAGAATGGTCCCACTGTGAAGGGTTCCTGATAGCCTTTACTGTTGCTGGAACACAGTCGACAGTGACTGGAGAGGGCCAAAGAGGCAGTAGTATAACAAGCACCACAGAGATATGTTCCCTTGATCGTTTAGGGTTAAAAGCCCTGATTAACTGTTAGGCTCTATTTATTCATACTGATTACCTCTTAGATTGGATTGCATTATTGAAAAACTGCAAAAAAACAAACAGAGGAAAATCGCTTGGTCTGTACTGATCATCAATATGTGGTTTATAAACTGATACAAGCGTCACTAGAGGTGCAGCCTAATACAACTAGATATAGAAACATTCAAGGATATTTATTTGAAGGGTTTGATTCCTTTACATAGTGTCATGTTAGTGTACACTACTAACAAATATAATGATTTGGGTAAAGGTTATAGAACAGATGCCTTCAATTTTAGGCAGTTATAACTCACTGGGGTTAGGATCTCTTGCAGATCAATGGTAGTGAACCTACCTCTGAGCCAGAAAGAACAGGTTCAAGTCCCAGCTGCTCCAGTGATGTGTAATAGCATCTCTGAACAGTTCTACAGTGAACTGAGAATAAATCAGAAGGTAATGAGGACATACAACAATGGTGTACATTTAATCATGGGTGACTTTAAATCTTCATGTAGACCTGGACAGTCAAATCAGCAGAAGAAATATTGATGATTGGAAGAAGTCAGGACATTTTCCTTGAGAAGGTTGTTGTAGATCCAACTAAGGGTTAGGCTGTTTTGGATCTAGTGATATGTAATGAGGCAGCTTTAATAAATGATGTCAGTGTGAAAGATCCCCTCAGCAACAGTGACTATGAGAGGAAAGAAACAACGATGCTAAGCTTAAATAATGTTAATTAGAAGGAAGGCAGAGTTAACTGTAGTGGACTGGTAAGGAATGCAGCAGAAAAACAGTTGAGGATCAATGGCAGATGTTTAAGAAAATGGTCCTGGCTTAGAGTGAACACATATTCTAACAAGGAAGATAGATTCTAGGAAGGGATAAACTAACCTGGGAAGTTAACCAGGAAAGTTAATATGGCAAAAATTAATGATAAGCCAGAGGATTGGGAAAGTTTCAACATCATCAAAACACAACCAAAAAAACAAGTAAAGAAAAAGAACTTGGAGGGTAAATTTACAAGTAATATCAAAACAGACAGAAAAAAAGTTTCTCTAATAATATAAGAAGAGAGAGAAGCCAAAATGAGGCCAGGGAACTTTGAAGAAATGGTAGAGGAATTAAATACTTTTCCACTGTGAAAACTGAAGCAGACTCTAATCGCATCCAAAAATTATTCAATATTCAACAGCAAAAAGGCAAGAAATAAGTACAATAATCATCATTAGAGAAACATGCTAGGGAACTAATGGTGGTAAAGATGCCTGGGCCTGATGGGATGCATCCTAGAACATTAAAGAGAATAGATACAAAGATAGTGGATGCACTGATAGTAATCTTCCATGAATCCTTAGATTTTGGAAAATTCCCAGAGGATTTGGAAAACTGCCAGCACCTTTTTGAAAAGGGGAGAAGACATAAAAAACACAGAAAAAACCAATTAGCTTAAAGTGTGTTATTGGGAAAATATTAGAGTCTATTATAACAGATGTAATAAGAAACTTTAAGAAATGCATAATATAATCAAGCAGATTCATGTGGCTTCAGACAGGGGAAATTATGCCTCAGAAATTAACAAGGATTCTTTTTAGGAGGTAGCAAGCAGGATGGACAAAGGGGAGGGGGTGGATGATATATGTTTTGATTTTCAGAAGGTGTTTGATAAGGTATTACACATTAAGTCATTTTAATAAGGTAATAGACCATGGTGCTGGAGGCAATATATATGCATGGATAGAGGATTTGCTAACTAATTGAAGACAGTGGGATATGGAGAACATTTCCAGGCTGTCAGTCTGTCACTACTGGAGTGGCACAGAATCAGTGCTGGAATCACAATTATTTACAATATATGTTAATGACCTGATTGAGGAAAGTTAATGTACCACAGACAACTTTGCTGATGACACAAAATTAGGTGAGAAGTCAAATGTTGAGGATGTCATAGAGTCTGTAGAGGGATTTAGACAAGTTTAGTGAATGGACGATAATGTGGGGAATTGTGAGGTTATGCATTTTGGCAGGAAGACTGGGGGGACTGAATATAATATAAATAGAGCAAGTCTGCAGAATGCTACAGCCAAAAGAGAAAACGCTGGAAAATCTCAGCAGGTCTGGCAGCATCTGTAAGGAGAGAAAAGAGCTGACATTTCGAGTCTAACTGACCCTTTGTCAAAGCTTTAAGTTAGCATCAAGGTTCAGTGGGTAATACTGAAGACAAATGGAATTTTGGCCACTATTTAAAAGGGAATAGAATAGAATAGGGTTTAGAGAGGTTTAGTTAAAACTGTGAGGAGAAAGTGAGGTCTGCAGATGCTGGAGATCAGAGCTGGAAATGTGTTGCTAGAAAGGTGCAGCAGGTCAGGCAGCATCCAGGGAACAGGAGAATCGACGTTTCGGGCATAAGCTTCCTGAAGAAGGGCTTATGCCCGAAACGTCGATTCTCCTGTTCCTTAGTTAAAACTGTACATGGCACTAGCCAGATCATGGCTGGAATACTTTGAACACTTTGGGCCCTTTATCTAAGGAAAGATATACTGTTGTTGGTGGCAGTCCAAAGAAGTTTCAGTAGGTTGATACTGTGTATGGAGGGATAGTCTTGTGAAGAGAGGTTGAATGGGTTGTACCTGTACTCATTGGGATCTAGAAGAATGAGAGATGACCTTATTGAAACATATAAATACAAGACTTGGTGGAGTGGATGAAGAAACAAAACCAAACTATTTTGAAGAAGGGTCGGTAGACCTGAAATGTTAATTCTGATTTCTGTGTACAGATGCTACCAGACCTGCTGAGTTTTTTCCAGTAATTTCTAATTTCCAGCATCCACAGTTCTTTTGGTGTATTGTTTGGATGTGGAATGGTTGTTTCCCCTTGTGGAAGAACCTTGGATCAGAGGGCATAAGCTCACAATTAGTGGTCACACAATTAAGATAGATGAGGAGGAATTTCTTCTCTAAGGGTTGTGAATCTGTGGAATTCTTTACTGCTGTTGAGGCTGGGTCATTAACTATATTCAAGGCTCTGGTGGAGCTTTAATCAGTAGGGGAATCAAGGATTATGGGGAAAAAGCAGGAAAGTATACTTACGGGTTTTCAGAGCAGCCAATGATCTCATTGAATGGCAGGGCAGACTTAATGGGCTTAATGGCTCACTTTGCTCCCATGACCTGTGGTTTGACAAATTGATTAGAAAATTTCTACAACTTTAATGGTAAAATGAAAATAGCAAGTCTCTATGAATATGCACATTTGAGATAAATACAACTGACTTCTTGAAACTCAACAAATCAAGTTTAGGAATTGGTTTACAAAGACTTGAAGATATCCTTACAGGTTTTGGTGTACAGTCAGATTTTAGACCACTTGGCTTCAGCTCAGTACTGTCAGCATATTCTGTTTCTTTCTCAGAACAAGTTACCTTGGACATTGAAGCCTTCTACATTCTGGGCATGAGCTTATGGCCAAAGGAATCAAATTCAATCTTTTGTTAATGGCTTGTTTGCAGTCATGTGACCTATGTCAACATTCCTTACCTTTCCATCAACTTCAACCAACTATCTCTTAGTATCGTTAAGTATCTCAAAGTATTTCCCATGTCTAACTTGTGTGACGTGAGATGAGTTCTAAACATGAAGATGCTTATCCTTTTTCAGACCTTGTTAACCTTTGGTGCCATTCTGATAGTTTGGAGAGAACTGTTTGCTTCAACTTTTAACAGTAAAGTACAGTAGAACCAAAAAGCCACAATACTTGCTTCTTCAGCAATCCTATCTTTAATGATCCAAGCAGATCTTTCAGCTGCTTCATTTGATGCCAAATGTTAAGGAGATCTAAAGGTATATTTAAAACCATTTTGCTTTGTGAAGTTTTGTAACTGAGAAGAAATTGTACGCCATGGTCTGACACAGGCTCCTTAAGTAATCCATGGATGAGCCCTCACTCATTAATAATTGGTTCAACATTAATTTTTTTTCTCATTGTTCGTTACATTGTTGGACTTTAGTGATCAAAAGCACCAAAAATTATTTTTGTCACAAACGTATATATGAACTCTTTGAAATAGCTGACTCAGAAATGTCTATAAAACAAATCATCAGTGGCTTATTTCTCTAATTTTAACTGCATATTTGTTTACCTTTTGATTCTAAGTCTAAATCAGGCCAATAAACAGATGCTATGCATTTATTTCTAACAAATCCTATGTTGCCATTGTAGAGTTCTGACAGAATTTTATCAATGAAACAGTTTAGTACTACCACCCTATGACACCACTGATCCAACACTATATATGTGAGAACTCATTACACTGATTGTGACATGATTTCAGTTTCTCATGAACAGTGCACACAAATCTTAGGAGGTTGTTAATGGATATTACTCTTTTATCCACTGTTCGGTTGATTTGTGACTTTATAGTTTACTATATATTCTCTCAGTTTTGTTTGATGTGGGCATTACAGTAAGCTCCTGTTTTAAATGGCCTTATTCAGGGTCCAGATATTATAGGGCCAGTTGTAAGCTTAATGTGAAAATTTGTACTTTACCTTTGTATTTTGATTCCATCTTGCTGCTAAATCTGTTTCATACTTAGGTAGTGCTAGGAAAGAAGAACATCAAAATTGTGAACTCATGCGATTAATGATATAATTATGTGTTGTGCACACAAACCATAAAACACACAGAAACAAAATTCAATAGCATTACTATTGCTAAACTCTTCACTGTTAACACATGGCGGGGGGGGGGGGAGGGAGGTAACCATTTGCCAGAATCTGAACTGTACCAGCCAGGTAAATACAGTTACTACAATAACAAGTCTGAGGCGAGGAATTCTACTACAAATATTGTAACTCCTGACTCCTTGAAGTCTGTCCATCAACTACCTGGCATAAGTAAAGAGTATGGTGAAATTCAATGATGTAAAAGCAAAGTACTATATGTGATAGAAATTTGAAATAAAAACAGTAAGTGCTAGAGAAACTTAACAGGTTTGGCAGCATCTGCAGAAAGAGAAACAAATAATGTTTCATGTCAAATATCACTTTTTGTCAGAACTGTGACGGAATACTATCCTCTAACCTGAATTAGCATAGCTCCAACATTTAAGAACATCATGGACAAACCAGCTTACTTGACTGGCATCCTATCTAACATCTTCAACATTCAGTCCCTTTACCACCAACACAAAATGCAGCAGTACGTATTAATCACAAAATGCACTGCAACTACCCACTAAAGCACCTTTGGATAGCACCTTTAAAAACTCCAATCTCCTCCAAAGGCAGCAGATGTCTGGAGTCACCACTGTCTCCAGATCTTGCTCCAAGCCATAGACAATCTTAACTTGCAAATATATCATCATTCCTTGATGGCTGTTGGTTCAAACTCCTGATCCTGTTCTAACCCAAGGTTTACTGTGCACTTGCAGCAAATACCACTGGAGAATTAAGACAAGTCAAGTACATCTGAACATTTCCTCCTCACCTTTGAGATCCAGGGAGAATGAGAGCCAACTGAAAATCTATTCAAGTAATCTGGACTGTGATTAGTTAACACAATATTGGACTGATATCAGAATTTCTATGGTCTAGCAGAGTAGTGTTTGCAATTAAAGGCTTCAATTATGTAAAGAAATTAAACAACCAATTCAGCATTTTGCCATAATCAGTTTAGTCCAATTTCATCCATATGACCATTTCACAAAAGCATTGCTGTCTTTATTTTCTTCTATTGGAAATAACATTTTTGATTAAGTTGGTATAATTTGTACATTACCTCAGACTTAATTGGTGATTTTAAGCTTGATGTGATCAGATGGTAGCATTTTTAACAAGAAGGGATGGATATTCTTCTCAAGATCTCCAAAGATGCCAGCAAGTTCTGAGGTATAATGAATTCACTTGCAGGAACTTTTTATCTGTGGCCATCTATGTAGGATAATACGGTGAGAAGCCATTAGAATTTAATACGTGGCTTTGCAATTGAAATGTTCAAACAATTTAAAAAATGGTGTAGACTGGATGTTAAGGAAACTATAAGGGCAATCAATGTACAGCTGCAAGACATTTTAAAAAATTGCAGCTAGTAATCCAGCCAATTTATTTTCTGAGCTGATAACATAAGTGATTATATTTCAATGTCAATACCTAGCCAGAATTTGAACTTTGATGTTGCTTTTTCTAAGAGTATCTTAGAACTGTAGTTTAGCAGAAATACATGTTCAAGTATTGATTTTGACCTGGTATTGATAGACCATTCCTTATGTAAGGTAAGCCAAAGGGAAACAAATCAACATTAAAGTTCATATTATTTTATTTGAATAAAGGATTTTCTCAAAATAAATTCTATTGACTTAGTACTAGCAAGAACCATGTTATTTATACAAATAGATTAAAATTGAGCAAAATGCTTCCTTGGCCATGTTTTTAAGGTCACCACTAATACATTGATAAAACTGGAGATTAAGTCAACAATTTTTGCTTTTTGGCTGGATATATGAACATGTTGGTTGGCTGAAACCCCTAACCTATTGAATCCTATTTTGAATCATGCTCATGGTTTGCAATCTCGCTCTGTATGATGTTCCCTGCACACATTTAATTTATTCTTGCAATTCCAGAAGAAGTTGGAGAGGATTCTGCATGAATCCTGAATTTATGTTCCTTTGCTCCAAAATTAGATAGCTTGTAATCCTGATGAAGTTTGGGATCTTTAATATATTTAACTCTGTTGTTCCACATCAGTTTACCAGACTTACCAGGATATTGCCTGGGCTGAAGAGTTTTAGTTATGAACTGAGATAGGACAGACTGGATTGTTTTTCTTGGAGTAGAGGAAACTGAGAGGGGATATAGAACCATAGACCAGAGGGGCCATTAGACCATCTTATCCATTGCCAACCCAAAGACATCCAGATGCCCTTTCGAATCCCATCTCCCTGTACATGGCCCATAAACCCTGCATTTTACAGCACTTAAGGTTCAGATCCAAAATTGAGAGGCATCGGAAGAGTAGATGGGAAGAAATGTTTCCCCTTGATGGAGGGATCAATGACAGGAAGCATAGATTTAAGCTGAGAGGCAGAAGGTATGAGGGGATATGAGGAAAAAAGTCTTTTTGCTCAGAGGGTGGTAGAAATCTAGAATTCATTGCCTGTAAAGACAGAAACCCTCTTAGTCGGTAAGTATTTTAGATATACACTTTTGATGCCAAGGCGTAAAAGGCTTTGGATCGAGTGCTGCAAAATAAAATAGATAGGTGGTTTTTTACTGGCACAGACTCGATGAGCCAAAGGGCCTTTTCCTGCACTATAGCCGTCAATAACAGTTTAGGCCTAATAATTCAGTTGATTTTTGCACTCAATTATTCAATAATTTGGTCATAGTGATGCAAGTAACAAGATTTTAGTAAGTATTGAATTACCTGGTCATTTGAATTTATAAATTTTGGATTGATGAGTCCATGTATCTTCTTGTTTCTTGTTGTTGCTTCTCTTTCTGTTGCATCTTGCTCCTATTTTTCTTAAACTGCTTCCACCTAACAGTTTGTTTTATTTGATATTAAAATCTTTCTGATCTGCTCACGCCTGTGTACTCATTAGTATAACCTGTTCCTCTCTTATCATTTTCCATATTTCCCCCTCTTTTCTTCCCAATGTTTTTACTGTCTCTTTGTTTCTCTGCTTTTTCCCATTTCCCTGTTCTTCTGTTAACCAACCCTCTTGGTTCTTTCAATTCAACTGTTTTCTCTTTCTTATCACTTCTTTCTCTCATCATCTTTTTGTAAACACTACATGTCAACTAAACTGGCAACCATTTATTCCTTCTGACCTGGAAAATTGTAAAGTAGGAGAGTTGATTCCTGTGGTTTGGATGTTTCTGTTCGTCTGATGACAGCTATGGCAATCATTTGATTGCCATGTTGTGAATTTAAAACAAATTAGATATTTCTTGCTTAATTTGTGCTGTTCCATTAAGACATTTTAGCACTACTACTTATGTGTTCACTGAACAGTCACTGAGTAGCAATTATGTCAGTTGGGAATCTGATTTAATACCTTAAATTGCTATTTTGCACTCAAAATCTAATTGCATTTTAAGTAATCGTACAATAGCGGTTGTAAATGATATGTCCCTGAATACAACTACACAATCACAGTAACCATCAAACTGTAATGGCAACAAAACAAATCTTTGACGTGTATTGTGAGATGTGATGAAAATAGGAAGAAAAACATTTTTAAATAGCACTGTCATAAACCACAGAAGGTTAATTTAAGTCAAATTTATGTAAAATGTCTGTGGGAAACCTAGAGCAAGTTATTATAAGACAGAAATGAAAACACACTATTCAGGACACTAAATAAATATCAATGCTTTGAGAGAAAACATTCAACAAGCCATTAAGCTTTGAGTGCATTAAAATAATTTGATGTTCTGAAGACATTTTTATTGTTAGAGAGTGAGTTCTCTTAATAATCTTCCTTTGCTTTGATTTTTCCCCATAGAACTCCCAAGTGTTTTGCTCCAATACACCTTTTCTATATTTTTATTTTTAAAAAATCATAAGACATGAGAGTTGCTGCTATGGTAAGCATTTATTGGCCATTCCTGAATGTCCTGTAGTAGGTAGTAACGACTTACCTTCTTTAACTGCTGCAGTCCATTTGGTGTGGTACATCTACTGCACTTTAAGGGAGAGACTGCCAAGAATTTGATCCAGCAACAATGAATAAGCAGCAATGTAGTTCCAGTGTGGATGACATGGGGCTTGGAGGGGTGCTGGGACATGTTGGTGTTCTAATGGGTTTTGTCTTTACACTTCTAGATGGAAGTGGTTCTAGGCTTGGAAGGTATTTCTGAAGGAATGTTGCATAATGGATTTTGAGAAGATTTGTAGCTCAGGTTGAGTAAGTTTGCTTGCTGAGCTGGAAGATTTGTTTTCAGGCGTTTTGTCACCATACCAGGGAACATCATCAGTGAGACTCCAGTGTCAGCGACCTGCTTTCTATTTATGTGTTTAGGGTTCCTTGGGTTGGTGATGTCATTTCCTGTGGTGCTGTTATTTCCTGTTCTTTTTCTCAGAGGGTGGTAAATGGGGTCCAAGTTGATGTATTTGTTGATAGAGTTCCAGTTGGAAGTAAGGCCATGCTTCTCAGAATTCTAGTGCATTTCTTTGTTTGGCTTGTCCTAGGATGGATGTGTTGTTCCAGTTGAAGTGGTGTCCTTCCTCATCCTCATGTAAGGATACTAGTGAGAGAGGGTCATGTCTTTTTGTGGCTGGTTGATGTTCATGTTTCCTGGTGGCTAGTTTTCTGACCGCTTATCCAATGAAGTGTTTGTTACAGTTCTTGCAAGGCATTTGGAGATTACATTAGTTTTCCTTGTTGTCTGTATCGGGTCTTTCAAGTCCATTAGTTGCTGTTTTAGTGTGTTGGTGAGTTTGTGGGCTATCATGATGCAAGAGGTCTGAGTAGTCTGGCAGTCATTTCTGAGATGTCTTTGATGTAGGGGAGAGTGGCTGGGTTTCTGGATGTGTTTTATCTGCTTGTTTGGATTTATTGCTGAGAAATTGGCAGACTATTTGTTGGGTACCTCTTCTTTTTGAATATGCTGTATAAGTGATTTCCCTCTGCTCCTCATAGTTCCTCTGTGCTGCAGTGTGTGGTGGCTCATTGAAATAATGTTCTAACGCAGTTTCATTTGTGTGTGTTGGGATGATTGCTTCTGTAGTTCAGTATTTAGTCCATATGTGTTATTTTTCTGTGGACGCTGGTTTCAAATTCCCCATGGGATGATCACTCAACTGTGACATCTAGGAATGGCAGTTTGTTGCTGTTTCCCTCCTCTTTTGTGAATTTTATGCCAGTAAGGATATTATTGATGGCATGGGTCTTCTACTAAGTATTTTCGTCTTTGGTGTAGCTCCTTGGCTAATCTGTACATTGGTGTTCCAGGTAGCAAGACTATGGGTCTGAGGGGGGCTCCTGGTTTGTGAATTTTGGGTAATCCATAGAAGCGTGTGTGTTGGATCCGTCTGGTTTCATTTTTTGGAAGTCTGCCTTGTTTAATTCTCCAGATTTCCAAAGTTTTTTGAGTAGGGCTGTGATTCGGTTCTCTAGTTTTGGGGCCGGGCCTATTGCCACCTGTTGGTAAGTTTTAGTATCTGCAAGCAGTGCATTCGCTTTCTGAATGTAGATTGTTTGGTTTAAAATGACTGTCAAGTGCCCTTTGTCTGCAGGTAGGACAACAATGTTTTATCTTTTTTGAGTCCTTCTAGTGCTTTCGTTCCTTGTATATTGAGTGTGTTTCCTTCCTTTTTCCTGCTTAATGTTGGTGCGACTGTCTGTCTAATGGTTTGCTGGGTTTCTTCTGTGAGTTTGTTGTCTTTCAATGTTGTTTCTAATCCTGCTAAGAAATCTTTCTTGTCCACATCCTGGAAGTTGTAATTTAATCCTCTTATTAAGATTTTTTTTTCAGTGTCTGTTAAGTGTCAGTTGGATAAATTTGTTTTATCCATGCTTCTGTATTGTCATAGAATTTAGAATTCCTACAGTGTGGAAACAGGCCCTTTGGCCCAAAAAGTCAAGACCAACCCTCTGAAGAGTATCCCACTCAAACTCATTCCTATAAATTTGCCCCTGACTAATGCACCTATCCTATGCATCTCTGAATACTATGGGTAATTTAGCCCACCTGCACATCTTTGGATAATGGGAGGAAACCCACACAGACACAGGGAGAACATGCAATCTCCACGCAGACAGTTGCCCAAGGCTGGAATCGAACCCAGGCCCCTGGCATTTTTTCCACAAGAATTAATCAAAGGTTTATCTGTGGAAATTAATTGGAGCATGTATTTTTAGATTTGTGTGTGAATATTCCATCAGAAGACTACTTATTTAAAAGGACAGCAGTATTGTGCTATCTAGCACACAACATATTTCATTGTTACAGAAGTTGACCTAAATATAGTGTGGCCTGTTTTTTGTAAAGCTGAAAACCTGAGTGCTATAAATGGGTACACCCTGGGGTTAGGTTAATTTACAATTGGATATTTTGAAATATAAGTCACCATTGTGTAGGTAAATGTGCCAACATGTTTACCCATAGCATAATCTCTCAGAAAGTAAGAGTCAAATAACTGGATAACTTGGTGGGTATGTTAATTGAGGGATACATGTTAACCAATCATTTGTAATACTCCTTTTAAAGGCAGCCTAGATTATATGCTCAACCTTCTACACTGGGACTTGACCTTTCATGTCATGGTCAAATGCAGAACGCACGTTTATTTTAATGCAAATAATTGATAATGAATAGAACATAATTTGCATGTGAAATACATCAATGCTAAAATCTCCTAAACAAAGTATGTGATTTAAGACCATAAGACATAGGAATGGAAATAAGGCCATTCGGCGCATCGAGTCACTCTGCCATTTAATCTTGGCTGATGGGCATTTCAACTCCACTTACCCGCACTCTCCTAGTAGCCCTTAATTCCTTGCAAGATCAAGTATTTATCAATCTCTGCCTTGAAGACATTTAACATTCTGGCCTCCCCTGTGCTCCGTGGCAATGAATTCCACAGGCCTGCCACTCTCTGGCTGAAGAAATGTCTCCTCATTTCTGTTCTAAATTGACACCCTCTAATTTTGTCTGTGTTGTACCCATTTATAGCACTCAGGTTTTCAGCTTTACAAAAAACAGGCCACACTATATTTAGGTCAACTTCTGTAACAATGAAATATGTTGTGTGCTAGATAGCACAATACTGCTGTCCTTTTAAATAAGTAGTCTTCTGATGGAATATTCACACACAAATCTAAAAATACATGCTCCAATTAATTTCCACAGATAAACCTTTGATTAATTCTTGTGGAAAAAATGCCAAATTTTGCGATATACACTTGCATTTGAAAAAGCTACAGTCCTGTGGGGTAGCACGGTGGCTCAACGGTTAGCATGGCTGCCTTACAGTGCCAGGGGCCTGGGATCGTTTCCAGCCTTGGGCAACTGTCTGCGTGGAGATTGCATGTTCTCCCTGTGTCTGTGTGGGTTTCCTCCCATTATCCAGAGATGTGCAGGTGTGCTAAATTACCCATAGTATTTGTGAGAGTTTGTCTAGTTATTTTCTGCAGGTCTAGTTTTTTCATTTTCTGTGTTTGTCACTGTCTAATGTCTATAGCTCATTGTACTGTGTCCATCCTTTCATGGCCTGTTGCATTTGTGAGTAAAGTTTTTGGCATGAAATTTCTGGTGGTATTTATGAAGTCTGTTGTGGGCATCATTAATCATTTCTCTAAGGTTCTGCAGCCATTTTGCTCTGCTATTCTTTTGGCTAGTGGCGTGTTAAGGGGTGGTTTGTATTTAAGACATTTAGGTAGTACCTGCTTTCTTAGGCATTTGTGCAGGAGGTACAGCTGTTCACGGGTGGCGCTCTGTCGGATGGCATTGCTTTCCCATTTTCTGTACAGTTTTAGCATATTGCGCCCATAGGTGACAGTGAGTTTGACAAGATTTGTAGCTCAGGTTGAGGTTCTGGATGTAAGTTTGCTCCCTGAACTAAACAGTTCGTTTTCATACGTTTTGTCACAATGAACACAGTCCGCCGATTTCTCAGCAACAAACCAAACAAGCAGACAAAACACCTCCAGAAACCTTAGCCACATTTCCTTACATCAAAGACATCTCGGAAATGACTGCCAGACTGCTCACTAAAACAGCAAATAACAGACCACAAGCAAAACTAATTTCATCAACAAAGTACCTTGCAAGAACTGTAACAAACACTACATTGGACAAGCAGGCAGAAAACTAGCCACCAAGATACATGAACATCAACTAGCCACAAAAAGACATGACCCACTTTCACTACAGTTCACTGTCTTTCAGTGTTGTTTCTAATGCTGCTATCCTTACATTCAGATGAGGAAGGGCCACCCTTCAACTGGGACAACACATCCATCCTAGGACAAGCCAAACAGAGACATACACTAGAATTCCGAGAAGCATGGCATTCTAACTGGTACTCTATGAACAACCACATCGACTTGGACCCCATTTACCACCCTCTGAGAAAAAGAACAGGAAATTATATCACCACAGGAAATGGCATCATCAAACCAAGGAAACCTCCACACATAAATAGAAATTAGGTCACTAACACTTCACTGGAGGCTCACTGATGATGTTGCCTAGTATAGAAATGAAATGTCTGAAAACAAATCTTCAAGCTTAGCCAGCAAACTTATATACAGGATCTTGCATAACTTACTGCAAAGACTCTTGTAAAAGCTATATGTCAGGTTGGTGGAGGGAGTGAGTAATGCAAGGTGATGGACGGGATGTTGTGATAAAAGTTTATAGTACAATTTCATTCAAGAATTTATATTTTTAACGGAGAGGTAACATTGGTTTTTGGTTTTAGTTCTGTGAAGATAATGTTTTTAAAGGTCTAGTTTTTAAAGAAAGTAATTTGGAGCAGTGAATTAACTACATAATTTCCAAGACAGCACATGATTTATGTTAAATGCCCTAATCTGTAGAATTAATTCATGATCTTCTAGAATTAAATCTTTTGTTACATATAGGAAAACAGGTTAGCAGCCACTAGTAGTTTAGAAGAATCAAATTTTGGTAAGGAAGATTTGGTTCATATCAACAGAATGGCAGGCCAGTGTATGACAGCACCCCCAGCTGTAAAAGTGTGTGTTGAAGTTTTCATGTTGTCAGACCTGAGAAAAGATTTAGGCCATCAAAACTGGAAAGAATAAGTTAAGAAATTAAAGATTTAAGATGGTGATACTGGAATTGAGAATCTGTAAAGGATACTGCTGTGAAAGAAAATCTGAAAATAAAACAAAGATCTAAAATAAAGATCCATGAAACCAAGTTTTACTTTGGCATGTGAGCTGCATGGTACTATCATCAACTAAGATCAGATCCTGTGATGATCTAGCAGGCTGATTTGTCCTGGATTTTGTTGAAGTTCTTGGGGGTTAATGGAGCTAAAGTCATCTAGGAAAGTGGAGAGTAATTCATTACATTTCTTAATAGTGCCCTGTGGACAGTGCCAGACTTTGTGGATTCAGGAAGTAGTTGACTATGGAATTCCCAACTGCCGGACTGCACAATTAGCCATAGTATTTATATGATTTACCTCAGCATGCTCCTCATCATCGGTGACTCTTAGGATATGGATAGTGAGGAGTGTAATGCCATTGAACATTAGAGAGAGATGTTTAGATTCACAAGACTAGAGCTGTACAGTGCATCCAATGGAGTTGTGAAATGTCACACAATCTTGAAAGAGAAACTTAGCACAGTAAAGTTATTTTATGATGCTAAGATATTTGACTTAAGTATAATGTAGTTAGAAAGAAATCAAAGAACTCCATAAACTGTTTTGATATTGTATTATGTCAGAAGTTAATCTTGCTATATGGTCAATGCCACAAATTCAGACTGTTCTGATTCCTATGTTCAAAGGTTGTTGGATTAGTGCCTTTTGCTGTGAAGTTTAAGGGTTTGCTTAAGTTCCCTGGGAACTGGGATTGTAAACTCTCTGAACTCATTTCCCTTTGGATTTTGAAAGAACTGTCAATATGATGTCTCTTTTCTTCAAAGTTTGATATGTTTACATTAGATTAGACCTAGTCTAAAAAGTAAAAAGATATAATTCCCACATAGGCTGCCTGCTACGCATTTCACTTTTCTAGGCCCGTGGACTGGAAATTTGAGTCACTTGAGAACTTGACTCCCATATGATTAACTGATTGATTTACTGACGTTGCCAGCCATCTGAAAAACTTCATAGTAATGTTGCTTTGTTTTCCTTCCTAATTTAAGCATGTTGTATCCACATTGTGTTTTAACTATACATTTTGGCTAGAACTGAAAAAAAATGGGGTTGCAACAGTAGGAAAATAATTTGAACAAAAAAATTGGACACTCAGTCAGCTTTTCAAGCAATGAAAATCCCTGCAAAGTATATCTCTTGCAGAAACTGGTAATGTGCTAAAGTAAACAATTTAACTTTTACAGATCCATTTGTACGACAGATGGATTTGTAATACTGGCTCTGCATTTCATTATGCAAGTTTCCCTCAAGATTATGCATTCAATAGTATTATTCCAATTTGCACAATTTCTTCAACTTGCACAAAGGGTTTAAGAGAAGTTATAGAGTCAAATTCCCCTCAGTTTGTTTTAGAATATCTCAGGACAGTTAAGCCAATGAAATAGAAGAGAGGTCATTTATTTATTTGAATAAGACATCAATGTTTTAGTTGTGTTGTGAGGAAGACGTTAAATGTTTTCAGCAAGATTTGGACAACGTTAGTGACTGGGCAAGAACATGGCAGGAGGAATACAATGTGGATAAGTGTGAAGTTATCCGCCTTGAGAGAGGAAAGAGATGTGCGAAGAATTTCTTGCGTGCTATGAGGTTGAAAAGTGTAGATGTGCAAAAGGATTTGGGTAACCTTGTCAGTAAGTCACTGACAACTAACAGGGTAGTGCAGCAAGTTGTTAGGAAGACTAATGGATTGTTAAAATTTATCACAACAGGATTTGAGTACAGTTGAAGTTTTGCTTCAGTTATACAGGAGCTTGGTTGTACCACGTGTGGAACACTGTGTGGAGTTTTGCTCTCTTTACCTCAAGAAAGATACTATTACCATAGAGAGAGTGCAGCAAATGTTCACCAGACTTATTCCTGGGTCGGCTGATTGTTCTTAGATTAGATTAGATTAGATTAGATTAGATTACTTACAGTGTGGAAACAGGCCCTTCGGCCCAACAAGTCCACACCGCCCCGCCGAAGCGCAACCCACCCATACCCCTACATTTACCCCTTACCTAACACTACGGGCAATTTTAGCATGGCCAATTCACCTGACCTGCACATCTTTGGACTGTGGGAGGAAACCGGAGCACCCGGAGGAAACCCACACAGACACAGAGAGAACGTGCAAACTCCACACAGTCAGTCGCCTGAGGCGGGAATTGAACCCGGGTCTCTGGCGTTGTGAGGCAGATAACAGCGACGAGAGTGGGATGAAGAGAAATTGGGCAAATTAGGCCAGCATCCTCTGGAGGTATAAAGAATGAGTGGTGACCTCATTTAAACATACAAAATGCTTAGAGATAGGCTAGATGCAGGTAAGATGCTCTCCTGGTTGGGGAGTCCAGAACTTGGCAACAAAACTTAAAAATAAAGGGATGCCATTTAGGATTAAGATGAAAAGTATTTTATTCAGAGGGTGGTGAATAACTGCTATGGAAGCTCACTTTTTGCTTATATTTAAGGTAGAGGTTGGTAAGCTTTTGTTTTCCAATGCTATAAAGGGTTATGGGAGTAGTGTGGGTAAAAGTTATTGAAGTGTTCGATTAGCCATAATCACATTAAATGGTGGAGCAGACTCTATGGGCTGAATGGTCTACTGCAGTTCCTTTATTCCTAATAAAGCAGGAACAATTTAGCTACAGTTTTGAATATAAATGTCATAACTACTTTTTTTCAGTATTGGCTTTAGCAGCAATGAACTTGGTGATCTGTTTGTTTTTACTGAAAATCATATTATTTCCATAATTAAAGTTTGAAATGTGCAAGTAACCTTGGATTCAATTTCTATTCAGACAAAGTTTAACAAAATTTTTCTGAAGTATTAAGAAGAAGATCTACTCATTAGTAATGAGGGGAAAACCCCTGATCACATTTACAGAAAAATCCATTCTAGTCACATTTTGGGGGGGGGCGGGGGTGGGGGTCAGATGTTTAATGGGAAACAACGAACTCATTGTCACAGGAAAAAAAACCCATATTCACTCTGCAAACAGCACTGGAAATTAAATACATGAGGACGACAGTGAAAGGCAGTTAGATATTTCATACAAAGGAGAAAACTGAATGGCAAAATGAAGTAAATGCTATTTCTTGCAGTTCCCTATGTGAATAGAGATAAAGGTTGTCATAAAGGCCAAGATATGGCAATTTATTTACGGAAAGCTGACCAGATTTAACACAAGGCATCTCAAGATATTGTTCATAAAAGTAAGTAGAAAACTGCATTCCAAGTCGGCAATATTTCATCCCAATAAATTTAGATATTTCACAAGATTTTGGAACACTGTTCGGCTTAATACAGAATTATGCTGATATTAAAATATCATGTTGAAAAGTCACTTAAACAAGAGAAACTATCCATCTAAAATAGCCAGATGTGGTTAGTAGACCTACATGGGTATGAAGAATGTTTGAAAAAGGATTCTTAAATTAAAAACAGAAAATGGTGGCTACACTCAGAAGGTTTGGTAACTTTTTTTTAGATTACTTACAGTGTGGAAACAGGCCCTTCGGCCCAACAGGTCCCCACCGACGCGCAGCCCACCCAGACCCATTCCCCCACATTTTACCCCATCACCTAATTTAGCATGGCCAATTCACCTAATCTGCACGTTTTTTTGGACTGTGGGAGGAAACCGGAGCACCTGGAGGAAACCCACGCAGACACGGGGAGAACGTGCAAACTCCACACAGTCAGTCACCTGAGGCGGGAATTGAACCTAGGTCTCTGGCGCTGTGAGGCAGCAGTGCTAACCACCATGCCACCCATTTGTGAAGAGAGAAACAAAGTTAGCACTTTAGATTGCAGGTTTGTAACATTGGCTATATATGTCACAAGCAAATGAAAATCTGTAGTGGATACCATTATCCAATGTCACACTAAGATCTTCCAGCTAGGTAAAGTTCAAATGAAGCATCATCCTAGCTTACCAGGAATTCACCGCTCTGCTTCTGTTTCTTTATTTTAACAGCACAAGTATTCTCCATCATTGCATATTTACAGCGAAGGTAAAGCATCTTACATTTGAAATCCGATCCAACAATGGTGTAGCTCAGCTGCATTCAATTTCTTTTCAGAGCTGCTGAGTGAGCTAATGGCTTTATTCAGCTGTTATCTGCATTAAGGTGGATAGAATTCTGATCACTTTCCTTTCCGTGATAGATACAAGCCTGAAATGATTACTAAATGATCCTTAAAAATACACATTCTAAGAGATTATTTGTCCTCTTTATCATTCAATTTAGCTAGGCAATAGCAAATTATATAGCTGCACATCCCATCCATTTATAATTCCAGAGCTTCCATCAGAAAATCAGTGAAGAAATTCAGATTGAGATCAATTCCGATTCTGAAGCAAATTTCTGAACTCACTGCCTGATGATCACCACTTCGTTCTTTAACCCACATGGTACAAGCTGTTCAGTTAAAGCTCTATGGAGTTTATGAAGACCTGTTTTATTCCAATAACTTGTAGTGTTTTCTTGACCTTTTTGGATTTGAAATTGCAATACTTTGAAATTTGCTATTTATGCCCTTGGCTATTGAGATTGCTTCTTGATGGAGGTCCCTGATGGAATCAAATCTGGGAAAGGAGGAAGAGGATAAAGGAGAGCTGCAACTGGAGGGAGAAAACATAGGTGAACTTGTAGAAATTCTCACCCTTCCTTATCTTATTACTCCAGAACAACATATCTGCAGTTTGTTAGATACTGATACTTCTTGGCAAAACCATCCACTGACATGTCTTTAATTCCTTAAATGATACCCGATTCCAGCACTTGGAACTCCCTCAGAGCCTCTGCACTGTCATGTGGCATATCCTACATCCTGTGATGAGTTACACTTCCTTCCACTGAAATATGAGAAAAATAAATTTCTTGCCTTGCACAAATCCATTTCCCTCCCAGGTTACTCTTTAGGCTGAAACAGTAAGTTGCCAACTTCAGTGCCCATCCTGGCCCAGAAGTATGTGACCTGGTGGTTATGGTACTTTGGGATATGAAATGCACTATGTATGTGCAATTCCTTTACTTCATTAGTTGAATTCCACCGTAGCAAGTTATTAAATTGAACTTGCACCAGAAAAGCTGGCCATACAAACTGGTGGTCATCAATACCGAACTAGTTTATTGCTATCTTCAGGGGAGACAGCCTGCTCTTCCTACTGAGTTTGCTCTACATGTGAGTCTGATTTCCTGATATATGGTTTAAGAGCAACCACAGCTAGTCAATAAATACTGTATTCTAAAGACAAATTACAGGAAAATACAAATTATTACAAAGACTCTCCAGCCGACCTCCATAACATTACCGATTCCCAATCCTACCTTTTCCTCTCTGCTCTCAACTCATCCACGCCATTTTCAATTATAGACTCATCTGCTCCAAAGATGACTACCTCAAATTTGCAGTTGTCCATAAACTTCATTCATCAAAACTGTGTGACCTCTTTCCTAACTTCATCAAGGCTCGGTCATTCTTCAATTCTGTCGATGTTGACATACATTGGCTCATTATCTCTCAATGTTTCAAATTTCAGACTTTCACCCTTGTGTTTAAATAATTCCACAAACTCAGCTCTTCCTGTCTGTCACCACAACTCACTTTAACTCTTATTTTCTCAAGTGTTTTATTCTCACCTGCTCCCTCGACTGTATCATTGCCTGTTCCTTTAGGTGCCTAGGCTAAGAATTCTGTTCCCAAAAGCTTCCACCAAGTTTGCAGATGACATCAAAATTGGTGGTGTAGTGTAAAGCGAAGAAGGTTATCTCAGAGTATAGCAGAACCTGGATCAGATGGGCCAGTGGGCTGAGAAGTGCCAAGTGGAGTTTAATATAGATAAATATGAGGTGCTGCATTTTTTGCAAGTCAAATCAGAGCAGGACTTTCACACTTAATGGCAAGGTCCTGGGGAGTGTTGCTGAACAAAGAAACCTTGGAGTACAGGTCCATGTTGCAGATGTACAGAACAATGGTTAGGCCACTCTTGGAATACTGCATTCAATTCTGGTCTCCCTGCTGTAGGAAGGATGTTGTGAAACTTGAAAGGGTTCAGAAAAGATTTACAAGGATGTTGCTCGGGTTGGAAAGTTTAAGCTATTAGGAGAGTCGAATAGGCTGAGGCCATTTTGTCTGGAGCATCGGAGGCCAGGGGTGACATTATAGAGGCTTATAAAGTCATGAGGAGCATAGATAGGATGAATAGCCAATTTTCCCTGGGTTGGGGGAGTCCAAACTAGAGGGCATAGGTTTAACGTGAGAGGGGAATAATTTGAAAGGGACCTACAGGGCAATCCTTTCGTGCAGAGGGTGGTAGGTACATGCAATAAGTGGCTAGAGGAAGTAGTGAAGGCTGGTACAATTACAATATTGAAAGGTATCTGGTATATGAATAGGAAGGTTTTGGAGGGATATGGAGCAAATGCTGGCAAATGGGACTAGATTAATTTAGGATATTTGGTCAGCAAGAACAAGTTGGACCGAAGGCTCATGCTGTACAACTCTATGACTTTATGATCACTGGATTTCATCCATTGAATCTCTTCTCGATGAAGTCGAGTCTAATCATTGTTATTCAGTCCAGTTCTAATTGACTTGGCTTCGAGTCCTTGGGAATTAGTCACAGTCAATTCTTCTAGTTTTACCAGGTAGACAGAAATTTTATTAGTTAGAACGTTTGCAAGAATGTCCACTGAGAAACAAGTTTCGGGAGAAAATCATGCAGCTTCAAGGATATCTTTACTTGAGCTTGTAATTCAGGATTCAAGTCCAAGAAAGATTGCAGGGAAACCATTACCAGGCAATAAACTTGATCTCTTATCTCTTGAAAACTTTGCTTGTCTTTTCTCCAAAGTCACGTGACAGCAGGTAATCTTCAGAACACAGTTAACTGCTGTTTTTATTTCCAAGAAATCGTGTAAAAATTCCTTTCAATCCACAGAAAGTCCAAATGATTCAAAATCTTCCAATTCTTTTCAAGTAGTCCTTAAATATTCCCAACAGCTCTCTTTAGGCCATTCGTGTATTCTGAAATTCCATAATTTGTGGAAGAATATAAACAATGAGAGCTTCCCAAACCTGGCATAAATGTTCTATACTGTTTGTAGACTTTTATCATTGTTTCCATTAATACAGAAATTTTTCACTGGAATAGAATTTAGTTCATATTACCAAAACATTCAGAGTTAACACTGTTCCCATTCTGATTTGATTGTACTGTCTGCCACATGATTTTGGAGGCTTATGTTGAGGATCAGGTGCCAGAATTCAACAAAATAATTTCTATCACTGTGAAGCATTCTATGCCAACCCAAATGGATGAAAAAAATGTTTGAAAGATTAATATTTCCGAAATGCAAGTTAAACAAAAGGCAAGTATTCAAAACAACCTAGAAATTGATCAAATTCTTTAAGACTTTTATTCCTTAGACAGTTTGCCTTCATTGAATTTGGCAATGCATGAAAGCAAATTGTTTTGAATATTTTTATACAGTTTAAAATTTTCAGCCCAAGTTTGACCATTTATGGGTTTATGTTTCAATGGCGTGCAGTCTTACATTTGTTTTTCATAAACACCACATGAATGTGTATTTAAAGGTTTATGCGAGATTCCTGGACATTTCCTTCCACTTACAAAACAGGGTTACTGCTGTGACATTGATTTTCTTGTCATGCAACCGTTTGAAATTGAATGTGATTGTATAAACAACATTTCTCCCAGTATCTCTTCTAATTTATCATTTACATGGTGTCTTCTCAGGCTTAATTGACATTAACCTAATGTCTTGTTTACTGTACAGAAGTAGCTTGCCAGTTTATAAATAATTTCTGATATCTGCTCTGTAGGTAACAAAGTTTGCCTCAAAAAACCTCAACTCTGCTGAGCAGTTATTAGCAACCTATTAATGAGCTGACCATTCAAAATCTAAATGCTGGACCATTTGACTGTCTCCTCACCAACCAAATTAGCTCTCTCCCAGACACTTGCAGCATTACATAATAGAAAGACAAAACTGACTTTCATAAAACATTTGAAGACATGATACATTAAACTCCCACAGCTTTGTCTTTGGGAAAAATAATGTGAAGTATTCTTTGGGGAGAATATTTTTATATGAGCAATGACAATTGTATGTAAAGCTTTCTGTCTTCAATTAGAGAAAACCTGCCTCAAGGGGTATTGAAAGTCAATTCTTACCAATTTCTGGCTGACTGAATCAATTGCCTGGGATTTCCTGGGGATGACCAAATATTAGTTAATTGCTCGAGAAATTTTCCCAAAAAAGAGGTGAAGAATTGTACATTATAGCTGCCTGAAAAAGGTTATTAGATTTGTAAAGCCTCAACCACTTCCACCTCAACCATTTCCACTGGCATCTCATTCTACATGCATACCGCCCTTGGTGTAAGAATGCTGCCCCTCAGGTTCCCACTTATTCTTTCTCCTCTTAACTTCAACTGATGCCCTCTACTCTTTAATTCCCCAACCCTGGGAAAAAGACCGAGTGCATTCACCCTATCCATGCCTCTCATGATCTTATACATTTCTATAAAATTCACCCTCAGACTCCTACGTTCTAAAGAAAATGTCCTAGCTTGTCCAATCGCTCCGTGTCACTCAGTCCCTTGAGTCTTGTTAACATCCTTGTAAATTTCTTCTGCACTCCTTCCAATTTAGTAACATCCTTCCTAGAGCAAAATGACCACAACTGAACATATGCTCTAGTTTTTTAAAAATCTTTTGTTGATTTGGAGTTTTCTAAGTATAGCAATTGTAACTCACTTTCCAATAAATAATGGACAATATTTCATTATTTTAAGTTCCATATGAACATTATGTACAATTAGGAAAATAAAAAACAATGGTTAAATTATTTCCAATAAATATGGAAATATAAATAATAGAAGTCTATCCTGAAATGCACGGTAGAAAAAAAAACTTAATTCAATCTTCGCTGTTAACTCAGGTTGTGAATTCATGGTGAAATCCATATAAGACTTGCCCACATTCCCACTGTGAGGCTTGTATCATGTTAACTCCTAAGTTTTTCCACATAGTCCAACACCTTCCATAAGCCAGTATGATTGACAATGAGTTTACATGCAGAAGCAATTAAGATGGAGCAGTCACATCTAACAGCAAAGAGCTTAACTAAGACATATTATTTCGAGTTCAAGAGGAAAGCCTTCCACATGTTTGAAGCTTGTCAATATAGTTTCAGGTCATTACTACACAAGTTCTTCTCTAAATATCAATGATTCAACCATTTTCAGCTCCTCTAGTTTTATTAAAGGTGCTACACAAATGCAAACTACTTCACTGTCATGAACAACACAATCAATCTGGAACTGAAAGCTCATCCAGTAATAATGACCATGAAATAATCACTGATTATTGTAGAAATTCATCTGCTTCACTAATGTCCATAAGTGAAGAAAATCTGCTACCTTTACCTGGTTGGGCCTACATGTGATTCCAGACCCGTAAAGATATAGTTGACTCTGAACTGGCATCTGTAATGGCCTGGCAAGCCAATCAGTTCAAGGACAGTTCCGGACGGGCAACAAACGGTGGCCTTTCAGTGACCTCTGATTTTCTTTTTTTAAAATTCAATCTTTTCAAATCAACTTACCAATAAATTTGAAATCATTGTTGTAAGGACAAACATTTGGAAAACTCTAGTGGGGTGCAAACAGTGAAGTTAACTATAACACTGAATATTTCTATATAAACCACAATAAATTTAGCCAATAATGAATTAAGTTTTATACAGAAGAAAAAGGGTTTTATCTGACAACTCAGAAAATTCCTCAGATAGATGAGGTGCTCCATGAAATATTTGTTGCTACTTCATGCATATTTTTAGACTGATGCAAGATGTTGAATTATAACTGTGTATGTGGTATTGACATGTGGTTTTGGCTTAAACAAGAAATATTTTCATAGCTTTAAAATAAAAATGGTGAAAGGACAGAGCAGGTCAGGCAGCATTTAGATAGACAAATTTTAAATGTGGCCCTGCCAAAACTCCAATTTGTTGATGGATTTATGAAAGTTGAAAGGGTAGACAGGGAGAACTATTGCAAGAAAATTGCACTATTCAATCGAATAACTTTATAATACACTGAATCTAAGAGAAAGAACAGATTTTGTTTCCTTCCACAGCTACCTGCAAATATGGACAATATTTTGTTATTGTACAACTTGACAAATTGATAAGAGGACCAAGGAAATCAGGTCAGCAATTGTTTATTTCCTTTACTGGCATTTTAAACGGCTGAGGAAATCCAGAACACATTCCACAGCCTTATGCCATTTTCACATGAAATTTGGGCCTTCTATGAGACTACACCGATACAGTAAATAGTAGAACTGTAAGCTAATAGGAAATACAGGCATACACAGGGCCTGTCCTCCCATTTGTTATATTTCATGATGCTACTGATTTTTTGCATGGTACACATTTTAAAACCAATCTGTTCAGCTACATTCTGACACATTTCTGGAGCAGGTAGAGGTTGAACTTGGTGTTTTCACTGGCTCAAAAGTAGGGATACTACCACTGTCTCACAAGACCATTATGTGCCAGCCTGTAATGAACTAATAGATGTTGAAATTAAATTACTTATAGCCGTTTCCAGAAACTTATTCCAATTGTTTGAGAATATTTTTCTTCTATTTACAAAGCTGAGGTATGGAAAATGCTAAGAGTTGAAGTGCAATTGCTACCCTTATTGAACAAAAATGGGTGTAAAACATCAAACAACATTGTAAACCAGTCTTATAGTGTAGAATCCTCTGTTCCCAGAGGTGGTGAGCTTGGAGCAGGAAGGGCACTCAAATGCACCTCAACCCCTCCAATGCCTCACCTCCACCAGATACAAGTTCTGGGAGGAAGGCCCCTGGTCAATTTTCCCAGCCCAATAACAACTGAGACTATTTAAATGGCTAAGTAAAGATCTGTTAAGGACCCCATCCCAATGTCAGTGAGATTAACCCAGTTAACTGTGGTTCGGTCATCAACTGGTGTTCACAATGGTTTCTAACCTGGGGGAAACTGTCACTCCAAAGAAGCCCTTAAATTAAAGGTGATCAGCTCAAGCATTTAGACCGGAATGGAGAGCAACCTATGCTCTTGCCCTTGTCCTGTAATGCGCTACCTGACAAACCTCCCACTCAAAAATGCTTCCTTTTCTCCCACATTGTGCATGATCCTGCTCTCCTACCAGACCTTGTGGGAAAAACCTCCAATCGCCCAACTACAGAAACTTTCACAATTGCTAAATTCTGACTGAAAGCTTTCAACCCCTTCATCTCAGGAAGAGAAATATTCAAATGAGTAATAGATCTGCAATAAGAATGTTCTAACTTGCATCTATGACAATACTGCTCCTTTAACGATGTTAAGTTGTCCTTGATTTTTTTCCAGAAGGGTCATAAATGCAGAAGTTCCAATGTGTCTGGTTTGGATGGATCAGGAAAAAGGCTTTCAAGTGTTTAAAAAACACATGTACAATGAAAGGGGAACGGCCAGTTTTCCCAGCCCAGTTTTACTCTGATTTGTTCTGGTTTTAGCGGTCTGGCTAGTTTTTTCTTGCGGCTGCTGGTCAGTTTTTTTGAGGCTGCTTGTCAAAGAAACAGCTTCCTGCTCACCCTCTCTCTCTGACATCTCTGCTGTTGGAACCTGTGACTGATTTTACCTTTGTTTGCAAAGGGATTTGCAAGTATTTGGAACAGCATCATTAAGTTGTGATAGAGTAAATAGAGTTTTTAAATAGTTGTGTTATTCTAAATTTGGTTTTCTTTTGTTCATGTGTAAATAAATGCTGTTTTGTTTAAAACTGAGTGGTTAGGCCAGCTGCATCGCTTCTGGAATATCCACCATACATCTGCTTAAACCAACTAGAAAAATTAGTGTCTGGGCTACCTTCTTCAAATGTTTTGAGGGTGTCTGGCCTGGTCTATAACACATCCTTATCAATATCCTTTACCCATACCTTGTTTGAATCTTTGTCTCTATATTTCAGGTAATAATTCTTTCTTGTTTTACTGAGGTAATTTTTGCAATAATTATTTAATAAATAAACTTTGCTGCTGTTTATTTTTAACTTGGAACACTTGTAAAACTAGAAGGAGCTAAATGTTTCACATAAATTTACAGTTCACAAGCCACTCAGTGGACTCACCTGATGTGGTCATGACAATCCTAATAATATCCAAAGATATCAGAGCCATATATTACATTTCTTTCTGTTCATTTATAGGATCACAAAATATGGTTACTTTGACTATTCAGTTAAAGAACATTATAGTGATGTCTACATTTCACAACACTCTTAGTCATCCAGGGCTGACAGTACCATATTGAAGTACTTTACTACTCGGGCATGTGACTATACACAGACACTGAATGTGCATATCAGTCTATTTTGTTTCTTTATTGCTGTTTTCAATAGTCAGGGTATAGTCTGAATTTTAAATCTCAGAAGGTAAAAAATACAATGTGTAAACATTGTCTCATGTTTTTACAGAGTCTTCCTTTTAATTTGATCAACGTTTATTTTAATCAACCTGTCAGTTTTCTAAATATTAAATTTTAGGCTTACTATTAATTTAAACATCATAAATTTATATAGAAGACAATTAATCATTTTTCCAGTTACTTTTCTTCTGCTCTTCTGTCCTAGGAGTAGACCCCTCTCTAAAGCCAGAGAGCTTTTAAGCCAGCCTCGGGACAACAGGATCAGGATTGACTTCTCTTCTTTTCTCCTCCCTTCTCAGAGCAAAAATGTTCTGACCTGGTCTTGCTGCAGTTTATACTCTGACCTGGTCTTGTTCCATTAAAGTCCAATGGAAGCTAAAGGAACCGTACCTCATTTTCCAATGATACACTTCACAGCCTTCAGGATGCAAACACTGAATTCAATAACTTCAGGCCATGAACTGTTGTCCTCTTCCACTCTCAGTGTCTGGATCGTTTATTAAAACTTTTGCTTTCAATCAGAGCCGATCTTTTGATCTATATCCCAAGTTCTCTGGATTAGTAGTCTAATGATATTACTCCCACCATCCCTGCAATGTAACAAAGAAATGTGTGTTCATGTGACATGCTGTACTGCAAGGTTTGTGAAGGTTGAGGTTTGTAGCTCAGGTTGAGGTTTAGGGTGTAGGTTTGCTCGCTGAGCTGTAGGTTTGATATCCAGACGTTTCATTACCTGGCTAGGTAACATCATCAGTGACGACCTCCAAGTGAAGCGAAGCTGTTGTCTCCTGCTTTCTATTTATATGTTTGTCCTGGATGGGGTTCCTGGGGTTTGTGGTGATGTCATTTCCTGTTCGTTTTCTGAGGAGTTGATAGATGGTATCTGGATCTGTGTGTTTGTTTATGACATTGTGGTTGGAGTGCCAGGCCTCTAGGAATTCTCTGACATGTCTTTGCTTAGCCTGTCCCAGGATAGATGTGTTCTCCCAGTCGAAATGGTGGGTTTTTTCCCTCCGTGTGTAGGGCTACGAGGGAGAGAGGGTCGTGTCTTTTTGTGGATAGCTGGTTTTTGTGTATCCTGGTGGCTACTTTCTTCCTGTTTGTCCTACGTAGTGTTTCTGGCAGTCCTTGCATGGAATTTTGTAGATGACGTTGGTTTTATCCATGGGATATACTGGGTCTTTTAAGTTTCTTAGTTTTTGTTTGAGGGTGTTGATGGGTTTGTGTGCTGTTCTGTTAACACAGGTACAAATTGGATGTGCTGTCTCTCAAAACAGTTATTTTTGATCTAAAACAGGCCAAAAATGTCCAATTTCCAAAGAGCCAAAGTGATATAAAATTCTGAGGGAGAACTGTGTAATTTACCTGAACACCAGCAGATGACAGTATTCATCAAATATAGTTGATGCTTTGTTCCTTCCATTGATATTAAATCATTGGATTCGAAATGACGATGCAAGATAGCTAATAAATATTTTATGCATTTGTATAGAATTCCTTTCTCTGTTATTTGGTGGATATGTTAATCCATTTATTTTTAAATGGTATAAAATCATAAGGGGCATGGATACAGTAAATAGAAAAGGTCTTTTGCTGGGGTGGGGGAGTCCAGAACCAGAGGCCATAGGTTTAGGGTGAGAGGGAAACTTAAAAGGGACCTATGGGGCAACTTTTTCACGCAGAAGTTGGTGCGTGTATGAAATAAGCTGCCAGAGGAAGTGGTGGAGGCTGGTACAATTGCAACATTTAAAAGACATCTGGATAGATATATGAAGAGGAAGGCTTTAGAGGGATATGAGCCAAGTGCTGGTAAATGGGACTAGATTAGGTTGGGATATCCGGTCGGCATGGACAAGTTGGACTGAAGGGCCTTTCCGTGCTGTACGTTTCTATGACAGTATTATTGCCTCCATAATTCTAAGAGAGCAGGAATCTGAGGAAAGTATGTTAATAAATGTTTTTACAATAATACCAAATTGTGTATTTCAAGGCCAATATTTAGAGCTAATGGTCCTTGTGCTCAAGCTTTCATGAAGGAAGTTCGTGAACTGAACTTGACACAAATGTTGAACCCTGATGCCCAGGCACCAAGGCAATATCTTGGCATGTGGAGCCCTATGGTATTATCCTGAGGGCCAATTGTTTCTCATCTCATGATTAAAGTTCCCCTTCTCCAGCTGATACACCATGACATTATTGATTCCATCCTAGTTCCCAAGCTAGTTGCCATGATAAAAATGTTTTACCTCCTCATGGCGGCACGATGGCACAGTGGTTAGCACTGCTGCTTCACAGCACCAGGAACTCAGGTTCGATTCCACAATCGGGTGGCTGTCTGTTTAGAGCCTGTATAGTCTCCCTGTGTCTGCATGGGTTTCATCCGAGTGCTCCAGTTTCCTCCCATCATCCAAAGATGTGCATATTAGATGGATTGGCCATTCTAAATTATCCATAATACTCAGGGATGCGTAGGGCTAGGTGAATTAGCCATGTGGAAAGCAGGGTTACAGGGATGGGGGATGGAACTGAGTGGGGTGCTCTTTGGAAGGTTGTGTGGGCTCAAAGGGCCAAATATACCACTTTTGGGATGCTATGATTTGCTCAGAGTTTCAAATGAATATATATACAGGACTAACAAGCTAGGGACTCTTGTGGTGGTCTTAGAGCCAGAAGGCCTAGTTTTAAGTCCTATCTACTCCAGCAATATATCATAATATCTCTGAATGGGTTAATTAAAAACATCTGCATGTGAATTAGAAACAAAATGAGGCCATCCTGTCCATTGTGCTTGGTTAACTATTCAACAAGATGAAGACTGATCCAATAACTCCACATTCCTGCCTAACCATTATAACCTTTCACCCTTGGTCATGAAGAATCCATCCATCTCTCCAGTAGCAATATTCAAGAATTCCAATTCCACCAACTTTTAGGAGGAGATTTCCAAAGACATGACTTTTGGTTTAAAATAAAATTCCTCACCTCTGTATTATGTTGAGATCTTGTTTTTAAACAGTGATCCTTCGTGTAAAATGCTATCACAAAAAGACAAAGTTTAAAATCGCAAAACACCAGGTTATAGTCCAACAGGTTTATTTGGAAGCACTAGCTTTCAAGGCGCTGCCTTTTCATCAGGTGGTTGTGGAACAGGACCATAAGACACAGACTTTATAGCAAAAGAGTTACAGTGTCACGGAGTTGTAATGATATACTAAACAAACTTAGATTAACTCTTGCATCTTTTAGGTTAGGCTCTTTAATATGTAAATTTGAAAACTCCTGTTAGAATGACCATGATAGTTTCACTTCTTTCATATGTAAATAACAAAACCTTTGTTTAAAAGTTACATTCTCAGGTTAACTGTAACAATTGGTAAAAACAATGACTGCAGATGCTGGAAACCAGATTCTGGATCAGTGGTGCTGGAAGAGCACAGCAATTCAGGCAGCATCC
>NC_057736.1:21044988-21050917 GCF_004010195.1 Chiloscyllium plagiosum
TTTGCGAAGGTTGGTAGGGTGGAAGGTGGGCACCAGGGGCGTTCTGTCCTTGTTGTGGTTGGAGGGGTTGGGTCTGAGGGCGGAGGTGCGGGATGTGGATGAGATGCGTTGGAGGGCATCTTTGACCACGTGGGAAGGGAAATTGCGGTCTCTAAAGAAGGAGGCCATCTGGTGTGTTCTATGGTGGAACCGCTCCTCCTGGGAGCAGATACGGCGGAGGCGGAGGAATTGGGAATACGGGATGGCATTTTTGCAAGAGGTAGGGTGGGAAGAGGTGTCATCCAGGTAGCTGTGGGAGTCGGTGGGTTTGTAGAAGATGTCAGTGTCAAGTCGGTCGTCACTGATGGAGATGGAGAGGTCCAGGAAGGGGAGGGAGGTGTCAGAGATGGTCCAGGTAAATTTAAGGTCAGGGTGGAATGTGTTGGTGAAGTTGATGAATTGCTCAACCTCCTCGCGGGAGCACGAGGTGGCGCCAATGCAGTCATCAATGTAACAATTGGTGTCAGCCCAGATAATGCATTTAAGGTGCTAGCCCCCTGTGCTGTTATCTGTGCCACAATGTTTAGATTGATTCTAATCTAAAAAATGAGTTAACAGAGTCTTACATGGATTCATGCAGTTTTTGAGCAAAGTGCAATGTAACTCTGCAAGTACAAATTCACCCCACAAACGTACTGGTGCTTACAAATAAACCTGTTGGACAATAACCTGGTGTTGTGTGAGTTTTAACTTTGTCCACTCCAGTGGCACCTCCAAATTATCACAAAAGGAAACGTTTCTTTCCACATCTACCCTATGAAGGATTTACATATTTCAATCAAGTTGCCTGCTATTCTTCTAAACTTCACTGAATAGAGGTTGAGCTTGTTCAACTTTTCCTCAGAATTCAACCCATTTGTTCCCCAGGTATTACTCGAGTAAACTTTCTCTGAACTGCTTCCAACTGTGCATAGTATTCTAGATGTGGCCTCATCAATTCCCTGTATAACTGAAGCAGACCCTCTGTACTCTTGTATTCAGTTCTCCTGACAATAAACAACAATATCCTATTAGCTTTTCCAATTACATGCTGTACCTGCTTATTAACCTTTTGTGACCCATTCACAAGACACATCCAGATCCCTCTGCACTTTGGAGCTCTACAATCTTTCAACATTTAGCTATTCTTATTTTTTGTTCTATTTGCCAAAGTGGACAACTTTACATTTCCTCACATTTTACTCTGTATGCCAGACATTTGTTTACTCATTTCACCTGTCTATAACTCTTTGTAATCTCCTTATGTCCTCTTCACTACTTACTTCCATACCTATCATCATGTCAACAGCAAATTTAACAACCTTCGTTCAAGTGACTTATGCAAATTGTAAAATGCTGGAGCCCCATTTAGGACTACTGTTTGTTTTCTGTTAACTTTTATTAATGTCAATATGTTTCCCCCATATCATGATCATTTATTCCCTACATGATGTGATGCCTTATTAAAAGCCTTCTGGAAATCTAAGTGTATTACTATCTCTGGTTCCCCTTTATCCATGGCACATGTTACTTCTTCAAAGAGTGACCAAATCAAATTGCTTTTTGGTATTTTTCTAGCATCTTTGCATTATAACAATAGACAATTATACCAACAGTGTGTAAGAAAGCTTCAGGTGAGTATTTGAATAACATTGTCTGTACCTTAGTCCTGTTGCAAAGGACAGGAGGTGGTTAATACTTAATAAACAAATGAATGAAAGATTAATGCTTCTATCATAACTTTTATGATAATAGGAAGTCCTAAAGTGCTTTACAGCCAGTGATGTTCTGTTATAATGCAAGAAGCATGGCAGCTAATTTACATGTGTCAAGATCCCACAATAAAAACATGATAATGACCAGTTATTCTCTGATGCTGACTGAGGGATGATGATTGGTTAGGATGTGTGGGATAACTTCCCTGTTCTTTTTGAAAAATGCCTGAGAGGATTGATGTTTGGTTTAGGGTCTCATCTGAGAGACACATTCAACAATGCTGCTATTCATGCAGTGGTAATTTTACATTCAGATCCTGATGTAGGACTTAAACAGACAGCCATCTGATTTGGGGAAGAGTACTCCCAACCGAGACAAGGTGAATACACCTTAGAAAAAGATGGACATTAAACTAGTTGAGTAAATGTTGGGGTACTTGTCAGTATCAGAAGCATTGGAGTCAAGGATGAACACTAACGGCGGTGTGGATTCTACCTCAATTACTTCTTAATCGGGTAGTAACTGGAACTAAATTAATGCAGAATTTAATAGGATTGGAGAATAATTATAAGACATGAACATAGAATGTGCTGGGAATATTCAGCCATCAGGACTTGTGGTTAAGGCAACGGATCATAGCCCTGAATTATTTAAATTTGCACTAAACTTTTAATTGATATTGTGTTTTAGTTAAAAAAAAACCCAAGGATGACTGGAAATGTAAATTCTGAGAACGCAATTCCACGACTGTCTGGAAAATTTCTGTCTGGATTATACTTCATCCCTAGGGAGAGCATGGAATGTCAGACCCATAGGGTGTAAGAAGCTTCAAACAGAGATATTTCAAATGGAGAAATGCAATGCAAAAACTGGGCTGTAATTTCCAGTGGTTGCAGAGATATTGGAGACCAATTATCACTTTAGCAGGAATCACCTCCTGTAAATTGTGTTCCAGACTGTGATCATGATGGAAGGTTAAAGAAAGTGATTCCTGGTGAAAAACCTGTTTGTGTTTTCCCTTTCAGCAATACACAAGAGAAGAGGTTCAATAAACAACTGCAACTCGAGGCTCAATGGGCTAGCCTGGTACTCTAGTTCTACTGTGTGCTGTGAAGATCATACTGAGCTGTTTTTCAGCAGCAGCAGCAACTTGAAGGGTGGGACCTTGCACCAGTGGTCTGTCGGGATGGTAAGTCACTGATTTGTGCTTTTAAATTTGAAGTCAGAGTGCAGAGGTTTCTGGGAAAGGAGGGACTTCTTGTTTTGATTTCCGTCCAGCTATATAAGTCAGCGTTTTCTTAACCTGAGATCCTACCTTTGTAGGGCCTCCCATGCAACCACCACCTCTAACTTTAAAGACCAGGGACATCTCAGGTATGCGTCTCTTCTTTATTAAGTTAAAAATCACACAACACCAGGTTATAGTCCAACAGGTTTACTATAACCTGGTGTTGTGTGATTTTTAACTTTGTACACCCCAGTCCAACACCGGCATCTCCAAATCATGTCTTCTTTTTTATTTTGTAATAAGGGGACTAGCAGGGATGGCAGTGCAGGGAGAGCAATGTTCCTCCTGCATAATGTTTGAGGTGTGGGATGCCGTTACTCTCGCTCCTCCAAGACCGTGTTAGGGAACTGGAGCGGGAGCTGGATGATCTTCAGATCATTCGGGAGGCAGAGGCTGTGATAGATAAGAGTTACAGGGAAGTAGTTACTTCTAAGCACGAAGAAAGCTGGGTGACTGTTCAAAGGGGGAAAAACAGTCAGTGGAGGGATCCCATGTGGTCGTTCCCCTGAAAAACATGTATACCATTTTTGATACCGTTGAGGGGGGGGGCGACTTACCAGGAGTATGCAGTGGGGCCCAGGTCTCTGGCACAGAGCCTGTCCTTGATGCACAGAAGGGAAGGACGGAAAGGTGGAGAGTGTTTATCATTGGGGACTCGAATAGTTAGAGGCTCAGAATGAAAGTTTGTTGGGAATGAACGAAGTTGAAACTTTATTGCTGGAACAGCACAGCAGGTCAGGCAGCATCCAGGGAACAGGAGATTCGACGTTTTGGGCACAGGCCCTTCTTCAGGAAGGTCCCATGTGGTCGTTCCCCTGGGAATGAACAAGACTCACAGTTGGTGTGTTACCTCCCAGGTGCCAAGGTCTGTGATGTCTCGGATCATGTCATTGGGGTCCTGAAGGGAAAGGGTGACCAGCCTCAAGTTGTTGTCCATGTAGGTACCAACGACATAGGTAGAAAGAGGGATAGGAATGTAAGGCAGGATTTCAGGGAACTAGGGTGGAAGCTGAGAGCTAGAACACACAGAGTTGTTACTTCTGGTTTATTACCCGTGCCACGTGATAGCAAGGCAAGGAATAGGGAGAGATATCAGCTGAACACGTGGCTGCAAGGATGGTGCAGGAGGGAGGGTTTCAGGTTCTTGGATAATTGGGACTCATTCTGGGGAAGGTGGGACTTGTACAAACAAGACGGTCTTCACTTGAACCAGAGTGGTTCTAATATCGTGGTGGGAAGTTTGCTGGTGCTATTCGGGTGGGTTTAAACTAGTTCAGCAGGGGGATGGGAACCGGAGGTGAAGTTGCAGTGCACGGGAGGATGAGAGTAGGAAGGACAGGGACAGGATTTCAGGTTCACAGGAATGTGCTGGCAGACAGCAAACTGGTTTGAAGTGTGTCTACTTCAACGCCAGAAGAATTCGAAATAAGGAAGGTGAGCTTGCAGCAGGATAGGTACCTGGTACTTCGATGTTGTGGCCATTTCGGAGACATGGATAGAGCAGGGTGAGGAATGGATGTTGCAGGTTCCAGGGTTAGATATTTCATTAAGAACAGGCAAGGCGGTAAAAGAGGGAGAGACGTGGCCTTGTTAGTCGAGGATAGTATAACAATGGCTGAGAGAAGTTTTGATGAAGACCCATCGACTTGAGGTAGTGTGGGTTGAGGTTAGAAACAGGAGAGGAGAGGTCACACTGCTTGGAGTTTTTTATAGGTCTCTGCAGAGTTCCAGAGAGGTGGAAGAGAGGATTAGCAAAATTATTCTGGGTAGGAGTGAAAGGTACAGCGTGGTCATTATGGGGGACTTTAACTTCCCCAACATTGACTGGGAATGCTGTAACTCTAGTACGTCGGATGGATTCGTTTTTGTCCAATGTGTACAGGAGGGTTTCCTGACACAGTATGTCGAAGGGCCGACAAGAGGGCTTGGTAATGAACCAGGCCAGGTGTTTGATTTAGTTGTAGGTGAACACATTGGAAAGAGTGACCATAATTTAGTTACATTTAGTTTAGTGATGGAAAGGGATAGGTACATGCCACAGGTCAAGGGTTATCAATGGGGCAAGAGCAATTATAATGCGATTAGGCAAGAATTAGGATGCATAGAATGGAGTAGCAAAATGCAGGGGATGCAGACAATGGAAATGTGGAGCTGGTTTAAGGAACAGGTATTGTGTGTCCTTGATAGGTATGTTCCTGTCAGGCAGGGAGGAGGTGATAAGGTAAGGGAACCATGATTTACTACAGAAATTGCATCTCATGTTAAGCAGAAGAAGGAGGCTTATGTATTGATGAGACAAGATGGTTCAGATGAGGTGATGGAAAGTTACAGATCAGCTAGGAAGGATTTAAAGAGAGAGTTAAGAAGAGCAAAGAGAGGACACGCGCAGTCTTTAGCAAATAGAATAAAGGAGACCCTAAAGCTTTCTATAGATATGTGAGGAAGAAAAGGATGATTAGGGTAGGAATAGGGCCAGTCAATGACAGAAGTGGGAAGTTGAGTGTGGACCCTGTGGAGATTGGAGAGGTGCTAAATGAACATTTCTCATCAGTTTTCACTCAGGAAAAGGAGAATATCGTAGAGGAGGAGAATTAGGTATGAGATATTAGACTAGAAAGGATCGAGGTTAGTTATGAACAGGTGTTATCAATTCTAGAAGGAGTAAAGGTAGACAAGTCCCCTGGGCCGGATGGGATTTTTACGAGAATTCTCTGGGAAGCTTGGGAAGAGATAGCAGAGGCTTTGACTTTGATATTTGAGTCATCATTGTCTACAGGTTTAGTCCCAGAGGACTGGAGGATTGCAAATGTTGTGCCCTTGTTCAAGAAGGGCAGCAGAGATGACCCAGGTAATTATAGACCAGTGAGCCTTACTTCTGTTGTAGGAAAGGTTTTGGAAAGGATTATG
>NC_057736.1:21051497-21126006 GCF_004010195.1 Chiloscyllium plagiosum
CAGGCCCTTCTTCAGGAATGAAGAAGGGCCTGTGCCCGAAACGTCGAATCTCCTGTTCCCTGGATGCTGCCTGACCTGCTGTGCTGTTCCAGCAATAAAGTTTCAACTTTGATCTCCAGCATCTGCAGACCTCACTTTCTCCTTCATTCGTAGAGGGATTGAGTTCTGGAGCTGCAATATCATGCTGCAACTATACAAAACGCCGGTGCGGTCACACTTGGAATATTGTGTACAGTTCTGGTCGCCATATTTTGTGAAGGATGTGGAAGCATTGGAAAAGGTGCAGAGGAGATTTACCAGGATGTTGCCTGGTCTGGAGGGAAGGTTTTATGAGGAAAGGCTGAGAGACTTGGGTCTGTTCTCATTGGAAAGAAGAAGGCTAAGAGGGGATTTGATAGAGACATACAAGATGGTCAGAGGATTAGATAGGATGGACAGTGAAAGTCTTTTTCCCAGGATGATGACGTCAGCTTGTACGAGGGGGAAAAACTACAAATTGAGGAGTGATAGAATTAAGACAGATGTCAGAGGCAGGTTCTTTACTCAGAGAGTGGTAAGGGCATGGAATGCCCTACCTGCTAAGGCAGAGTACTGGGTCAATGGAAAGATTCTTGGTAGTGTGGATGTGCAGAGGGATCTTGGAGTCCATGAATCTATGTACTCTGCCCTCAGCCACATTAGGGAGATTTAAACAATTCTTAGATAAGCACATGGAAGATTTTGGGATAGCGTAGGGGGATGAGCTGAGAATAGTTCACAGGTCGGCGCAACATCGAGGGGCAAAGGGCTTGTTCTGCGTTGTATTGTTCTATGTGCAATATCAGTCAAGTACCTCTGAACTTGTAGGTGAAAGAAAAAGTCTATCTTTCTTTTGCTGATTAATGAAAGCATGTTGTAAGTCAACAAAGCCAGCTTTGAAAAGGAAACAGGGTAACTCCCTTCGGTGAACTTGCAGAACAAGTGTCTCTAGAGGTCAATGCTACCAGAAACATCCAACAAAATAACCCCAATGTTTCATCACTTACTCAGCATGGACAAACTATTAACTGATTTCTTTTTCTGTTATGTGTTTTCTCAGTTCTTATTTGTTATCTGTGTGTATGTGTGTGGTGTTTTATTATTTTACAGAGTATTCTCATAGCTAATGAACTCACTTACCATGATTGTATGAAATGGACACCCTCACTTGAGTACCAGTCATAACGCTGGTTTAAGCTTGTTCATTTTCTCATTTATATTTCAACATCCCAACATCTGGAAAAATGTTGCTTTTGTTTCAGAAACTATAAGGAATCAATCAGAAATTTCTGTCTAGGAAATGCAAATACAAATAGGTTTGTATCAGGAAGTAAAGGGCATAAAGAGAAAACACAATTTTCAATTGTGTTTTTTTTTATTCTTAGAACAACCTCTGGGCTTATTGGAATCTCATTGACAAAGATTGATCAGAATCAAATTATATTTTGAACAGATAAATGCACATATCTTAGTGATATACTTAATACCCTTTATAAATTGAGTATAAAATGGAAAAATTTTTGAGCCTAATTTATGCGCTGCATGTTTTTCCTTCTAATTAAATATGTATCAAAAATGCATTGGAATGTATCTTAATAGTTCAGTGAAATTCCAGCATTTTGATATTCTTGACCAGTGAACACAATTTTACAGTGAGCAAGTTTAAAAGAAACTGAGTGCGTTAGTATCTCTGCAGTTTGGATTTTCCTGGCATTTGTTAAATAGCAGAAATTTCCATTTATTTCTCTTCACTACTCAAGGTCCTATAGTTACCAATTATGTTTTGCATGACACCAGACTCTGTCTAACATATTCCAGATGGATTTTCCCCCCAAAGAGATGTTTTGCATATTTCTACCAGTCCTGAATAAAACATACAATCTTGGACTGCAGTCCTAAAACCACTGCCATTCAATAGAAGAATATAGCAAAAATCTAAAGTGCTGATAGTGCCAAATGGCATTAATGCACAACTATTATTACATTGCTGGAAGTACGGAGTGTATAATGTTGGTGTTTACCAAGTAAATTTTGCTTGAAAATTTTAGTGAGCTTTGGAAGCAACTTCAAAGGATTTTCTCACAGTACAAGTATTGCATCTGGTTATTCTTTACTCTTATTAGCATGATTTTGAACCATGAGTACAAGTTGTTCATTAACAATTGATAACAATCCAATCAGTGGATTGAGTAGTCTTCTATTGTTGAATTCTTTCTAAACTAAATTGCTGATTATAGACAGCCTATGACTTCCTTCTTCTCCTGCATTCTGACTGCATTCCAATGAGTGTATATTACAATAACTTGCACTCAATCTGTAAGTAGTGATTGGAACCAGGGCCTGGTAAATCTCATTGACAATGAGATACTTGATTGGGATTGTTAGCCTGGGCAAATCAGGCAGCCCTGACTGACAGATATAAGCATAGAATTGCATGGGGTGGACCGAGAACCGGAAGGTGGGTAGGGGCGGGGGCTTGCTGGGTCTGTATTGTCTGCACTTTTGTATGTAACGGTATTGTCTAATGTACAAATGTCATTGTCACTGTCTTGTCATATGTGGAACTGGGATTTGAGGTTTGTCCTCCTCTCCCTGTAAAATGGTTGAACGGTAGGGTTTGGGGCCTAGCTTTGCTGCTCCTCTCCCTTGTAACATTGCTGTCTCTTATGTACAGCTGTAAATGTTTTTTGTAAACTGTTTGTTTGTAATTTGTTTAATAAAATATAAATATAAACAGGAGATTCAGAGCATCCTCAGTTTAGGGGACTGACTCCTGCTACAAAAAAAAAATAAGCATAGAATCGTATTGTCTGCACTTTTGTATGTAACGGTATTGTCTAATGTACAAATGTCATTGTCACTGTCTTGTCATATGTGGAACTGGGATTTGAGGTTTGTCCTCCTCTCCGTGTAAAATGGTTGAACGGTAGGGTTTGGGGCCTAGCTTTGCTGCTCCTCTCCCTTGTAAAATTGCTGTCTCTTGTGTACAGCTGTTAATGTTTTTTGTAAACTGTTTTGTAATTTGTTTAATAAAATATAACCAGGAAAAAAAAATATAAATAAGCATAGAATCAAAAGGGAAAAAAAACCCATAGAATCTACACTTTCCTAAGCAACAGGATTGTCTAATGTACAAATGTCATTGTCACTGTCTTGGCATATGTGGAACTGGGATTTGAGGTTTGTCTTCATCTCCCTATAAAATGGTTGAATGGTAGGGTTTGGGGCCTAGTTTTGCTGCTCCTCTCGCTTGTAAAATTGCTGTTGTATACAGCTGTAAATGTGAACTGTTCTTCTGGAATCTCTTTTGTAATTGTTTAATAAAATAAAAAAAAACATAGAATCATAGAGCTATCCAACATGGAAACAGACCCTTTGGTCCAATTTGTCCATGTCGACCAGATATCCTAAATTCATCTAGTCCCATTTGCAAGCATTTGGCCCATACCCCTCTGAACCCTTCCTATCCACATACCCATCCAGATGGCTTTTAAATGTTGTAATTGTACCAGCCTCCATCACTTCCTCTGGCAGTTTGTTCCATACACACACCACCCTCTGCATGAAAAAGTTGCTCCTTAGGTCCCTTTTAAATCTTTCCCCTCTCACCTTAAACTTATGCCCTCTAGTTCTGGACTCCCTCACACCAGGAAAAAAACCTTGTCCATTTACCCTATCCATGCTTCCCATTATGTTATAAGCCTCTATGAGGTAATCCTTCAGCCTCCGACCCTCCAGAGAAAATAGCCCCAACCTATTCAACCTCTACCAATAGCTCAAATCCTCCAACCCTGGCAATATCCTTGTAAATCTTTTCTAAACCCTTTCAAGTTATGTGGGCGGCACGGTGGCACAGTGGTTAGCACTGCTGTCTCACAGCGCCAGAGACCCGGGTTCAATTCCCGCCTCAGGCGACTTTCTGTGTGGAGTTTGCACATTCTCCCCGTGTCTGCGTGGGTTTCCTCCGGGTGCTCCAGTTTCCTCCCACAATTCAAAAATGTGCAGGTTAGGTGAATTGGCCATGCTAAATTGCCCGTAGTGTTAGGAGAATGGGTCTGGGTGGGTTACACTTCGGCGGGTCGGTGTGGACTTGTTGGGCCGCAGGGCCTGTTTCCACACTGTAATGTAATCTAATCTAATCTTTCACAATATCCTTCTTATAGGGGGGAGACCAGAATTGAAGGCATTCCAAAAATGGCCTAACTAATGTCCTATACAGTTGCAACATGACCTCCCAGCTCCTATACTCAGTGACTAGGAGACAGTGAGGTCTGCAGATGCTGGAGTTCAGTGTTGAGAGTGTGTTGCTACAAAAGCACAGCAGGTCAGGTAGCATCAAATCTTTGGATGCTGCCTGACCTGCTGTGCTTTTCCAGCAACATACTTTCAACTCCTATACTCAGTTGTCTGACCAATAAAGGAAAACATGCTAAACACGTTCTTCACTATCCTATCTACCTGAGACTCCACTTTCAAGGAACTATGAACTGTGCTCCAAGGTCTCTTTGTTCAGCAACACTCCCCAGGATCTTACCATTAAGTGTATAAGTCCTGCTCTGATTTGCTTTTCCAAAATGCAGCACCTTACATTTATCTAAATTAAACTCCATCTGCCACTCCTCAGCCTATTTGCCCATTTGATTAAGATTCGCATGTACTCAGTGGTAACCTTCTGGACTGTCCAATACACATCTAATTTTGGTGTCATCCGCAAACTTTCTAACTATACCTCCTATATTCACATCCGAATTGTTTATATAAATGACGAAAAGCAGTGGACCCAGCACCAATCTTTGTGGCAATGTAATCTACTGGTCACAGGCCTCCAGTCTGAAAAGCAACCTTCCAACACAACCCTCTGTCTTCTTTCTTTGAGCCAGTTCTGTATTCAAATGCCTAGTTCCCAATGTATTCCACATGATCTAACCTTGCTAACCAGTCTACCATGAGGAACCTTGTCAAATGCCTCACGGAAGCCCATGTAGATCACATCCACCACTCTGCCCTCATTAATCCTCTTTGTTACTTCTTCATAAAACCAATCAAGTTTGCGAGACACCATTTCCCATGCACAAAGCCCTGTTGACTATCCCTCATCAGTCCTTGCCTTTCCATGTACAGGTACATCCTGTTCCTCAGGATTCTCCCCAACATATTGTCCACCAACAATGTCAGGCTCTTCAGTTATAGTTCCCTGGCTTTTTCTTATCACTTTCTTAAATAGTAGCACCACATTAGCCAAACTCCAGTATTCCAGCACCTCACCTGTGGCTATCGATGATACAAATATCTCAGCAAGGGGACCAGCAATCACATCCCTAGCTTCCCATAGAGTTCTCAGGTACATCTGATCAGGTCCTGGGGATTTATCCATCTTTTCAGAAGGTCTCCTCAGTCTGGGGAACTGGTTTTGAGCTGAAACAAAAACAGAAATTGCTGGAGAGGTTCAGCATGTCTGGCAGCATCTGTGGAGAGAAATCAGAGTTAACATTTCGAGTCAAGTGACCCTTCCTCAGAACTGGCTGATCGGAGCCCACATACTGTGCACATATAAACAAAGGGTGACTTGGTGATGGGATGCAGGCCTCTGTGCAGTTAATTCACAACATTTCCCAGAACTTGAAAACTCTAGAGCTCATTACCTTCTTCAAATCTGCCTTCCACCCAAACCCTCAAGGCATTGAATAGGGCAATGAGCAATGATTTGATTCTTGATGCATGGATGAGGGGATAAGGTAGGAGATTGGCACTGGGTAATCAGACTGAATGGCCTCCTTCTGCACCATTTCAATTCTGTGATTCTGTAATTCTTACAATGTTGAAGCTTTTGGTCACTGACCTCAACATTTCACTTTCTCTTGTGTTCACTATTCTTTTGAAGCTTGTTAATATATTTGGGAAGCACAGAAACATGGATCAGGAGTAGGCTATTGCGCCCTTTGAGCCTGCTTCTCTATCCAATACGATCCTGGCTGATCCTCTAACTCAAACCCATATTCCCACTTTCTCTCTATACTGTTTGATGCCTTGAATATCTAAAAAATTATCTAAGCCTTTCCTGAATTAGTGAATTATATATAAAAGACAGGAGCAATGGTTTTATGACAGTTTTTTTTCAATAACATAACTAAACATTCACAGCAGATTTTGCAAAGCAGTGTATGGAATGATGGCACAGAAAGAGTCATTTGGTTCAACCAGTTTATTCTGTGTTTGTGATTCACTGGAGCCTCCTCCTATCCTGCCTCATACAATTCCAACAGCGTAACTCTTTATTCCATTCTCCCTCATATGATTAAATAATACCCCCTTAAAAACATCTCTATTATTCGCCTCAACTACTTCCTGGCCATAGCCAGATTCTCAGCATTGTGATTAAAGTGGTTTATTTCGCATTCTGTAATTGATTTCATGGTGACTGTCTCACATTGTGGCATTTAGTTTTGCTCTTAATCAGACACAGAAACACTCTGTCTCAACTCCATCCAAATATTCTCAGATTTTAATGACCTCTATTAGGTCACCCCTTGGCCTTCTTTTTGCAAGAGAAAAAAGCTCCAAACTGCTTATCATTTCCTGTATAATTAGACCTGAACTTTCACATTTTTTTATCTCCTCTAAATATACTACCACAATTTTTCTTCTTCCTCTTCTGAAGATGTTGACTTATTGCTGCATTTAACTCCATGAAAATCAATACGCTCAGGGACTTTATTTGTTCATTATTTATCTGTGAGACATCACCATGATTGCCAAAGTGCTATTCACTGAATTTGATGGTAACACAAAGATAACTATGCAATGGAGTTGTGGAATTGATATAAGGAAACGATAAAGAGATACAGATGGGTTAAGTGAGTAGGTAAAGATCTGGCAAATGGAAAATGTGAAAATGTCCATTTTCGCAGAATGAATAAAAAAGGTGTCTAATATCTGTATGGTGAGAGATTGAAGAGCTCTGAGATGCTGAGGATTCTGGGTCTCCGAATGTATGATTTGCAAAATGTTACTTTATTGCTACTAAATAGTTTAAAAAATCTAACGCAATACTTTTTTTTATTGTGAGGGAATTTGAGTACTGTGTAGTGTAGTGTAGGATACTGTGTAGTGATTGATTAGATTAGATTACTTACAGTGTGGAAACAGGCCCTTCGGCCCAACAAGTCCACACCGCCCCGCCGAAGCGCAACCCACCCATACCCCTACATATCTACCCCTTACCTAACACTACGGGCAATTTAGCATGGCCAATTCACCTGACCTGCACATCTTTGGACTTTGGGAGGAAACCGGAGCACCCGGAGGAAACCCACGCAGGGACACGGGGGGAATGTGCAAACTCCACACAGTCAGTTGCCTGAGGCGGGAATTGAACCCGGGTCTCTGGCGCTGTGAGGCAGCAGTGCTAACCACTGTGCCACCGTGCCGCCCATGTTGCTGATAAGACCACCTTTTGAGCATTGTGAACAGTATTGATTTCTTCTTTTAAGGAACAATATTAGAAAAAAATCAGAGAAGGTTTCTAGGCTAACACCTGGACTTGGTGGGTTGTCTTATGAGGAAAGAGATGGAAATGTGTTGCTGGAAAAGCGCAGCAGGTCAGGCAGCATCTAGGGAACAGGAGAATCGACGTTTCGGGCATTAGCCCTTCTTCAGGAATGAGGAAATCCTGAAGAAGGGCTAATGCCCGAAACGTCGATTCTCCTGTTAAATCCGAGTTCATCCCTTGTGGTTGGAGGGTTCCTAGGCGGAAGATGAGGCGTTCTTCCTCCAACCGTCATTTCGCTGTGGTCTGACGATGGAGGAGTCCAAAGACTTGCATATCCTTGGTGGAGTGGGAGGGGGAATTGAAATGTTGAGCTACAGGGTGGTTGGGTTGGTTGGTCCGGGTGTCCCAGAGGTTTTAGTAGTAGGCGCGGAGGCGAAGGCGGCGGAAGGTTATGAGGAATGTCTTATGAGGAAAGGTTAGTCAGGCTAGGCTTGTATCCATTGGAGCTCAGAAGAGCAATGGGCAACTTGATTTAAACACATAAGATCCTGAAGTGTCTTACAGGTTGGAAGAGGACATAATGCTTCCTCTTTTGGAGAATCTAGAACTAGATGTCGCTGATTGAACATAAGGGGTAAATTCATTTAACACAGACATGAAGAGAATTATTTTTTGTTATAACAGAGAGGAATAACTCTGTGGAGCTCTCATCTATGAGAGATGGTACAAGTAGAGCACCTTCAAAATTCCAGAAAGCGACAGCTCCTTGATAAGCAGCGGGTGAAAGTTTACAGGGGATATTTAGGAATGTGATATAATCAGATCAGCCACAAATGTATTAAATGGTAAAGCAGGTTCAAGAGTGGCCTAGTGTTGATCTGAATTCATAGGGTCATATGCCTCTGTTCACATGGCTGAATGACTTGGTGAAATTGATGAAGATAGTCATTATGATCCCAGCTGATGTTATTACCAGACAAGTCAGTTCTGTGGCAGAAGCCCAGATTGATAGCTCATATTTTTATTTGTTTTGATTTTTTCACAAAGTGGCCTCTTGCTGAAACATAAGCTCCAAATTCTGCAGACTTTACAATAAAATGGAAGTTTAGAATAAAAGGAAGTGATGATAAAAAAGAACAATCTAAGCCATCTACTTACAGTACAAATTCAAAGATTTTTAAATGCACAGTAAAAATATAAACCAATTAATAACAAACACTTCTTTGTAAATTAAAAGAACCAAAACAAATGTTGTATGGTATCCCAAGTGCACCACTGGTATGTACCCAAAACACCACTCATATAAGACTCACATCAGTGTCCCTGTCTCTAACACCTCAGTAGACTTAATCACTTGTGAGTTACATTTTCAGTGCGGGAATGTCAGAGAACATTTGTTTGATTCAATTATGAGCAGTACGTGTTTGTCTGGGTGATCTGTATAGGTGATATTGATAGGAAAATGGCATTTCTGTTTTGACTGAAGAAGTTTCAAGTGTCCCTGGTGCATGCTAGTGAGCGATCTGTATCATAGTCAGACTGTGCTAGCTGTGCATGTTCACAATGTATTCAAAGACCCATATCTGTTAATGGTCAGTTCCAGCTGGTGTTAATGTTCTGAGTTTGGATGTCTCCCGGACATTTTTTGTGGTTATAACAAGGCATATGGTAGCAGCAAAGCTGCAGTTGGCTCTGTCCCTTCTACTCATCTTTCTCAGGCAATGATGTCCAATACAGAGAATCATGTCTCATGGTATGCACTGTTACTGTTTACAGTTTTTGTCCCATATTTCAGAAAGAATGAGGACAGTTCAAAAGAGATTCACTAGGCTGATTCCTGGGATGAAAGGGTTTCTCTTATCAAGGATGGCTAAACAGGTTTGATCTTTACTTATTGGAGAGTTGAAGAATGGGGGGTAAATTTAATGAAACACACAATATTCTGAGAGGGCTTGATGGGGCAGAAGTTGAGCAGATGTTTCCACCAGTGGAGGAATCTCAAACTAGGGAGAGAGTCACAGAATAACGGGACACTCTTATAAAACTGAGATATAGTCATAGAGTCATACAGCACAGAAATAGACCTTTTGGTCCAACCAGTCCATGCTGAACATAATTCCAAACTAGTCCCACCTGCCTGATCCTGCCCAGTTTCCCTCCGAATCTTTCCTATTCATGAACTTATCTAAGTATCTTGTAAACGTTGTAACTGTACACACATCCATCACTTCCTCAGGAAGTTCATTCTACACATGAACTACACTCTATGTAAAATATTTGCTCTCATTTTATTTTTAAGTCTCTCTCCACTCACCTTAAAAATGTGCCCCCGAGTCTTAAAATCCTCCATCCTAGAGAAAAGGCACCTATCATTAGCATTATCATACCCCTCATGATTTTATAAACTTCTACAAAGTCACCTCTCAGCCACCTCTACTCCAGCGAAATAAGTCCTAGCCTAACCAACCTTTCGTTATAACTCAAAACTTCCATACCTGGCAACATCCTGATAAATCTTTTTTGAACCCTTTCTAGCTTAATAATATCCTTCCTCTACAGGGAGGATACAGAACTGGACACATTCCAGAATAGGCCTCACCAACATCCTGTACAACCTCAACATGACTTCCCAACTCCTATACAAGAAGGAATGAGCAATGAAGGCAAGCATGCTAAATGCCTTTCTATGTGAAGAAATTTCTTCTCTCAGAATATAGTGAATGTCAGGAGTTCCCTACCTCAGAGAATTGAACAAATTTAAAATAAAGTAGGTAGGTTTTTGAAATGTTGGCCAGTTGGCAGTATTGAGGATCTGGCGTGAATGATGAGTTGAAGCTTGGGGGCAGATTTTATTGGTCAGTCATGATCTTATTGAACGGGAGGGCAGGTTTGAAGGGCCAAAATAGCCTAATGCTACTCTTAATTCTTCTGTTCTTATGTTCTTACATGTCACTTTGCATTGTAATCCCCCATGGGGATGAAGATGTTTTGACTTGGGGATTCTGGTGATAGCAGTGTCAAGCTCCTAATGGACTGGTCTTTCACTTCAACAGTGCAGTATGTTGTTGGAACATAGATACTTGTGAGATTAATTGGTTCCTGATGTATAGCATCTCATAGAGAGGAAAGATAGCAAAAAGCTCTGGGGAAGATTTGAACATTCAAAAAAGTAATTTAGGCTTAATAGAAACCTATGCTGTTTTCTGTATGTGAGCTGAGGGATTGATTTGTTAAGAGTTCCATTTTAAATGGACAGAAGGGATAATAAAAGTGTTATAAAAATGTTACTTTACAACCTTTTAAAGTCTAGTCACTGTTGTGACAGCAGATGTGTCAGCCTGACAACATGGTCACACAAACAGCAAATTAATAAATGGCCAGCTAACTGTTTTTGTTTTAAATGGTGTTGATTGGTGAAGAGAGCTAGTTGTTTTGCTCTGGAACATTTTTATAGTTGCAGTGCATTCAGCTTAAGATCTCTTCAGCACTCCCTCATTACTGCACTACAGTATCAGCTTAGATTTTATGATGAAGTCTGGTGGCCTTCAAACACATTGCTTTACAACAGAGGCAAACGGATGCTAGCATGAGTGACAACAATATTTAGGGAGCCATTGCTGGAAAACAGCTTCAATCACATTTATTGCAACTATTGACATGTAATGTCAACACTTGTTAGCTAATCTGAGAAATGATGTGTTATTTATTGGCAGGTAGGAAGGGTGTGGGACAGACTGATAATATCTGAAATACCTGGGAAAGGCTGTCAGACATAAAGGCAATCTCATTAAGAACCTTTCTTCCACTTTCTGCCTGATAGCCAACCAAACAGCTAGGCAGGAAGTTGGAAAAGTAAATGGTTGCTAACATGGGGATGACCCCAGGTAATTGAAAGGAGTGCATGGCATTGGCGAGCTGGAGAAATTTGGCTTTTTGTACATGAGGTGTGATTGGGATTGGTGAGAGAATCACTTTTAGGCCTTGGGTGGGGATTTGAAGATTGAGACAGGGTAAAAAAAGGACACCATGATTGCCGAAAAGAGTGGCCGACAGCTTCTTTGAGGGACCAGGGTATCATGGCTGCCTTCCTTTTGCACAAGAAATGAGGGCTAATACTTGGTGGAACCAGCAGCCCACTTCATTTCGCTGCTGCTTTTCCAAAATGGATTTCACTGTGGAAGTATTTTAGAGACTAAATGAGGCAAACATATGGGAGAATTAACTGTGTAAAACTTGTGGAAACTTTTCATTAAGTAATCTTTCATTTTGCCTTTTAAAAGAACCTTTAATCTGAGTTTACAGTAATTAAAACCATTGATGCTGACTCTGTAAAACCTTTATTTTGAAGAGATTTTGCACAGTGCTTTACACTAATTTTCTGCAAATTTTCTTGGTTCTGTTTGAGTGTCTTCCAACATTTTTAGAGTCAATGTGATAAACTTCAGTAGTCCTTGGTGGGATGTTTTTACTATGCAATTTTTATATGATTTTGTCATTGATTTATCTCAACTTCTGTCAACTCATAAAAGTCCAGCTATCATCAAGAGCTTTAAGATCACTTCAGAAGCCAAAAGAAATCAGGTGGTGCAGTTGATTAGACAATTGATTTTCCAGTTGACTCCAGCCCAGTCTGACAAAATGAAAGTTTCCTCCACTTGCTGGCTGTAAAACACTGTGTTTGAGTTAAGTTGGAAAAACATCAGCAGCAGAAAGGATTAAATAAACTTGTGTAGCTTATAAAATGGAATAACAGAAATTGCCACATTCATATGTATGAAAAATGCCATACAGGATACAGTACACCTTGAAATGGAAAATATTTAATTCCATTTCCTCCACTGACAGTAACATTTCTCATCTTGTGAGTACTAATGTAAGCACATAAGCCTAAATATATCCTGAGTTACGGGAGCAATGGCAGTCAGAGATGGGAGTTGATATTGACACATGATGAAAAAGAAATTCACGTTCTGAACTTAAATATTCTCTATATTACACTGGCTTCTTTTACATGCATGCTGCATAATTTTATTGCATTCATAATTAAAACCTTGGAAGCAATAAAGATGGTAAGATTGTTTATATTTCTCTCCTTGGATCAAAGATAGTGAGGATGTAATGAGCAAAGTCTATGTTTGAGACGGAGAAGCAAATTATCCCAGAAAATGGAATGCATCTGGCAATAGATAGATGAACATGTCAAATTCAAACTGTTCACAATTCTGGAGGAGAAACTCCTTCTTGGCAAGTGTTGGCATTGGAAAAGCAACTGAAACGTCCTTTTAAAAACAACACCAATGTTGATACTTTGCAACATTGTTAATTCTGTCCCATAGAAGTTGGAGTGGTGAAGCCTGTTCAACGCATTGGATGGAATAAGAAATGGTCATTTGGAAAGTGTGATTTCCAATCACATGCCATGTATCAAATTTAGTGTGAGTGAAGATTGGTCCATCTGCTCACACCCCCAAAGAGTTTGTTCCATTTGTGACATTTAGGAATCAGGGCCCAATCTTACGTTTTTTGGGCTAGTGCCAGTCGCATCAGGCCTTTTGAAGGGTTTTTCCATTGTGAAGCCAAACAAGATTTTCACCATATCATAGTATCCCCACAGTGTGGAAGCAGGCCATTCGGCCCATCGAGTCCACACCAACCCTTCAAAGAGCATCCCAGCCAGACTCACCTGCTACCCTATCCCCACAATCTTGCACTTCCCATGGTCTGTCCAGTGAGCCAGTACATGCTTGGACACTATGGGCAATTTAGCATAGCCAATTCACCTAACACACACTTCTTTGGACTGTGGGAGCAAACTAGAGTACCCGGAGGAAACCCATGCAGACACAGGGAGAATGTGCAAACTCCACACGGTCACCTGAGGTTAGAACAGAAACCGGGTCCCTGGCGCTATGACGCGTAGTGCTAAGCACTGAACCACTGTGCCACTATCTTACCCCTAACTACCGACACTGTTCTTATGGAGTCATCCTCCCTTATGATTCTAGACTCATTTTACCACATGTTGTTCTCAGAACAACTTGCCATTCATCAGATATTCATCAAAAGACAGACATTCCTTGCACCTCTGCCATCTTAAAAGGCAGCTGTGCAATCAGACAAGCATTGATGTTGCTTCTCATTGGCAGTATAATGGCACAGCGGTCTCAAAACCACGCACTAGTACGGCTGACTTCATTCTCTCATCCCAGTCACTGTTTATCCACCAAGCTAGGGTTCAGCTGTCCTCAGCTACATTCCATCTGACCATCCTCCCTAAGTCATTACTACTCTGTCAACTTGAATTGATGTTCGGATATTCTTTATCACACAATAAGTAATCCACATCTGTAATGGACTTCTGGCTATGATATTGGAGGCAAAAATCATACAATTGTTTAAGAGACGTTAGGCATCGCAGCTTGTTTAAGAGACAGTTAGGCATCGCAACTTGGGGAGATGAGATTGGGCATTCTAACTTTTTAAACATGGATGGTGTCATCATTCTGACCACTCTTGGATGCTGTATGGAAGAATCTGAAGATTGCACAAGTGCAATTTCAGCACGTTGAGTATGTAGGTAGATGAGATTCCAATTTATCAGCTGAATAACACTGTAGGAACTTCTGTAGTTTGGGTTCCAGCTGAACTAAAAAATTTATATTGAATAAACCAAAATTCATTTCCTTTCTAGTTTACATTAGACCAAAGGCTTGCAGTGCGAAAATGGGGAAGAAGCCAAAGAAAAGCTTATTGATTGTAAACACATGATAGAAAGAACAGAAATGAAAATTCAAAGGTAATGAGAAAGTCTGGTTGTTCTGCGAGTGAAATATTTTTAATGATTAAAAATAAATTTAATTCCATCTGCAATAAAACAGGCCAAACAGCTCTCATACTTGTTTCAGTTTAATATGTAAAAGATGTGAAAGCTCAGGAATAGGAAACCTAAAAACATAAAAATAGTTTGTGAATCATTTTTACTTTCTGCTAGAATTGCTGTGATTGCACTCCAAATCCAAAGTGCGTTCTTTGAAGTTAAATGGAGCTTTGGTGGGAAAATGATTGGTCTTACATCAAATGTTGGGAAAAAAAGAAGTAAAACAAGTTGAAATTTAAATATGTTATATTAAATCAGAATCTTAACTGTGTTTATACTCGGAAACATTTCTGTCTGATAATTTGCCCAGAAGCTTTCCTCTAAACTTCAGTCCGTGATTACTTCCAAAAAGACTTCAGGTACTTAATGTGGATTACTATACACTTTTGCTGTTTTGTATATTTCTGGTATGACTAAGGAGTCTGATATTTGCTGTCCACCTTAATTCCTCAATAAACTAAACTTCTCTGTTTTGTTTCCTCTCTTTTTGTTTCACAAATAAATCATAAATTTAATTTAACTTTCACATTTATGCTATTGTAAAACAGCAAATTGAAATGTTCATAAAAATTACTTTTAAGTAATGATTGAGAGTGCAGAAGTATAACACTTTGATGTTGATTTATTGAGGAGTGGCCTACATATCAAAAAAAAAGAAACTTTTTCATGTCTATTATCTTTCATTCATACAATAGTAAGATCCTCAAAAATAAGGTTGGTAGTCTCAATGGCAAAGTGACAGGAAACATTTTTAAGCTGGCATACTAGTGGGCATTAATGTCAGAAGACTCTTACCGCAATTTTAGTGCAAAATTGATTGGAATGCCCATGGCCCATCTCAGTATTACGATAATCTAGTACCGTTTTTTGGGAAAATCTGACATGGAAATCAGAGTGGGTACCTGGCAGATTGAACTTGCTGCTTCCTCCAAGTGACCTCCATAATGCCTGTGACCAAACTACAGCCCAGGGTATGATCTATGGGGACTAGTTGCACATGCCCTTTTTTTTCAATGGGCATTGGCATCCAGCATTATGCAAACTCTTGATAACATCCTGGACCTTTCCAATGCGCTGGCAGTGAGTCCTGAAAGCAAAGACTTGCATAGCAATGCCCACTGGCAACTAACACTAAAAACTGCAGTGGGCACTTTTACCCTACAGCAATAGACACCCAGCTTATTGTTTTGACCACTCTGCACATTATGGACTGTTTACTTACTCTCTTCACATGCATTCACATAATACCTTCCAGTGTGCCTACCTTGCTCCCTGGACCACACAAGCATAGACCCTATGTGCAAAGCCGTCCTTACCAGATTCATTGCCTTGCCTTGCGGTACACAGTCACACAACCAGGGAGCTTACTTTGCTGGTGTCGGCAGTCCACAGTCTAGGGGGTCATACATCTTGCTGCATGTCAATATGTCACTGCATGTGACAGCAGTGTTCAGGCCAAACATACTGTATGTCCTTCAGGTAGTCAGCTGTATATCGGTGTCTTTGGGGAATGGTCATCAGTGAAGTTTATGGGGTTGCTGTCAGTCACAAGGTTCTGGCACAATTGGTCGGGGCAGCCTCCCCTAGCAGTCCAGAGGATTGGCCCATTGAGATGACTAACTTTATGTTTGAGTACCTTATTGCATTAACGAAAGGTAATAGATATGAAAAATGTTCTTGGTATTTTTTGGATATGCAGGCCACTCCTCAACAAATCAGTATCAAATTGTTATACTTTTGCACTCTCAATCATTACTTAAAAGTAATTTTTATGAACATTTCAATTTGCTGTTTTATAATAGCGTAAACATGACAGTTAAATTAAATTTATGATTTATTTGTGAAACAAAAAAAGAGGAAACAAAACAGAGAAGTTTAATTTATTGAGGAATTAAGGTGGACAGCAAATATCAGACTCCTTAGTCATGCCAGAAATATACAAAACAGCAAAAGTGTATAGTAATCCATATTAAGTACCTGAACTTTTTTTGGAAGTAATCAGCAAATATCAGACTCCTTAGTCATACCAGAAATATACAAAACGGCAAAAGTGTATAGTAATCCAAATTAAGTACTCAAAGACTTTTTGGGAGTAATCACAGACTGAAGTTTAGAGGAAAGTTTCTGGGCAAATTATCAGACAGAAATGTTATGGCCCTTTGTCACCATAATGATTGCACTTGTGGGGATTAGGGGGGAGTCCTGTCACAGTCGTGGACCCTTGTAGCCACCATTTAGAGGTTTGGGCACATCTTGGCCACTCAGTTCCCCTGAGAGGTTGGACTACAGTCAGTCGATGAAGTCTGTCCACAGAAAATACGGAGGATGGCAAGGGTCGAAGAGGTAAGGGTAGCCATGTGAATGGGCATTGGCAGCTTAGTTTTCAGGTCTGGAACTCAGTCTCTGGAGAACGGTGAGGTGTAATTGTGAGGGGACTTATTGAGGTATGTCAAAGTTAACAATCACACAACACCAGGTTATAGTCCAACAGGTTTATTTGGAGACACTAGCTTTTGAAGTGTAGCTTCTTCATCAGGGAGTTGTGGAACAGGACCATAAGATACAGAATTTATAGAAAAATGTTACAGTGTCATGTGGCTGAAATATATTAAACAAACTTGGATTAAATCTTTCGTCTTTTAAAATGGTTTTGCAAGTTTCAGTTCATTAATATGTAAATCTCAGAACTCCTTTTAAGTCACGTTCTCAAGATAACTTTTCTAACAACGAGTCATTTCAGCTCAGACAATGCATTAAAGTTGTGAGGTTAAAGTCTCTGTGTGTCCCCCTCTTGAGTTAGACTAGCTCTATTTCTAAAGTGGGATTTACAGAATCTTACATGGATTGACGGGAGGTTATGCATTTTTTGAGCAAATTAAAAATATAATTCTGCAAATACAGATTAGCCCCATAACCTTATATGTGTGTGTGCAGGAGAGACAGAGTGAGTGTGTATGTGAGTGTGTGCATGTGGTTGTGAGTGCTTGTGCGTGAGTTTGTAAGCTTGGTAAAGTATGTGTGTGAGTGTGATGGGGTAACAGCCTTTGAGAGAGTATGTACGTAGATGTGAGTATGGGGGATGTATGTGCGTGTATATGAGAGAGGATCTGTGTTAGTGTGTGAGTATGTAGAAGTGTGTATGTGTGAAGGAGTGTATAGTACAGTGGGGTCACCTGTAGTGTAACATGAACCCAAGGTCACGGTTGAGGCCATCCCCATGGGTACTGACCTTGGCTATCAGCCTCTGCTCACCACTTTGCGTTCTTGCTTGTCCCAAAGTCCGCCTTGGAGGACAGTCACCTGAAGGTCCGAGGCTGAATGTCCCTGATTCCTGAAGTGTTCTTCGACTGGGAGGGAACACTCCTGCCTGGTGATCGTTGTGCAGTATCCATTCATCTGTTGTTGTAGCGTCTGCTCGGTCTCGCCAATGTACCATGCCTCAGGGCATCCTTGCCTGCAGCGTATGAGATAGACAACGTGTGGACCTGATGATGTTCCGGTAAAAGCACTGAAGACTTATTCTCCAGAACTATGGGCACCCATAGTCAAGCTGTTCCAGTACAGATACAACACTGGGTTCTACTTAACAGTGTGGAGAATTGACCAATTATGCCAATCCACAAAAAGCAGGACAAATCGAATCCAGTCAATTACAACTCCATCAGTCCACTCGCAATTATTAGCAAAATGATGCAAAGGGTCATCAATATTGCAATCAAGTGGAATTTGCGTAGCACACTGTAAGTAATCTAATCTAATCTAATCTAATCTAAAAATCTAAACTCCATCAGTCCACTCGCAATTATTAGCAAAATGATGCAAAGGGTCATCAATATTGCAATCAAGTGGAATTTGCGTAGCAGTAAAATAGCAGTAACAGCGTTGTCGTGTAGCTACACTATATGGACTGCTGTAGTTCAAGAAAGTGGTTCTCTACTGTCTTCCCAAAGGCAATTAGTAATTGTCAATAACTACTGGCCTAAGCAGCATCACTTACATCCTGTGGTTGAATAATAAAAACAAACGTTGCCATTGTCCAAAATCCAATAGTGCACTGTTCCAAAATTCTTGGATGAATGATCAGCAATGAGGACATCAGAGATCTTGCAGCAGTGCACCTGTTTGTCTAAGCGAATCAGTGGCTGCTATCTTGGCTTGGTGGTGATGTGACTCACACAGGGCTATGTGGTCCACCTTTAAGTTACTACCAGCAGCTGCTTTGAACAGCTGACAGGAAGCTGTCACAACTGGAAAATACAAGGCAGAGTTGCAGCATCCCTGTAGAATTGCTTAATGTGGTCAGTGGAGGATTTTTTTTTGCCTAGCAAAGATAATAAAGAATGTTGGAAAAAAAACAGCTGAAAGCTAGTTGAACGAATTGTTATAAATAATAAAATGGCATACTTAAATTACATACTCATCTTCTAAACTAAATAATAAATGACATAGATTCCTGACTTCTGGTGTTATAATATTAGTTATTAAACAATGACTTAGTTCCCTATAATAATTTTCCCACTTTATACATTGATCTGTGGTGTACTATTGAGTCAGACCAAATTTGACGATAGTTTTCAGGTAAATCATATAAAGAATGCTGATGTGAATTCTGTAATTTTACTTTTTTATAATGTAAATGTAAACAATATTACAATATAATAATATGTAATTTCAAACAAGTGTTTTCACTTTAGTTTCAAAGGTAATGCTGTTGTCCTCTGTATATGTTCCAGCACCCTAAGAGAATATACACATATATCCATTTTATTCTTGAGTCCAGTACCATGTAGATGTTTTGATTGACTTTCTTTTGAGTTTTGACTCACTGATAACAGAATTTTGTTTCTGATTGTCCTATAAAAGTCTTGTACTGCGCGGCAGCATTCCTGAGCGATGAGGTGTTAAATCCTGATGCTAACTTGTAGCATCTGCCTTTTAAAGCTGTTTGGAATGTGGAAAAGTGACAACAGTATGTAAGTCTTCCTACAGCTCATTTGGACCTAGTTTATCCGTGTAGAATGCTTATACACAATTATATACACAAGCAACAGTGTGCTAATTCAGATTTATTAGTATGACAGGAACCCTTCATTGGAACTTGACAGGTTTTATTTTAATTTCAGATTTCTTCAACCAATAAGAAAGAAGATAACCACAGTATAGGGCATAAACTAGCTCAACTAGAGTGTGGATATCCAAGTCATATGACATTCAGCTGCAGGGATCTGGTTCTTGGTTATTACTCACAACTCCCAGCTGGTGGAAGACGCAGACTCAAGTCTGTTGGAGGATGTTCTCCACAGTTTATACTTTGGAACTTTACATCAAAGATGCAAATTGTCAAGTTAGAAACTTCCTCCAGTTGTTGATGGTTCTGGCTCTGTTTGTAATGGTTTCCATGACAATTCATAGTATTTTTACAAATAATGCATTTGTTCCTATAAATGTTCTTGATTAAAGGTCAGCTCTTGGCCACTGTGTGTAACAAATAAAGCAATCTGAGAAAAGCAAAATACTGAGGACATTGGAAATCTGAAACAAACACAGAGGATGCTGGAGAAACTCATCTGAAGAAGAGTCATGCTGGACTCAAAATGTTTCTCCCTCCACAGATGCTTCCAGACCTGCTATGTTTCTCTACCATTATCTGTGTTTGTTTGAATGTGTGCACATTGTACAGATTACAGAACCACCTTTCATAAAAGATCATTCAGGCATTAAAAAATACAAGGTACAAATGAATATGCAATACCAGTTGTCATTTTATAACAGTGGGAACAAAAAACACGTATTATAGAATTTTGGGGCCAGGTTGGGAATTATTTAACTCAATGTCCGACACCTTGAAAGAATGGATCTCACCAAAATTGAAACTTTTGTTTTCTAAACCACAGTATCACCAGTCTATAAAGATTATGAACTTTTGAGTAAACTTTAGATGGAATTTTGGTCTTTATTATTATTAACAATATGGGAGAACATTCTTGCAAAATGTAGCTCCGAGTATTTTGTTCTTTTTTGCTTATATTTTTCTTCATGAATGAAAAATGCTACATTGTATATCTTCCCTTACTGTCTTCTGGGTCTGAAAGTCTATGTTAATATTAGTCCACAAATCCCATGCCAAATACTGCCTTTAGGCTTTGCTGTTGGCAAATAAACGAAGCAATATTAAAGAGACCTGACATACCTTCCTCCGGGAATTTTACAGAAGCTCTTGTCTCTCCTCATCTTACACTTAATTTTAGCTCTGTGAGTGGAACTATTGTGCCTAAGCTTCTTTGATATTTTAGTTGCAAACTGTTGAATGGGTGAAAGAGTCAATGTTTCAATACACTCAGCAAATGATTATGTGCTTGAATGGTTTGACTTTAATAGCACTTTTTTTCTGCTCTGAACTTTGTGCTTATCAATTAAGGTGCAAAGATCAGCACAAAAAACAGTTTCAATTTATGCAGAATGATTGTCATAGTGTCACAATTCAGGTATTGTCCTGACACAGCTTCACATAAAATGATGCATTCTAAACATTTTCAGCAATACAGTAGCTTCTGTAGCAGTGTGAATGTTTCATATCATATCCTTATTAATGTTGCCTAATGTGTAATTTAATATGCCAATTTGTCCTACTTGACAACTAGACTCGTAAATATACTGATAGATAAAAGGCCTTTACCCCTTTACCATTAGGTTTAAACCAAGGCTGAAAAGGTGAAAGAACGCAATAACCTGAACACAGATCTATCTTCACATACATTCCTGATGCAATACCTACTCCATATCCAAGAGAATTTGTGTACCCTTCATCTCCTGAAGTCATATGGTTGAGCAGGAAATGTTTTATATGGTCTTACACTTAAGCCACCTATTAATCATATATATATTTGGCTGACAGATTGGCACTACTCATATCTCTTTATAATATTTGAGTATTTTGAAATATAAAGGTAATTATTTCTTTTAATAGCTTGTAAGCAAAGATAATCTGGTTATTATCAATTTCCTGCTCTTGGAATTTGCTTGGCCCAAATTAGCTCTTCCACATTTTATAATTAAGCAGAGACTGCACTTTAAAAGTTCTTACTTGGCTGTAAAAAGTCTTGGGACTCCCTGAAGTCATTGACAATGCTCTCTAAATGCATGGTATACTCGCAACTCTGACCTTTTTTTCCCAGAAACTAGTGTTTTTGTTATTATGGTTTATTGAATGCCTGGCAGTATTCATTGGGTTTCAATAGTTTAACTTGTTTGGACATCATTCCAGGACAATGAATACTTGGAACATGCAGTTGCAACCAGCTCCTAGGTGAGGTTCCTCAATTTATGACAGGTCCTGAAGAGATATCCCAAATTAGCAAGCTCTCAAGTGAGGAGGGGTGAGCTGGCTCCCTTTCTTTATTCACTGTCCCTGAATGGTGGTCATAATAGCGTGTCCAGCGGAGATTCACACGGATGATCCCTGGAGTGGTAGGTCTAACATATGAGGAACGGCTGAGGATCCTGGGATTGTATTCATTGGAATTTAGAAGATTAAGGGGAGATCTAATAGAAACTTACAAGATAATACATGGCTTGGAGAGGGTGGACGCTAGGAAATTGTTTCCGTTAGGCAAGGAGACTAGGACCCGTGGACACATGGCCTTACTTCCGCTCCTATGTCTTTTGGTCTTATAATAAGGTTAAATTAGAAAAGGTTCCCTTCCTTGACCATACCTTTGTTCCAGACCAAATGAATTTATGTTTGAAAGGAGGCAAAAGATATTGCAAAAAACTATGGGTCCAAACAATTTTACGGCAATAGTACTGCAGACTTGTTCTCCAGAAATTACCATGTCCCTACCACTCTGTTTAAGCACAGCTATAACACTGGCATCTACCTGACGATATGGAAAATTGCCCAGGTATGTCTTGTACACAAAAAAACAGGACAATTCCATCCCAGCCAAATACTGTCCCATCAGTATACTCTTTATCAAGTGATGGAAGGTAGCATCAATGCAATCAAGCAGTACCTGCTTAGCAATAACCTGCTCACTGATATTCAGGTTATGTTCTGCCAGGGCCACTCAGCTTCTGACCTTGGTTTATTCGTGGACAAAAGAACTGAATTCTAGAGGTGAGCTGCGGTTCAAACATCTTCACTACTTCATTAATGACCTTCATCCATCAAAAAGTCAGAGGTGATTACAGCAAAATGTTCAGCATCATTCGTGACACCTTAGAGACTGAAGTATGCCAAATACAGCAAGAACTGGACAATTTCCAGGCTTGGGCTGACAAATGGCAATTAACATTTGTCGAGAGTGTGGTGCTGGAAAAGTACAACTGGTCAGGCAGCATCTGAGTAATTCATCTTCTGACTTTCCATTTATACGACACAAGTCAGGAGTGTGATAGACTATTCCCCACTTGTCTGAATGTGCAGCTCCAGCAACATTTAAGAAGATTGACACTATCCAGGACAGCGGCCTGCATAATTAGCACCACATTTGCTAACACTCATTAGTGGATACAAAATGCACTGCAGAAATTCTCCAAGATTTTTTAAATAACATCTTTCAAACCCATGACCATTACCACCTGGAAGGACAAGGATAGCAGGTACATGGAAACACCACCAGCTGCATGTTTCTCTCCAAGCCACTCACCATCCTGGCTTGGAAATACATCATCCTTCCTTCATTGTTACTGGGTCAAAGTTCCTGAACTCTCTCCCTAACAACATTGAGAGGCTACTGAACAGCAAGTGGACTACAACGGTTGAAGAAGACTGCCCATCACCACCTTTTCAAGAACAACTAAAAATGCTGGAGCAGCCAGCAACACCCACATCCTATCAATGAATAAAAAAATGAATCACTTTAATCATGCTTTCTTGAGTTAATGCAGGCTAAGTTTATTCATTATTGAATGAGAGGTAGTAACAAGGCACACTTATTAAAACATTAGAAATGAGAGGTGAGTCCTAAGAAAATAAAAGTTACAGAGACGTTTGGATCAGTCTGTGAGGTCCATAAAGGATAGACATGAGTTGGTTGCATTCTTCATTTTACAGAACGAGAAAGACCATTAACAGATCTTCCTCAACATGAGAGGAATTTATCTAAATTCTTTTGTCAAAAAGTCCTGGGATGAAGTTTGCACCTTCTGTGTGATGGAACCATGGTGTTTTCTTATGGCTGTGTTGTGCTGATTTTGCACAATTTTCATGCTGCTTGAAGGGATAGAGAATAGATATGAGGTCAAATGGGAGATAATAATGAGAGTTAGTCAATTGTGGATTATTTTGATTTATAATTAAAAGCTAATTTGATAGCCAGAATTGCATGGTTTGTCCTAAAAATTGAATATTATCTGAGGAAGGGTCACCGGAACTGAAATGTTAACTCTGATTTCTCTTCACAGATGCTGCCGGGCCTGCTGAGCATTTCCAGCAATTTCTGTTTTTGTTTCTGATTTATAGCATCCACAGTTCTTTCAGTTTTTATTTAATATATATCATTACATGTTTTTGTAACATAAATGCATTTTCAAACTTGCTATTGCAGGCCTTGGAGAGTGATTTTATCTGGTGTGTGAGTGAATATGAGCTCTTGCTTTGTTTGGATTTACTGGGGTTTGGTAAAAAGGTAAAGTCACCATAGTCTCACTAGACCATAGGGCTGTCCTTTCATTGGAAAGAGGGATAGAGGCAATAGGTGAAGGTTTAACCTGAGAGTCACCATGTCTCAGGTGAGTGGAGAGGTTGAGATGGAGAATGCTTCATGGTAACCTGAGAGGGTGTAGGTATCAAACCCATGCTGTTGGTGTCACTGAGGCATGAAGCATTTCCAAGTAATTCACATTTAGGCAAATGTTATGCATATTAGAATTTGCAGCACTGCAAAGTAACAAAGCGAGCAATTTGTGTGCCTTTCCAAAAAAAAATTTCAAATTGAAAAAGAAGTATCAATGCAATTAAATTGACATCCAGTTTAAGATGAAGCACTTGTGATCCAAACGTTGATGTGATCCAATTGTAATAAATTGGGCTTTGTATAGTTTCCATTGAAATCAGCTCCAACACAATAGATTTACTGCAATTAACTTGTTAATCCACACAAGGGAATATCTGAAGTCTGTATTTATATTTTAGAACATGTGTTTAACAACATCACAACATTGCACTCAAGCCATTTAATTAGAATATGGACATTGTACAAAAGATGAGTTTTCCATTGCTCTGTAAAACAAAGGTCATGCAATGAATTCCAGACTTTTCTGTTGTTAATTATAATGGTAATATATTCTACAAAAAGACCCTCTTGCAATGTGGATGACTGAATTAATGTAGCAGAAAAAAGTACTTGATGGATATATTAGAACCTGTCTGGAGGAAAACTGGTCTGAAACCAACTGCTGAGATCTGTAATTGAGTCAGTTTTATGCCAGTCTCTACAGTTCCATTATTTACATTGAGATTGTATTTTGGGTCATTGGTGCCTCATGTCTAAGATGTTACTGACTACGTATAAACATGTATGTGAGTGTTCAGTAACCACCTTAGAAAATGAATTGTTTTCAATTTTACCTCTTGTAGTGTTTCTATTTTTTAACATAGACAATGTTGAGAGGAAGTTTTGAAGTTACCTGTACCAGCACCTCAAATATATTTAACTTGCATACAGCATGTTTTACTATATAGCTCGGTACAGTTGTTTAATATGACTGAAATTTAAAGATGAGCAATAAAAAAAGCATTAAATGGACAATAGGATAACTCAGGTCTGGAGAAGTATAATAAAATGTAAATCCGTAAACTTGACTATTTCCATTAACTCACATAGTAATTTCAAAAGCAAAAATAGAAAAGAAACACTTTCTGTGATTTGAATAACTGTTGTGCAGAGTCTCTGCTGGTTTCAGCAGACAAATAAATTTCATAATCTGTGAACTTTACTGTTATAATAAAACCACCGAGACTTCTTCAATGTTTTCTACATCATTTAAACCTTACGACCCACTAAAGTTTCCATGAATTGACTTTGACAACATGCAGCCTTTCTCGTCTATGTTGTCAATAAAAAGGAACATTCAAGAGGGTTATGAGTTTTCGAAAGGAAATTGTCTGAGTTTCAACAAGACCTTAGGCCTGAGTGATCTGTTATATATATTATGTATACAAAATATCTCTACAAACTGTTGAATAAAATTCTCCTTAGGACAGGTTGTCATTCCTACAGAGGAATACATGCACCAGACATATTGTTCAAAAAACTGATTCAAGTAAATGCTGGAATTAACAATCAAATTCTACGAAAATCTACTTAGTTGTAGAAAAGGTTCTATCTTTACCGTGATGACCTTGCATTGTTTCCAGCTGATCTGTGTCAATTTACCTGAAAAATCCAGGGAAAGAACCATTAATTTTGTCTTTGCTTGAATGTATTTGGACAAGCCATGGATTTGTTGCAGTGTTCAAATGACACTAAACACAAAGTGGAGATGCCACTGTTGGACTGGGGTGGATAAAGTTAAAAATCACACAACAACAGGTTATACTGCTTGTACTTTCAAATAAACCTGTTGAACTATGACCTGGTGTTGTGTGATTTTTAATTAAATGTGAAGACAATTGGAGATCTAGAACAAACAATGAAATTGTCAATTATTCACACAGCTCGTGGAGAGACCAGCTTCCTGATTGTGATAGATTTTACACATTTATAGATACGTTTTAATCATTCTGTTTAGACGTGTTACACCACTCTGCTAGAGCTAGTGAGATTTGAACCCAGGCCTTCTGGTCCTAAAGTAGGGATCTGTACCACGTTAACCCTACACTACTTTGCAATCATTGTAGTTACTTAGGTGCTTTGATTATCATACAATAGTGAGCTTTGCCTTTTTGAAATAGTCATTTACATTTATTTGTGAAACTTTTTACACTGATCATGTTTTAAGGCTTATCATTCCTTTGCTTTGCATATTTTACAGTGATCATGTATTTTTACATTTTAAAGTTGACTTACACTCAATCTGTTTAGAGCAATTTTTTTGTAGAATTATAAGAGTCTCCTCTTTAAATTTGTTCCAATTGTCATGTCTCCTTTGTGATTTTAAAGAAGTTTCCAATCCGTTTATAGCTCTCAGTTTTGAATTAAGTCAATCTTGACCTCTTTTGATGCCCGTAGCACGTGTCACTTCTTTTATCTGCCTGACTTGTAATTTTTACATCCATTATTCCCTTCACCTTCCTCTTGTATTCCCATTAATGATTTGCTTCAAAATATGACAAATGACATACTGTTAAATTTATATGTCCCAATGCATTGTTTGTGTTGAGTTGCTTTATACCCACGTGGAAATGGAGATTCTGGGATAGCAAACGTGACTATGACAAAGGATATGAATAATATGTAAGAGTGCAACTCAAACATGCACACCCAAGTGAATCAAGAATGTATTCAATCCATGAAGGAGAGGCCCACACTGTACAAGCTTGAATCTATTGGCAAAGTGCAGAACAAATCACCAAGCTGCAGCAGTCCAAGGCATGGGGTTAGAACAGAATTCTGTCAAAGATAGAAAATAAGTGTGACATTTCCAGAGACTGGTCAGGATAATGAGGGGAAAGACCTTGTACTTATTTAATGCTTCAAGATCTTAGCACATCCCAAAATATTTTAGGTCCCATGAAACATATTTAAAGTGTAGCCGTTATTGTGTCTGGTAGCCCCTCGAAATGAGGATGACGCTTGCTCATGGTTAGAACCTGCATATGGAGATTTTTAACCTGGGCAGATTGTTTTATCACAGTTATCAGTTTGTAACCAAGCAGGAGACTCTCCCACCCTTTATCCTCTGTCATTGGTCTATCAGCAGGATTTAAAGCTCAATAATCACATTGTTTGGACAGACATTCCATGGCCATCAAGTCCTCAGATCAAACTTGAACTCAGAATTTCTAGTCCAGAGGTAAGTGCAGCATCCACAAGAGTCCCAGCCATTACCCTAATATATGAAAGTAAACAGCCAATCTATCTCAGCCAGGTACCAGAAGCAGCAATGAGGTTATGAACCAGATAACTTGTTCTAATCATATTGTCATCATTTGTGTTCACTGAAGAGAGCAGACAGAGGCCTTTGATTAGTATCAGATCTGAAATGTTCCAAGTCTGACAGTGTGGTACTCACTCCATACTATACTGAAGCATCATGTGTTCAAGTCTCCAGAGAGGAACGTAAACCCACAATCTGTTGATGTGGAGGGGAGAGTGCAGCCCTCTAAATATATCAAGAGTGCATATATATTACCTATATTTAATTCAGGATTTGCTGTTCTCTTCAATAATCATATATGTGATCACTCATCATGTCAGCACTGATCTCACAGTTAATTTCAAAAAATTACATGCCTATTTCAAAACCCTGAGTTGGGAATCTGTCCATGTTTCCAGTCAGGGTGAGCACCAGGCCTATCAGCAACATCAGCTAATTTATAGCCACAGAAATGTTTTGCAATTGGCACATTGTTCTGCAAACGGACACACTTTCTTTTCTACTGAGTCATGCAAAAAGGTGCAAAGCCGTCCAATTTCACAACAATTTCCAAAGTAAAATGGATATTTCAGGTTGCTCTCTGAGTAGCTGGTTCCTGGTCTTACACTTGTGTACGCATTATATTCCGACTAACAGTGCAGCACTCCCTCAGTACTGTATACTGAAGCAGCTCAGCCTAATGTGCTGAAGTTTCTGCAGTGAAAATGACTCTCATAACGTGATGACTTAGAGCGTGAGAGTTCATCCACTAAGTCAAGCTCTTTAAGTATAATAGTGCATGTGTTACGGCATTAACTACATTGAATTAGAGGTTATGGTTCCCTCCTCAAGTTCACTCCATCTTCTTTGTAGCCAGGCAACTACTTCCATTCTTTGATGCCGGGAGTTGGAGAGATGTTACTTTTGACAGGCCCATTGTTGACGAGCCATTTTTTCAGGCCTTCCGTAGGGAAACAAATGACAATTGTGAAAATGCAGGTGCATCTGGAAAACTGAACTTGCGTTGCAAGGTGTATGATCAGAATTTATTTTCATTGTGCCTCATGGATTTAGTAACCGAAATGGAGATCTTCATATATGAGACCTTTGCCTGTGATGGGCTGGCCCTGAGAATTCCTGGAGTTTGCCAGTAATTATCTTAATGGGATTGGGACAAGCTGAGTGCTGGTACTTTAATCCAATGAGAGGATCTTCCAGGTCTCCTGTTTTTGCTTTAGAAACTCTTTACAGAAGAACACATATGGAAATCTGTGCAATATGTTAACTTGGTGTATCAGTGGCCTGCAGAGTCTCTGGGAGTCTCACGGGAGGACAATGTGAAAAAAGCAAATCTTAAATTGTTGTTAAATGCCTCTCCAGCTCAAGGACAATGTCAAGAGTTGACAACGTCCGCCAAGTGTACAGTTGTAAATCTGAGAAATCTGCAATGAGAACAGAAAATGCTGGAGAAACTCAACAGGCCTGGCATCATAAGTGGAGAGAAAAACAGACTTAAAGTTTCAAGTTTGATATGACTCTTCTTCAGAACTGTGTAACCTGCAGATGTGTTCTCCTTCTTTCCCCCACAATACTCTGCAACAAAGCAGGTTTGATTTTCAACTGGGCAGGGTTAGGAGGTGGAATGTGAGTCAGCAATGGCAACGCCAATGAATTTTCAACATTTCTATTTTTCTCAAATCCCTCTCCATCGGAGGAGGCTCCAGTACAAGTCTAGAGTGTCTGAGCTCTCATAGAGTCAAGGAGATGTACAGCATGGAACAGACCTTTCGGTCCAACCCATCCATGCAGACCAAATATCCCAACCCAATCTAGTCCCACCTGCCAGTACCCGGCCCATATCCCTCCAAACCCTTCCTATTTATATACCCATCCAAATGCCTCTTAAATGTTGCAATTGTACTAGCCCCTACCACTTCCTCTGGCAGCTCATTCCATACATGTACCACCCACTGCGTGAAAAGGTTGCCCCTTAGGTCTCTTTTATATCTTTCCCCACTCGCCCTAAACCTATGCCCTCTAGTTTTGGACTCCCCCACCCCAGGGAAAAGACTTTGTCTATTTATCCTATCCATGTCCCTCATGACTTTGTAAACCTCTATAAGGTCACCTCTCAGCCTCCGACGCTCCAGGTCCTTTCAGCTTCTGTGCCATCCCAGCAAGAAAACAATAGAAGCCGGCTGCAAATGCTGAAATTTGAAGGACGGCTTATGCATTGACTTACATGTGCCCAATCTGCAAACAATGCATTATCTAAGACATTACTTGGAATACAGTCCTCAAATAGCCATTGCTTTTCACCACTTTACAAATTGGTGGTTTATATGCAACACCACTCCATCACTTTACATGGACTCATCGTGTTGTGTTTATGTTCTATAATCTACAAAGAGTTGACATGGATCTGAAGGGCCAAATGGTTTCCTGTTGTACTGTAACCACTCTGTTTCTGCATTTATTTAGCCAGCCATTAGGTTTTGGCAGTTTATTTTGCCTCTTACAGTCTTTGCAATGATTCCAAAAAGGGTTTTCCCACATGTAACCGCTTACCTGCATATAGCACATCCTTCTCAATTTGGTACATCTCTTTAAGAGCTCCTAATGTATGCAGTTTACTCTCCATCCAACACTTTAAGGAGATTCCCTGTACCAAGCCCAAAGAACCAGATGCTTTACACTAATGAATAGGAACACCAACCTTAAAGTTTCAGGGGATAGGATCTGTGTGAAACATGAAGGTGAAAAAATAATTCTGAGAGTTGTACTGCTCCAACTCAATTTGATAATGATTATCTTAATTTCAAGGGAATTATTTGTTGAATTTTGTAGGTACAAAAGCATGTCCAATATTTAAGAACACGCAAGGCTTTACTGTACTCCAAAGAGCTTCCACATTTAACTTGTGCAATTAACAAATGTTTGCATCTGTGTGTTATTCTCTAAATGATATATACAGAAACCAGATGTGGTTTAATAACAGCATTATTAACATTACTTCAGAAACTGATTGAAATAATAAACAGAAGAAAATTTTAAAATTACCTCTCAAAAGCCAAAACTCTGCCACATTTCAGTAATAGCTACATTTTACAAAGGAGTCAGAAGAAGACTGATTTGTATCCTCAGGCTGTATGTAAGTAAATGAACAGTCCACAGCTTTTACAATAAAGTCATTGTTAAAGTCACAATTCTAGGTTAACTAAAGCAGACAATTAATTGCTTGGTTTGTCCATAGATATGGAGAGCTTTTGGCTGTTAGCCAAAGGTACATGTATTTAGCACATGCTGCATTAATAATCTTCTTAGGTTTGAGAAGCATTAGCAAAGTGTACATTTAAAAATAGTTATACATGAACTGAGTCAATTCAAGGTACACTGGCAGAAATAGTGATATAGAATAGAGACATTGTAAAAAAGATATTAAAATTGGAGATGCTCAAGTCCAGAATGGTATTAGTGCAGATATCTCAGAGGTTTGAGGGACTGGACAGTGTCACAAAGAGAGAGAAGGTTGAGTCCATTGAGGAGTTAAAAGCCAAGAATAAGAATCTTAAAATCAAGACAGAGCTTGACTAGGGATCAATGTAAGTCAGTGATCACTGAAGTGATCGGTGAATGGTACAAACTGCAGGAGAGGATATTTGTAGCAGAATTTAGGATGATCATAAGTTTACAAAAGGTAGAAAGTGGAAGGCAATCACAGAAGTAATTTGATTGAATGGTTTAGCAGTGGATGAGCTAGAATAAAGAAACGGTTGGGTGATGCAAAGTAAGTGGAAAGGGAGAGAGTTAGTGATTACATAGTAAAAGGATGGTAGTTCATCTCTGGATCAAATGTGAGCAAGGCAGCAAAAAGACATGCTTAATCTCACATTGTTGCCTGAAAGAGGGTTGGAGTCAGTAGGTATTTGATAGATTTTGGACTGAAAACGTCGTATCAAACTTCTCAATATTTAATTTTCGGAAATGTTTGCTCTTCCAAGACTAGATGTTGGAAGAGCAGTCTGATCATTTATAGAGTCATACAGCATGGAAGCAGACCCTTCTATCCAACCAATCCATGCCGACTATAATCCCAAACTAAACTATTCCCACCTGCCTGGGCTTTTGGAGTCAGTAGGTATTTGATGGATTTTGGACTGAAAAAGTCGTATCAAACTTCTCAATATTTAATTTTCGGAAATGTTTGCTCTTCCAAGACTAGATTTTGGAAGAGCAGTCTGATCATTTATAGAGTCATACAGCATGGAAGCAGACCCTTCTATCCAACCAGTCCATGCCGACTATAATCCCAAACTAAACTATTCCCACCTGCCTGGGCTTGGCCCATATCCCTCCAAACATTTCTTATTCATATACTTATCCAAGTGCCTTTTAAATATTGTAACTGTACCTGCATCCAGCACTTCATCTGGAGGTTCATCCCACACACAAACCACTCTGTGTAAAAAAAATTTCCCCTCATGTCTTCCTTAATTTTTTTTTCCTCTCACCTTAAAAATCTGTCCCTCGGCTTGAAAACCCCCACCCGAGTAAAGGCACCTGCTGTTTACCTTATCTACACCCTTCATGATTTTAAAAAACCTGTATAAGATTACTCTCAACCTCTTATATTCCAATGAAGAAAGTTCTAGCCTATCCTTATAACCCAAACCTTTCATTCCTAGCAACCTCCTGGTGAATCTCTTCTGAACCCTCTCCAGCATAAGAATATCCTTCCAAAGACAGGATGACGATAACTGGACATAGTACACCAAAAGAGGACTGTGTAACCTCAACATATCCAATTTAGCAATGGTGGAAGAGGTAACGCTGCATTTGGTTGATGTGTTAAGAAAAATGGAAATGGATTTGGAAGATATTGACATATACAAGGACTTTGGAGAGGAAAGGGAAGTTGGAGATGAGATGGCAGTTTGAAAGGAAGGTGGGGTCAAAGATTTTGTTTTTTGTGGACATGGATGATGGTGGAATTGCTGCTTTGTTATCTGAGGAATCGTGAATAGAATTAAACACATGCAACCCTTAGTGAACAGCCCCACTTATGACCTTATGTTGGAGGAGAGGTCAATGATAAGTTAACAGAAGATTTTTAGGGCTAGGATACTGTTGTCAGAAATTCCCGAATCAATGTCATGACGCTCAATGGTTGACCTCCAATAAGCACCATTAACTTTATAGCATGAGTTACAACTCTAACCATTAGAAATTTTTCCCTTTGATCTCCATTAAGTTTAATTTTGTGAGAGTTTCCTACCTGTCACTATCAGCTGAATGCTGCATGGCTGATGAGATCAATAAGTTACACACCAGGCTCTGGAATTTGGTATTTGTATCTGTGTTTGGACCATAGTTGCAGGAAAATCCAAAACTGAGCAACTCTGGAAGATCATAAACTAAGTATCAGTGAGAGATTGTTGGAAGCACGTGCAACTTATTGCAGTTTTGGCAATGCCTCCATCATGTTGCTGATGATTGGTCACAGACTAATAGGATGGTGATCAGTGTTCACTCTAACTTCTGTTTGCGATGTACTTGTTCACTTCTTGATACCAAGTGTGCATTAAAGGGACTGTTAATTGTACACAGCATATTTGTTCCCTTCTTGGTTCCTTCTCATTGTTGCAAAACACGTGCACAGGTTCTGTCTCAGACTGAACATTGGTGTTATTTAGCTGTGTTTGATTTTTGTGGATAGACTCCAATAGTATAATTGGACTGGAATGGCTGAGCTAGGGATGTATGGAACACTCAACTATTCCTCAGGAGGGCAGATATTTAGCATCAGTGCTTTCAGACACTTCAAGAAGAGGCTGAGATTGAGGCACATTTGTTGCAGATGTTTCATTGTCGTTTTTTTTGTTCTGACATGCAGGACTCTGACATTGTAGCAGATGGGAATATCTACGACTCCTCCTCATCCTATCAGTAACTTAACTAGTACATAGTCAGGCTAAAGGTGCAGGTTGGAGACTCCAGGGCCCTACCAGCTTTGCCCCAATTAAATCTGGGGGCAGAAAGGCTCCTGGACAGCCATTGTTGATGATTAAACATAAGATTGGGTGGCGGGGAGCATGCAGGATGCAGTCAGTACTCAGGATGCCTGAGAAACAACCCCACCCATGTGAGGGTTCATCTTTGTAAGGCACTCAGTGCCTAATCGAAGAACCTTGCTATTGGAAGTAGCTGCCCAGTGTAGATCACATTCTATCCTTTTTTTTTCAGATTACTGATAACTATCTGCCACCTCCCCCCTCTCCAATCCATCCCCTTAACAGTCTTCCTTCAACCCCCATTCTGCTCTCGCACACTATTGACATCATTCCCACTCTAATCCTATGCCTCTGGGATCATCCAGTGGCTGTTCTTAATCATGGAAAGGACTGCTACCGGCCACTTAAATGCCCGTTTGATCATTATTATGGTGGGATGTCCCCATTGGAAGTGGCACAGCGCTCTCACCAGATTTCTAGCCACTGGGCTGGAGTAGGGTGGGAGGGGGGGTCTTATTCTCCTGGATTAAATTCCTTCCAAGGATCCCATGTGATTTAATTAACAATTATTAAAAGCATTACTGGAGGCTTTTATTAAGATGGGAAGTTTAAAACAAAACTCTTAACTGAATATCATAGAATCCCTACAGTGTGGAAACAGACCCTCTGAAGAGTAAGCCACCCAGACCTGTTCCCCTACCCCATATTTACTCCTGATTAATGCACCTAACCTACGCAGCCTGAACAATTTAGCATGGCCAATTCACCTAACCTGCACATCTTTGGATTGTGGGAGGAAACCAGAGCATCCAGAGGAAGCCCACACACACACGGGGAGAATGTGCAAACTCCACACAGACAGTTGACTGAGGCTAGAATTGAACCCAGGTCCCTGGCACTGTGAGACAGCAATGCTAACCACTGAGCAACCGTGCTGCACTAAATTAAATTACCCAACTGGGACTCAAATCAGGGCCATAGTAGTGAAAGTGCCGAATCCTAACCACTATACCACCAGGCAACGGCCATATGGAAGTTCTCCTCTACATTCCACAGAGCAAAGACTGCTCTGACCTTCTCGCAACCTTCTTTCAATTGCCTCCCTCCCTCTGTCAATTGCTGGAACATCCACCAGCCCCTTAATTGCTGCCTCCCTCTTGATCAGTCCCATCCTTCTCCTGATTTCCCTCCCCATCACTCCCCCCACATTCTTCCATTCACATTTCCCCTTCTTCCCACAACTGTCCTCACACATTTTGCTGGCAGTGACACAATATTTCAGAATTGGAAATCTTCATTGGGATGCCTATCTGAGGGCCATTGCTCTCCCAAATCTCTTGTAATTGAGGCCAAAGTCCAATATGGATGGGTCTTGGGCCAACTCATTGCAGCCCAGGGACCATTTCCTGCGACTGTAATCCAATTTCCTCGCCATTAAATTTGATATTTTATGCACTTACAGATGTCAAATCAAGAAGAGCATAAATGAAGCTCATTGGTAGACATTGGACCCCAAAGTTGTTTTTCTAGTTTTCAAAAGATTAAACCTTCATACTGAGTTTATGTAGTAGAGCTGCACCATCTTTCTTTTTAACTTTGTTGAAATTTCATGTTCAGTTACGTAATACGTTAAATCTAAGATAGTTGCTTGGCTTAACCAATGACAACATCATTACTTGTGAAATTGTTTCCTACTTCACTGCAAATCATCAAATTGCCATTGTTGCTAACAAAAACACAGAAATTGAGCTGGTTACAAATTAAATTTATAGATGTTATGCAGATGAACACACACACTGGTGTGTGTGCTCCAAAGAGTTGAAATGGTAGACAGACAAAATTGAAAACATGATTTATCATCTCAATTTCTTGATTTATTTGTACCTTGGAACACACAGTATACATTCTCCAAGGTATAATTCACTCTCACTTCAAGTGATTGTCAAAGTTCTGCTTTCCCTAATCAGACATTTTGACCAGTCAAATGATTGATTGAAGCTAGTATTAAGCCTGCACTGAATAAGCTAACCAGAACATCAGCAGGAAATTGAAGCTTTTAGTCACTGAATGGCATTGTAATAAAGATGCTAGTTTCATAACTGCAAGTCATTTTGCAGACTGGACTGCCAGATAGAATACCTTACAAGGGCTGGAAAATTCCTTGAACTAACTTGGCAATTTTTTAAAACATGTTTTTCAAATCACATTTGGAATCTCCAGTCTTGCTTCTTTTCTTTATCTGCTGTGTTTCTAAGTCAATCCAGTAATAGCTATTCCAACACCCAGTGTCTCAACTATGCGTAGGTGACTTTTATTTACAGAATTACTTTTGATTAAAATTAATGTAAAACAATGTGACATTATGTATTTGGTGGTCCACTTGAAATATTCTGATTTGCTAAACAGCAAGCAATTATGAAAGGACTGTGTATGTGTTATCCATGTTATGTAGAAACAATTTCATTTTCTTTTCTATATTATCAGATATTTCAAAATTATATTTAAATAGAAGGTCCTTCAAAACTTAACAGGGTCTTAAATATTCTTTTATGTCTCCATATATGCTTGATCATAAAAGATAGGATTGTAAACTGTGAAAACTGCAATGTTGCATATTCATCTGAAAATGAAAAGTATGTTGATGTCTCCTGTCCTTGTAAGGCTACAAATCCAAAATAGTTGCATGCCAAGACTGAGTTAAAGCAATTCTCACTTTCCTTGTTCACTTAGTTCTGGACCATTAAATGGCAATTTGGCTTAAACTATGATTTGGTTTTCGTACAACAAATAATCAGAGTTGTGATTGTTTTCAAATATGCGTGCTTACGTAAGATGTAAAAAAATTTACTATATGTGACTCTTCCATTGAGTTGTTCACAGGCACACAACATGATGTGCACATTACCTGCTTGTATCGCCTTCTTATTCTTGGTGATGTCATGATATTCTTTTCAGGTTTTTTTGTGGCTGTCTGTTTAGCATACTGTCTTTGTGCCTTCTTTCTCCGCTAAGTTTTACATTTATCGGATAAGTGTGAGATGCATCCAGTTTTATGGAGGATTTGTTGCCAAGAGACCTCACAACTTCTCTCATCATACCATACCCACCTTCCCTCATTAATTACTTGCCATGCTCCTATGATGTCCACACATCTGATTTCCACTCCATCTTACCACAAGCATTCCCCTAATTTCTTTTCTTCTGCATGGCCCGCCAAGGTCCAGTGTGAGGCAGTGACCTGGAACAACTCACCAGTCAGTGGATATCCAGATGTCACCAGTGGCCCTTGTACCCATGCCATCTTTAATACCCTGTTTTGCACCCAGATGAGAACTGTTAGTCAGGAGATGTCCTGTATGGTTGTTGACATTTGCCTCTGCTATGGCACCTGGGGAAATCAATGGCCCACTTTAAGGTCAGGATGCGGAGGTCTTGTTGGACAGGGTTGTGATAATATGAACTTCATCCTCCTCCAGGACTAGCATGGAGGCCATGACAGCAGATCATGGCAGCCTGGTCCGAGGTTGCCACTTGGGTTAAAGCAATCTCAGCTGAATAGAGGAAAGCCCAGCACTGTAGGAAGAAAGTCAGTTACCTTTTCTACTCTGCCATGGTAAGGTCCACCATCTTCTGTCTGATACCTTGCATGCTTTTTACCTTTGCTACAAATCCCAGACTTACCACCCTAATAGATTTGGGGAGTACCTTCTCTGCACACACTGCTGTGATTCAAGAAGCAGCTGGTAATATTTGGTGTAATACCAGTTGTTAATGTTCACACTTGACGTGCAAGTGTCTATAAGCCAATTGTTGCACAGAGTCACGGATGCATAGTTTTCTAAAAATACATCTGGACTTCTATGAATGAGACAGACATCAAAGTGCATTAAACTGTAGTTGTAAACAAGCAAAAAGGTTCTTCAATCATATTTCTTTCTTTTAACCATTCTTGTGTAAATTACAATTTTCTGATCTTTAAAGCAAAATTGGTAAAACCAAATTGTTTCACATGCAATGCAGTTTCCATCAATGCCAACAAAACCCTTTAAAATCATAAGCGCATATTTCAATAATAGGGGTTCAGAGAGCAAAGTATTCAAAGTATAGATCTCACACTGAGCTCAATTACAGCACTCCCACCACTACCCTGTTGAGCTGAACTAATTAAGGACAGACCAGGAATTAAATCCTCAATCCTGGTTTGCATTGCTGCACGTGACAAACAGGAAAAGAAAGCTGGATGGGGAGACCCCTTTAAGTAGCCTTCCAGAAACTGCATTAGAATTGGCATGGGATTAGGTGTTGTCTGCTAGTCTTTATTTCGGTGCCAATTTAGGTACCCACCCAAGGGAACTTGTGAAAGGGGAAACAGACATCTTGAGCATATGCTGCTGAATATAAAAAAAAGAAACATTAAACCAAATGTCTAGAACCGGTGTTTTAAATCCACTTGAGTGCAAAGAGATGAATGGCTCATGTGCAGAGGATTAGGATATTGTAATTTCACTGCTGGGTCCTGAGTTTATATTTCAAATGAGGCAGGTTGGAGCCAAGGCTTCTCTGAAGAGAGACTGCAGTGCAAGGTGTTACAATATATCCTCCTCTGACATCCTAATTAAAAATTTATCATGAACAGAATGAACAGAATTTTCTGTTTTTGATATCCAAGTGGGTGTAATGTTTTAAGATATTCCCCTTCACCTCTAGGATTTGATTTCCAATTTATTTCCTTCAGCTAGAAAAATCTTTGTAATTAAGTGAAATTAGTATGACTGCCTAATTCCCAGAAGCAATTAATCTATAATACTAACATTTGGAATATCAGTGATAACATTTCAAACATGCTTCACTTGTAATGCACTTTAAATTGTCCAGTGGTCTTGAAAGGTGCCATGCAGCGGCAACATTCGAGTAATTCATGGACAGTAAGAAATTATAATCCCTCCTTGAATTAGCATGGCGAACATCTTCATTTGAGTATGAATTTATGGAAGTTTGCTGAGTTATTGTGCTTCAGTTGAGCTAGGCTAATACGTATAGAATTGGGGAAATGATATCATGAATAATTATGGCCTTTTATTCTTCTCGCTGATGAACACTAGTCCATCAGAGCTTGGTCAATATGCTCAATGTTTATCATGAGAAAATCTTCAGTGTTCTGGATGCAGCAAACATTAATGACAGTTCATTTTGCGTGTCATAGAATCATAAAATCATAGAATCCCTACTGTGCAGAAGCAGACCATTCGACCAATCATTGACCCTCCGAAGAGTTTCCCACCCAGACCCCCTAACCTATCCCTGTAACCTGGCATTTCTCATGGCCAATCCATCCTACCTGCATGTCCCTGGCCATTATGGGCAATTTAGCACGGCCAATCGCCCAACCTGCACGTCTTTGATCTATGAGTAACTCTTCTGTAGTTTCACTCACAGTAGTTCTGCTAATCTGCAGCATATGGTCTGCTCAACTCTTTTGTTGATTTCGTTTCCCCATTTCTTGTCATTAGTCTTCTGTTAATCCAACAACCATCTGTTCTTGGCAAACAATAGAGCTGGACCTTGCTCATATGGAACCTGTACAATTGCCAGACTGAAACTATTTCCCACTGTTTGCCATTCACATCTGTTGAACAGCTGAAAAAATTACGAAGGATCTTTGTGTCTGAGGCAGGATGCAATATCGCTGGAAACTTAGTCTGCCCAAACATTCTAGTCTCCACTTAAACCTACAGACAGAGAGGTATTTTTTCAGATCATTTTGCCTAATGTCTATGAAAATTATTCTGAATGCTAGAAAAGTTGAAAGATTTTATTGCTAAGTATCAACTTTGAATTACTGAAGGTGAAATAAACAAGTATACTTTTCTACAGTCTGTTTGGAAATATTTAAGGACTTACATGATTGGTATTGACACTCTACCTGTTTACACTGTCTCAGTCATTTGGTAGAAATTCCAGAATTACAAATTAAACCAACATTATTCTATTTACAGTCAGACTGAATCATTATAAGAAAAGATGAATATAAGAGCTAAACAATTTCACTTTGGTCTTTTGAAATTATACCTTTTTATACCTTACATATACAAAAGAAGATATATACTACTTCTGTAATATTTCACAACACCAGGGTATAGTCCAACAGGTTTAATTGGAAGCACACTAGCTTTCAGAGCGACGCTCCTTCATCAGGTGGTAGTGACATGAAGGAGTGTCACTCTGAAAGCTAGTGTGCTTCCAATTAAACCTGTTGGACTATAACCTGGTGTTGTGTGATTTTTAACTTTGTACACTCCAGTCCAACACCGGCATCTCCAAATCATGTCTGTAATATTGTTTAACATACAAATTAGGAGAAGCCTGAATGATAGACAGTGATTGGCCAAGAAGCAGTAAGACTTTCAGATAGATGCAACATATGCATTACATCAATTCTTAAAGCCTTTGTAATTCAATAACCATGATGGCAATTCAATTATCAAATTTGATCCCATTTTCCACTATTTAGTTTTGGGACTCCTGTACCAAGTTAATCACATGGTGCTTGTATATTGATATTCCCTTCATCCCCAACCCTCCTGGAATATTGGTGAACTTTGGAGGTTCTCATAACCATAACAGGTATGCCCAAAGAGTGGTCCATAAATGTGAATTTGTATAGCTTATTGCATTTTTACGTTTTCAAGTGTTGCAGTTTAAAAATAAACAACAGCAGAGCTTTTGTCTTAAACAAGATCAAAGGTTACTTTATTGTACAACTATTACTGAAAGTTACCAAGGAAAAGAAAGATAATTCTTAACTAAAGACATACAAATACAAAGATTAAAAGTAGGAATGAAAGAAATATTTTCTCAGAACGTTTGAATTTTCATAGTGGGATGAACCCATTATAATGAACAAGACTAGATGTTTCCAATTGTAATTGATGGTAAGGTAACACATCAGTCTGCCTGCTATTTTTTGCCTGCAGTGAATCACTGGGACAGTCATGTGACATCTGGGAGCCATCCTACAAAATTCTGTGCCAATTTTTACAGACAGATTAGTCTTCCTCCCTAGGTATACAATAACACAATTATACAGTCATGACAGGTTCACAAACCATAAAACAATGAAACTCTTGGGGAATGGGTATCAATCTTGAGTAGTCGTGAGATTTTTACGATATTCCTGTGAATGATTCTATAATACTGAGTTACCAATCCACCCAAGCTTATCCAAAATCCTTTGCTCCTAATTGCATGAGAATGGGCAGCAGTAATTGGACCTCTGGATTTTGTTCCATTCTTCCATTTGGTGAAAGGTGCATTCTTCAGTTACAGATTTTCCATAACAGAACAATTAAATATCTAACCATGACTAGAATAAGATGTATAAACTGCTGTGTGAATTATAATCCTGGAAGACCAACAAATATATTGAACTTCTAACTATATCAATTTTTTCCAAAAAAAAAACATGCAGCAAGTCAAAAGTTGAGTGAGAATGCAAATTCTGAACAGTGACTGTCTGAAAGGCATGTGTGAATTAGCTCTAGTCTTGAGGGAGACCCTGGGATGTCACAATTATTGACTGTTGAGGAAACTTCAAAGAGGAAGTCCTCAAAAGGGAGAAAAGTACTGAAATAAACTGTAATCTCCTGCGATTTATCTCAGATGAACATGTTGGGAAGAAAGACAGAAGCCTGGGTAAAAGTGACGCTTCTGGGTTAAACTTCTAAGAATACAAAAGAAGAGGGGATAAAAGCCAATTTCAACCGTGGTTTGGGTACGTGGGCAGAGACGTGCGCAGTGAAGGTCAGAGCTGAGAAAACCACTGCACAGCACACGAAAGGAAAGGAGGTTTCTCTGTTTCCTGAATGAGAGAAAGCAAATGAAACTGCAGTTGATGAGAAACAAGGCAAAGCTCTGACCTGCAAAGCGAAGCATCTCGAAATCAACTGCTCACCTACCACCGACAGTATCAACTAACATTCCAGTTGCAGTGTCTCATTGAATACTATACATTGAACTCAGACATATGCTCTTTTGTTAACTTTGATCTTTTTTCGTATTTATCACTCACTTCTAATCTGTTTATGTGTGTTGCATTGTTATTTCCTGTTATGGATAGTAACTTTTACTAACCCCAGAAAGTCTGGTTAAATTAGTTCCTTTTAAAACAAAAAAAATCATTCAGTTTGGGAGCTAGGTAACTATTAAGAAAGGGATTTTTTAAAAAAAATCTTAAGTCAACGAAGGGATGGGTGAATAAGGATGGGAAGCCAGTTCATCCCTCCTCACCCACGAGCTGAATAATTTAGAGTACCCTGCCTGGAACTGTAATAACTGGGGAAACCTCACCCTGGGTCTGGTTGTAAGAAATTGAGGTATCATGTCCATAATCTGAATCCACAGATGATAAAGAAATATAAGGGTGGGCAAATTGTCACTTTGAAATTAATTTTAACAAAGTGTAAAAAAGCTTTCTTGCATTCTTTAGCAATGTCTCCATTCAATTGCAATGCATTTTCAGGAAAAATTGTGAGAAGTTACTTCTGAAGATTTAAAAGTTTAGTCCATCAAACAGTTAAACGACTTTGTGAGGCACTTAGAATTTCAGAAAACCCAAGTTTTAGAAGGGGTGGCCAATAGTTTAGAAGTGGAAGCTGAGGACGATAAAATGAGTAGAATAACAGTAGGGAGATTAAAACTAGAATTCTCTGAAGAAGAAAGATATAGAGGAAGTGAGAGAGAGTGTGTGTGAGAGAAATATGAAAGGGAAAGTGAGAAGGGAGAGTATTTCAGGAAAAATGACAGAAAAGGAGATTTAAACCAAGACAGCTCGAGCTGATTGGCAAGAAACCTACTGAGTCCCTTAAAGATATCACAAGCACCGAATTAAGGATTAAGGCATTGCAATTTTACTCATTTGGTTCCTATATCCAGTGAGGCAGGGCTCTTTTTCTTTCATGTGGGTCACACAACTAATAAAGTGACCGATCCAACATTGACCTTTATTGCTTCAGACCATAAGCTGTAAGAGTAGAAGCTGTTTGGCCCCTTGAGTCTTCTCCACCGTTCAATGAGATCATGGCTGAATAGATAATCCTTGTTCCTGCCTTATCCCCATAACTCTTGATTCCTTTATTGATTAAAAGTCTGTCCGTCCATCTGTCTGTCTACCAGTGTGTGCAGGCATCTAAGACATCAAACTTCGTGAATGAATTTAAAAACTCTACCCCCTCCCAATGAGAATTGTTACGAGCTGTCCTTGGTTGAGTTTCCCAAATTTGTTATAGCTTCAGATGGGATAGGATACCTCAAAACATTAAACTTCTGGGTGAGGAGTTGTTAGGTTGCTCCCCTTGATTATTGAACTCCACCAACAAATGTTTTTGCATTGCTAATGGAAGAGCTCCCTGGTCTGCTTAAATGTGCAAAGTTATTGATCACAGTTGTGCGAGTTTGAACGAACTATTTTACAGGGTAAAAGTAAACTTTATTTTAAACTGAAGTAGTTACTTCATCCCAAAAATATGTTGCATATTGGCTCATGCTAATCCTTTTCTAGGTAACTAGTTTTGTTGCAATGCCTAACTTCTGTGCTAAATCACAATTCAAAATTCACATTTTTTGAAACTATTCTTTATCTCAAAATAACATTCCACACTGGCTCTTAAACACAAGAAAGCATGGAGAGTTTTCAGACCAGAACATTCCAGCATAATTCACGAAAAGGCAATTGGTTAATTTTTGTCTGCAAACATTATTCCTTTATAAGCATTCCAATCAATTTCCTTCTGGATTAGAAGAAAATATGACTGCTTGTTTGGCTACTTCAGTTTTTGAATTAAAATGGGATACATATTACTGATGTCTGCATCCACCACCCTCTCTACTCAACCCACCTAAGTCAACCAAGAGAAAAATGTTAGCCAGGGAAGATGTAGTCATTTTACTGTGTATGTTAACTTTATGTTTTTACTTGCAAATGCTTTCTTATACTACTAATTGAGATCAGGCTATAGTTAATGCTTACTGCGGCCACATTAAGGCTACTGCTTATTGAGGTCATTCTGTAATTATTGTTTAGGAGAAAGTGAGGACTTGCAGATGCTGGAGATCAAAGTCAAAGAATATGGTGCTGGAAAAGCACTGCCAGTCAGGCAGCATCCAAAGAGCAGGAGAATCGATGTTTCGAGCATAAGCTCTTCATCAGGAATGTAGGGGAGTCCCAAAGGGGCTGAGAGATAAATGGGAGGGGGAGGTGAGGCTGGGGGGAAGGTAGCTAGGAATGCTATAAGTAGATGAAGGTGGGGCTGATGGTGCTAAGTCGGAGAGGAGGGTGGAGTGTATAGGTGGGAAGGAAGATGGACAGGTAGGGCAGTTTGTTATGAAGATTGGGTGAACTATATCTTTTAAGAGAGTTAAAAGCTAACAGTGACATCACCAAGTGGTCTCAATAAGACACAATGTAACATGTGCTCCAGCTACTGGTGGAGCTGGTTGCCTGGAAATAACAAAAAACAGATTTGAATTAGGCCAATCAGTTTAAATTATTCCATGAAAAAACTACTAATTTCCAATCAAGTTTGAATTGAGTATATTGACAATCTTAAAATCCAAAGACACAATCCGATGCTGTGGGGTATAAGACCGGTGAAAATTGAACAGTTGGGAGGAGAAGTGCCAAGCCCTAGCATGTAAAAGACTGCCTGAAAAATGGCTCTCTTAAAGGTACCTTTATCCACCAGTAACCTGTGAAGCAGAATCCCTAAGAAAAGAAGACACAGGAAGATCCAAATAGAAGAACTGAAAGCTGCCTGGTTTTGAGATAAGAAGTGTTGTTTTGTAAATCTTAATTGGGAGTTTTATCTGACTAGTATTATAGAAGGGAAGGTAAAACATAGGTTAGAGTAAGGACTTGTACATAGTTGTTAGTTAATTATTCTCTGTTACACTTTAAGAAATGAAATTGTTAATTTTTACTTTAAATAGTTCGTGGCCACTCGAACTCTTACAGATTACTGCATGGGATAAATCTTTTCTGTGTTTCTGGCTTTAAATTAAACTGGAGAGTTTACATCGTGTCATATCAAGTTTAAAAGTATGGTGCCGAGTTGGAAGGTTGCATCTGTGATAAGGTTGGGGAGGGGAGATGAGGAAACTGGTGAAATCAACATTGATCCCGTATGGGTGGAGGGTCCCAAGGTGGAAGATGAGGTGTATTACATTGGTATGGTAACAACTCCACCACTCTGTGGCCGAACACTTCAACTCCCCCTCCCACTCCGTCAAGGGCATGCAAGTCCTGGGCCTCCTTCACCACCAGATTCTAGCCACCTGAAGCCTGGAGAAAGAATGACTCATCTTCGGCCTTGGGACCCTCCAACCACACAGGATCAATGTTGATTTCACCAGTTTCCTCATCTCCCCTCCCCCCCACCTTATCCCAGATCCAGCCCTCCAACTTGGCACTGCCCTCTTGATCTGTCCTACCTGTCCATCTTCCTTCCCACCTATTTGCTCCACCCTCCACTCCGACCTATCACCATCACCCCCCACCTGTATCTACCTATCGCATTATCAGCTACCTTCCCCCAGCCCCAAACCCCCTCCCATTTATTTCTCTACCCCCTTGAGGCCAACTCATATTCCTGATGAAGAGTTAATGCTCGAAATGTCAACTCTCCTGCTCCTTGGATGCTGCCTGACCGGCCATGTTTTTCCAACACCACATTTTTTGACTGTAGTTATTGTTTATTTAGGCAGGTTATAGTTTCTGTTAATTGAGGTCAGGTTGTACTAGTGGGATCAGTCTGTGGTTACTGCTTATTGAGGCTAGGTCATCGTTATTGTTAGTTGAGGTCAGGATGTACTCACTCTTTACTGAGGTCACTCAATAGTTGTCAGGTTTATTTTATTCAAGCATGAGATGTGGGTGTCACTGGCTGGGATGGTGGTGGTGGTGAGCTGATTTTTGAACCGCTGCAGTTCATGTGCTGTAGATAAACCCACAATGCTGTTCCAAAGGGAGTTCCAAGATTTTAATCCAATGTTACTGAAGGAATAATGTTATGTATCTAAGTCATGATAGTGTGCAGCTTAGAGGGTATCTTGCATGTGGTGCTGTTCCCATATATCAGCAACACTTGCAGAATTTTGTAGGTAGAACTCTGATATTCTGCTTGAATATGGGAATTACAAGTATCATGTTCTTGACAGTTTACATCTATTGCAGACAATTTGGAATAGGTTTTTTATTATCAAAGAATTCCCGCAGAGATCATTGAAAGAAGTTACACTTCGCTTTCTCCCTGAACTTTTGAGAGGGAAACCAACATGAGCAAATAGAGAAACAAAGAGCAAGATGTTTGCACTTATAAGTGCATTGGAACATTAATGAGTTACAGAAGCAATTTGTGCAGAACCATAAACAATGATATCTTTCTAATTACCTGAGAAATGAATAATGTCTGCAAATAGCTATGTAAAAACTTTTCAGAAAACTGTGCAGACAGATCTCTGCAGGAGAGTAATGTGTAAGAAGTCTGGATTTTAAACAAAAATGCTCAGCAGAATATTGGTTACTTAGAAATAAAGTAGCAAGCATTAAGTGTGAATTCTGAGTTCACCAACAGGGATTCAGCATTCACCTCCGATTATTATCTACATCTGCTTACCAGATTTTTTTAAAAAAGTCTATTTTTGTATCCTTATTCATGTCAACTCTGTTGATTCAGATGCTCAAATGAAAGTTTGTCATCTAATTCTTGAAGATCTTAATCATGAAAAAGAACAGGGCATGTAACGGTTACAAGAAGACTTGCAAAAAAATATAACAACCATTTGAGTTTTGGGTGAAAGTGTAGAAGTAATTTAAAATGGAAGTACGTTCTGGTAATTTTAGGCTAATGGGAATGTATAAGAACTCATTGCCTCCATCAAGTCACAATCACTTCAACTTAAAGATACAGATTTTCATCTGGTTGTGTTTACAATTTCCATTTATTAAATAAATGATTTTTGTTATCAGAATGTGGGCATCATTGGCTAGGACAGCATTTATTGCCATCTGTAATTGCCCAAAGAGCAGTTAATAGTTAACCATATTGTTGTAGGTCTGGAATCACATTTCAACTAAACCAGCTAAGGATGGCACCTGAAGGACATCAGTGAACCAGATGGATTTTCTCTGACAATTGACAGTGGATTCATGGTTACCTTTAGATTCTTAAGTCCAGATTTTGTTTTAAATTGAAGCCAAATACCACCATCTGCTATGGTAGAAATTGAACCCAGAACATTGTCTGGGTTTCTGGATTAGTAGTCTAGCCATAAAACCATTAGGTCATTGTTTCCCCTCTCATATAATTTTCTTTACCTATTGCAGATTATCATTACATTTATATTTCATGTAATATATGTAGCATAATAACTCATGTGTCAAAGAACATACCTATCATTGTTTAATATTACATATTGCCTAATCTATCAGAAAGGCACTAAATTCTGTCAATACTGTATCAAAATCAAGCAACTCCAAGTTGTTTATCATGTGACTTAAAGAAAGACTGGAACAATTTATGGTAATAACCATGAAGGAAGATTAGAATGTGCCTGTGATAACACTGATCTGTTCATTGATTGAATTTCCTAATTACACTGAAAGCATTTCAGTCCAGCTGCAGAAAACACTTGGCACTAGAAATACAATTTGTCCCCTTCAGCAAGAAATCAGAATGACTGAAGGTAGGAACACAACAACATCTATACTTGATGAAATTGGTTTCAAACCTGTTACCCTGTGAAAATCATGATATGAATCCATTTTTCTCTGGTGTTGGATTCCAGACCTAGGAACAATTCTGACTTCTATTTCCTTCCTCGAACTGGTTCCCTTGTCACCAACGTCACAGGCATCCCACACACAATGGTCCAACTGAATTCTGGAATCAAAAGCTAGTCCAATGGCCATTGTATAACCATTGCCAATTGTTGTAAATATCCATCTAGTTCACTGATTTTTTTAGAGAGAAAAATCTGCCATCCTTTCCTGAAATGACTCCAGCATAACAGCGATGTCATTGACTCTTAATTGCTTTCGAAATGCTCTAGGAAGCCAACAAGGAATGGCCAAAAACTGCTGGTCCAGTCAATGACATTCACATCCAATGAATGAATAGAAGCAACATTTGAGCATCTCAGATATTAATTGCTTTGGCTGTCAAGACCAATCCCACCCTTATCCACCTGTCCACACATCTTTCCTCTCTTAAGATGCTCCTTAAAGCCGATGTATTTACCAGGTTGTTAGAAGTGCACTAATATCTCCGAACACAAATCCGTTCTTTATTTTACTTTATAACTGTTATGATCTGCTTGGGGAAACTGAAGGCAAAGCTAATCCACTTCACCAAGTAACACCCAAAGTGTTGTAATTACTGACAAGATTTCACTTTTTGTAACTTCAAGCATTTGTTGTAACTTCTGCAGATAATAGGATATATCGGTCCCTGTCTTAACCCTTAACCTGGAAGCAATGCCAACAAGAAAGAGGTTAAAACAGTAACTATGTGGCCAACAAACACAAATATGTCCTATAGCAAAGGGTATAAAAAGTCAGACAAAGAGGAGCTGGAGCTAGGGATCAGTTTTTTTTCACTCACTCATATATAATTTCTCTCAGAAGTTCTGGGATTCATTTTTTCACCTTGCTGCCAAACAGAAAACTAACCATAATGCAAAGAGTTTTGTTGGTTTCTCCTCTCATGAATTCTGTGTTCTTTTTCCGTTGCTGTCTACTTTCTCTTTGTGCCTATATCTTCATGCCTTCTATCTCCAGCTCCCCTTTGTGTGTCTTCTTATGCCTCCAGCTATATGATATATTTGTGTTTGTTAGCCACATAGCTGCTGTCTCAACCTCCTTCTTGCTGGCACTGCTTCAGTTTAAGGGTTAAGACAGGTTAAGACAGTTATAATAGATCACTTTATAATTGATGCAAACTCTTAACAACCATTTTCAAGCATTTGTAAAAACAATTACTCCTTCCCCAAAACATTTTAAGGAATCCTAAATTTTCATTTTCTGTTTCTGCGTCCAGGTCAAAGGTTGTCAAAACATTTGAAATCTTTAAAAGGTGCTCCTTAAATGCTGGTTGGTTTACCAATGCAAAACGAATTTCACAAAAAATTAAATCAAGATATAACGGTGCTAGAGTATCTGATTTAACTAACTGGCGTTTCATGAACCTGAAAGGCAATATGTCAACAGTGTATTCTGACTTAAAACCTAAGTGTTTTTTGCTCTGAGTGTTGGGTTAGATAGTTCTACTCAGTCTCAATATATAAATGCAACAAAAAAAGCATGAAGTTTCAGAAAGTGACAAGTCTAATAAACCTTTCTGATTTGAGATGAGAAATGCATTCAGAATGAAAGTTAAAGGAAAAGTGTAATTGGGAACAAAAATGTTTACCTGATGTCATGGAAATTTTTAAAGGTCAGAAAAAACACAATTATGTTCAGGAACATCTGCTCGAGGTTACGAAATAGCTTGTCGAAAGGCAGTATTGAGTTAGAAAGGAAGTTATTGTCGCCAAATAAGAGAATTAATTTGATATCAAGGAAGAGTTAACATGAAGCCCATTTATTTCTCCTAAATGTGGTAGCAATATTTCAAGGAATAAATACCTTAATCTAAGGCAACACCAGGATACACTTAGATTATTTGAATAGTTCTGTATTTTAAGTCTACTTTTCTACAGTCGAAATACAGATCCAAGATCGTAGTTAAACATTTTTTTTACTGTATACTGTGTGTGGTCTGAATACATATGGGAGTTGGATGTGGATTTCTAATTATTATCAACAAAAATGAACACAGGATGTTTAATAACTCTGTGGCGAGCCAACTATTATTAGTTAAATATTTTTCTTCTGTACAACATTATGCAATCAGTCGATTATCGGTTCTGTCAATATTTCCAAAGGGAAATATATGAAACAGTACATTAATTTTCACATAAATTACCTGAGGGTGATGTTTATTATTGAAAAGCCCAAAGTTATGAGGTTCCATTTACTGAGGAAAGCTTCATTAACACTGAGTTACAGGAGTAACAAAGTCAGGCATTTGTGGGTGTGAAGTTCATCTTTTCTGCCATGAATATTTCATAAGTGATGGGAAATATTAATATTACATCTGTGTTCAATATTATACCACTTTGGCACATTGTATTGAGCCAATATTCAGGTCTCTTGCTCATGTGTAAGTACATAGTAGTTCCATTTAACATCAAACAGTGAAATCTGCATGAGAATAGAACTTTGATATTCAACAAGATGAAGGTTCCTCAAGTAAGTTTTGGAAATTGTTTATCAAGTTTGTTATGAAACGTATTAATGGGGTCCAGATCCCCTCATTCAGCCACAAGTCTAGCTTTGATTCAGAATAACAGCATCTCCCACATGAGGTTTGATCCACGTTTCAGCTGAGGCAGGTTTGCCTTATCTATGTTGTACAAGGTCACAGTTCTGATGGGGTGAGTTATTTTAAAGTTTGGAACTGCTATGACACATCTCTGATGCAGGTGGGGCTCGAACCCAGACCTTCTGGCCCAGAATTATGGATGCTACCACTGTACCACAAGAGGGCTTCTTCAGTGATGGGGTTAACGTTCATGTTGTATTGGCTACACATGTTGTGCTGACTTCACATCCTGTGGTCAGAAAGAAGGAATTCTATTGTAGCTTTCAGAGGGAACCAAAGCATCTGGACAAGCTCTCCACGTCCTAGTAAGTAAGCTTGACCAAGTGTAGTTTGCCTAATAACACATCATGGTAGAGGTGTTAAAGACCGCAATGTACTAGGAATTGTCATCAGGGAAAATACCACAGTGCAGTTGTAAAATCTTGGCACAAACTGTGGTTTGATTGAGAGTGTGATGCTGGAAAAGCACAACTGGTCAGGCAACATCTGAGGAGCAGGTGAACCGACGTTTTAGGCAAAAGCCTTCATCAGGAATGAGGATGTGAACTGAGGGGGTGGTGAGATACATGAGAGGGGGGTGAGGCTCGGGGGAATGTAGCGACTTGCGGGAATGTAGCTGAGAATGCAATAGGTGGATAGAGGTGGGGGTAATAGTGAGAGTTTGGAGTGGAGGGGGAAGCAGATAGATGGGAAGGAAGATGGACAGGTAGGACAGGTCATGAGGGCGGTTCCAAGTTGGCAGGTTGGAACTGGGATAAGGTAGGGGAAGGGGAAATGAGGAAACTGGTGCAATCCACATTGATGCCATGGGTTGGAGGGACCCGTGGCAGAAGATGAAGCGTTCTTCCTTCAGGCGTCAGGTGGTTAGAGAGTGGCGATGGAGGAGGCCCAGGACCTGCATGTCCTTGGTGGAGTGGGAAGGAGAGTTGAAGTGTTTGGCCACGGAGCACTTAGTTTGTCCGGGTGTCCTGGAAATGTTCTCTGAAACGCTCTGCAAGTAGGTCCCCAATGTAGAGGAGACCGCATTGGGAGCAACGGATACAATTAATCACAAGTGTGGAAGCGCAGGTAAAACTCTGATAGATGTGGAAGGCTCCTTTGGGGCCTTGGATGGAGATGACAGGGGAGGTGTGGGTGCAGGTTTTGCAATTCCTGCGGTAGCAAGGGAAAGTGCCGGGAAGGGATGGTGGGTTGGTGGGGGGCACGTGGACCTGACTAGGAAATCATAGAGGGAATGGTCTTTACAGAAAGTGGATAGGGGTGGGGAGGGAAATATATCTCTGGTGGTGGGGTCTGTTTGTAGGTCTCAGAAATGGCTGAGGAGGATGTGATATATACAGAGATTGGTGGGGTAGAAGGTGAGGACCAGGGGTTTCTGTCCTTGCTTTTGATCACCTTTGAACAATTGAAGATGCTACTTGAAAAGGAAGAAGAATAACATATCAAACTGGAAAAATAGTATTAAAATATAAGGCTTAATTTATTGCTTGTTCTAAAACCGAGTTGCGAACTTATCTGGAATTGATTGAGAAACTGAACTAGGCTTTTGATGCTGTGGTTACTTAAACTGACATTTCAACAACTTTTCAATTTTTTAAAGAATAAACACACTAAGCAGAGATTTTCTGTGTAAAAATCAAATTAATATTAAACTAAAATAAAACATGGAACTGTTATTGACAAAAAGAAGTGAAAGCTAGCTTCTGCAGTTTTATACAGGTTTTGTTGAAAAGCCAATTCAACACTAATATTTCTTTTCTTGAAACTGAGATGAAAATTGTTTCAGACTTTTAGAATCATCAGTAGAATCATCAAGACGTTTGATTTTGCATAAGTTCAAGTACCAAATGTCTCTGACTGAATTTGATCAGAAATTGGCTACATATGAATTTTGGTGAATATCATAAAGGGTTTCTCTCCATGAGCTTTAGTTAATTTTCTCATGCTCTTTTCTGAAACTTGTTTCATTACCTATGCACAAGGCCTCGAAGGCACCCTGCTTGTCCTTCTTCCCTTCTCACCAGAGGTGGAGCAACTACCCACTGTTGGGATTCTCCTGGGGTTCCTGGTGCCTGTGTCATATTACGATGCAGTTGTGTACCAGCTCAAACCCTATCAGTCCAAACATGCCCAAGGCAATTCCTTTGTCTGAAGATTTTTCCCAGACATGGCAAACAGAGGGAAATTGGCACTGCACTTGGTAAACAGGGACTCAGAGATGGTTGAGGTGCTGCACAGGAGGGTTGTCCTCTTTCTCCAGACTGCCAAGGGAGACCACAGCTTCTGGTGCTGCCAGTCTCCTCCAAGGTAGCCACCCAGATCCAATGAATGTGCAGCAATGCCACAAGAAGGTCAATGACCTTTTGTGTTTTGCAATGGTAAGAGCCCCAAACTTCCCTCTGCTACTTCACACTCACTCTAAATGTGCTACATCACCTACTTCCCATCAAGACTATGTGCTTATTTTTGCATGCAACGTCTTTTCTTATTCACTCTGATCCACCCAATCCCTCCACTCTATTAACTCTTCATGACCTCTGTTCACTCTGCTATTTGAACCATCACCCATCACTGTGCCGGCCACTTTGATCTCACTCAATTCCTTCTCTTCTCTAATTCCTGTCGAAAAAGCCCATAATAGGTCAGCAAGAAACAAAATTTGTTGAAAGGTACCGACTCATGTCTCTTCATCCCGATGAGGAGAGGATCCTTGACCCAACAGAAGAGGGCTGCGATTGCTGAAATGGCGATGTCAATACCTTCTTGAACAGCAACCTGGTAAGAATCGTTTTCCATTACAGTGTTGCTCTCACATTACTGTAAAAGTGCTTTCAACATACGTGAACTGCTTGCCTCTTTTCACAGTCCATTCCCTCTTTTGTCTCCAACAGACACCAAGTGGAAGCTCTCGGGTCTTCGCTGGAAGAGGGCAGTTGCACAAGACATCTCCTCCTCCACCTTTGAGGATGAAACCACAAATCACTCAGAGGATCAATTGGTAAGGCTGCCTCCTGACCCTTCCACCAGCTTAAATACCAAAACTTCAGTGGGTACATTAGCTGGATTAGAGCCGGTAACACCTACAGTATAAACATCACTGCCACACTTCTGCAGCTGGATTAGGAAGCAACATCCAATTCATTGGCACTCAGAGAACATCTGGAGACCAGGCACCTGCTCAACCTTCACCAGGAGAAGACCCCATGATGTTTTATGGTCGAAGGTGTCATGTATAGGTTGTGGGATTGCTCCTTTGGCAACAAGGGTAAATCTTTCCGGGTTACAATGCATTACTTGTGCCTCACAGCCATTAGTGAGATTGACTTTGTAATTTTACATGATGAGTTCAAGAAAGCAGCTCACTATCGTCTTCTCAAAGCCAACTCGGGGAATGGGCAATAAATGCTGGCCAGCCAGTGATGTCCATATCTCATGAGTGAATCAAAAAAATTCCCTTCTTGGTTGCCTTCCCATCAGCCCATTAGCTTTGATCTTCCCCATGTACCAATTCAATTCAGATATTTAACCATAATATTAATATTACTAGTGTTGCCAATGTCTTCAATAATAATTTAATAATAATTTGTCTTCTCACTTTGTTCCCTATGCCCCATGAGTTTTACCTCATTGTGTCTACATAGAACATAAAACATAGAACATAGGATATTACAACGCAGTACAGGCCCTTTGGCCCCTCGATGTTGCACCGACCTCTGAAACCAATCTAAAGCCCATCTAACCTACTATTCCATTATCATTCGTATGTTTATCCAATGACCACTTAAATACAATTAATGTTGTACTCTTGCAGGCAGGACATTCCACGCTCCTACTATTCTCTGAGCGGCATGGTGGCACAGTGGTTAGCACTGCTGCCTCACAGCGCCAGAGACCTGGGTTCAACTCCCGCCTCAGGTGACTCTCTGTGTGGAGTTTACACATTCTCCCCGTGTCTGCGTGGGTTTCCTGCGGGTGCTCCGGTTTCCTCCCACAGTCCAAAAATGTGCAGGTTAGGTGAATTGGCCAAACTAAATTGCCCGTAGTGTTAGGTGAAGGGGTAAATGTAGGAGTATGGGTCTGGGTGGTATACGCTTCGGCGGGTCGGTGTGGACTTGTTGGGCCGAAGGGCCTGTTTCCACACTGTAAGTAATCTAATCTAATCTAATCTAATCTAAAGAACCTCGTCTGACATCTGTCCGATATCTATCACCCCTCAATTTAAAGCTATGTCCCCTTGTGCTAGCATCACCATCTAAGGAAAAAGACTCTCTCTGTCCACCCTGTCTAATCCTCTGACATAGTGATGCATTGTACTCCCCATCAAAGCCAGGGTACTCTGTCAGTAATCTTCCATTTTGCATTACCCCTTTAGTTCCCAGGCTGACTCGTCTCCCCTGTTGAGTTGCTCTTCTTCAACCTTGTTACTCATTCTGCACATCAGCTGGCTGCCTTTAATCCCCACATTTGAGTTTCCCAGCTTCCCTCCTGCAGAATTTACTTCTGACAACTGTTCCTCTTGTCTTAATGGACTGACCCCCAGCAGTGACCATGGCCCATCACCTTGACCTACTTGGATGAGAAACACCAGTTGATGCCTGACAAGACCTCCAGACTGATGCCTGTACATTGTGCAACTCCCCAGCTGACTGACCATGATTCCACAGACCTGGACCTGCAGGGCTCTCTGTGACCAACTCCCTGATCACCACAAGCAGCTGACTGACCACATCCATGGCCCTGTACTGATACTAGAGGCTGCCCTTGACATTTTGTACCAGTACCTCTTTACTGGAGGTGGTCTACTTGACATGACAGGACTACTCCCCTGAGACATGGCCATTTGGTTGAAGCACATGCTATGCATTTGTCACACATGCTGCAGGCACATGGTGCAGGTGTGAATTAGACATAGCACATGGCCATACAGCAAGATGCAACCTGCCTTGACTGATCACAGCTGACAAGTATGACATGCTACCTCGCTTTGTGTCTATGCTAAAAAGTGTGGTAAGGTATAAGTACAGTGAGCCTTTAAGCTCTGGCTGAGGGGACCCAGTGCAAAAAAAGGCAAGTCAAGGAAAAGCAGAGATGCTGTGAGCATGTAGGTGAGCACAAAGTACATGAACTCAAAGTAAACAATTGAGGAAGCCTGAGATGCAGCCTGGTCCAATCCATGAGCTGGGTGCCGTGGGAGCAAGGGAACTAGGCAGCAATATTGCAATGAGAGGTTCCAGTGTACTCCAAAGTGAAGCATTGAAATGCAGAACCAGATTGTAAGTGATCAGAGATGTCCCATGAGATAGTGGTGAAACTGGAGCATATCGGATGCCAATGTCCGTGAGTAGGAGTTAGTGTGCACAGTGGCTGCCCGTGGAGTGTAACCTGAGATGTTGCTGCTGGTGTCCAAGAGGAAGAGCAAATGATGCAAACAGTGAGCTGGAGGCACCAGGTACCTACTCGGACTTTCATGTCAGGAATTGTCAACATTTAGTTTCTATCCTGATGGGTAGAAGAATGGGATACTGCATATCAATGAGGTGAGTAATAATGACATTATTTGCAATTTATGAAAATGGTTGCATATAGGCGTCTCACTGCTCACTCGTGAACTTCATGTCTTTCTGTTAAATATTTGCTTGGAGAATTGGACTTGTTGCTCTCAACATTGAGAAGCTCATTACTGCCAATCTCAGAAAATTTTCCCAACTTTCTTGCTAACACCCATGTCCATCAAGGGCTGGAAAGATTTCACCCAAATTATCTGTGATAGGTTTTCATGGTGTGGTTCAACTAAAAGACTTGAATATATTCTAAAAAGACCAGGGTCATTCTCAAGTTGCCTGATTAAAAGAAAGATCGCGGTTGCTTAAATTGCTTCTAATAATGTTCATGTTTACTTGGATCAACGGGCAAGAGTTCATGTGTGGCCCATGTTAACCTGTGCAAAGCCTGGGAAATAAAACAACTTCTCCTCAAATATGCTTCTTTAAATACAAGTTCATAAATCACTCCACTGCCAGGTCTCCAGAACCATCATTCTTATGACAGGCAATAATAATGATAAAAACCAACTTTAGTGAAATTGCGAATGTGGGACTGAGTTATATTAATAACTTTTTGTTCTTGTTGGGGGTAGTGGATAAGCAGCTCAAAGGTCTCTGGAAAATGTGTAGTTGCAAAATTTATGATAATTCCCTCAAGGAATTAAAACCACAAGGTTTCTTGTGCTCTAGACGTACAGCTTCAATGGCACAAGTCCCGAAGAAAAATCTCAACCATTTCTGCTTCTTTCTTGTCCAATGTTGGACCATTTAGACTCATTTTACTTGGAAAAGTCAAATTTTATGGATGCTATACATCTGCAACTCCAACTTTGCATTTTATTCCCTAAGGCCCTGTAATGATAAAGCTGGCCAGCGAAACAGAATTGGAAAAGTAAAGGTTGGTGTTTACTTAGCAAGATTGTTGATGTCCTTTCCAACTCCAGCAGTCCTCACTTGATAGAAGTGTTTCAACCAAGTTCTAACTTCAAAAATGTCTTTATTTAAACAAGTTTACCTAGTTGTTTCCTTCTCTGCTTTTTAAAACCTGAACTTTTTAATTGCCTCTTCTGCTATTTGCAAAATTGTTAACTCTATTCATATCCTCCCATAGCACATTTGGACATTTTATTGTGTTGAAACTGTATCAGGTGGGGCTCATTCTTATGTTGGAGTTGCAAAGTTCTGAGTTCACATTTTACTCCAGGGTTTGAACATAAGAATCAAAACTGACAATCCAGTGTAGAACTGAAGGGGTACTGCACTGCTGCTATCTTTCAAATGAGCTGTTAAACTGAAATTTAATCTACATTCTTATGTATATGTGAAAGGTTGCATTGCCCAATTTTAAAGGAACGAGGAGATCTATTTCTAGAGTTCTGCTCAATAGTTATCACTCATCCATCCCAAAAAATGCTTATCTGTACCTTCGCACACTAGTGTTTGTGGGAGCCTGCCCTGCGCAAATTGTTGATAAATTATTTTGCATTGTACATTAAAACCAAGAACTGCAGGTGCTGGAAATCTGCAACAAAACCCGAAATTGCTGGAGGAACTCAGCAAGTCTGGCAGCATCTGTGGAGAGAAAGCAAAGTCAGTGTTTCACATCCAGTCACCCTTCAAGAGGTTTTCCAGGAAAAATCCTTCAGCTCCATTGACTCAATCAAGTAGTGATTACTACAATTTATTAACAAGGGTTTTGCTGGGGATCACTGCTCATTCAGGCCAAAGGGTAGTGAGCAACGAGTGCAACCAGAGTTCACATCTATTTCCGAACAATTCTCTGCTGCTGAGATTTTAGATTAATTCAAATGACTAAATGAAACAAACAGCAAGAACACATTACATCTGCAATACACAAGTCCTAGACTAATGCTCATCCTCTGGATTGCTATACTTTCTCAAATGACTGCTCCTGGTACTTTGTGGTATTTGTCAGATTTCCTACTATGTGGTACCAAGAAGGGCTTTTCAAGGTTGGTCATTGCCACAAATTCTCCTTTGGCCTACTTAGGAATTAGACTAAATGTTATACCAAATTAGAGTATCTACAGAAGAGACACTGTCCTTTGATAGCAAGAAGGTTTGTGATGAAATAGTTGGGCCATATGGAGCTGGTACAGTTATATCTGCTCCCTCTGAAAACTCGAACAGAGTATCTGGGCTGAAGCTTCCCAGCCCTTGAACAATATGAACAGCGGTGTCAGATGGGAAAATGTAGTGAGATCGGGAAAATGAGATTCTCATCGACAAGTTAAAAAAAAAGGTTCCATTTTGCAGCCAGTGTTTGAAGAGTGAGACAAGAATCTTGCTAATGAGGCCTGTTTTCATGCATTAACATCTTCTTATTACCTATTTCTACCTCATTTGTATGCAGTTTACTATTCTCCAATGCAGCAGAGAAAAACTGGATTGTGATAATTCCTGACATAAAGTTCAGTGCAGAAACCAGGCAGCTTCACTTTGCCAATTGCTCCTCTGGCCCTCAATTTTAGTCAGCAGTTCCCCACATCTCACAGCACACTCCGTGGGTAGTAACTGCATGTACCCCCTGTGATTGGCATCAGATACTCAACAGCCTCTCCATATCATCATGGCATATCTCTGAGTTCTCCAAATTAATACTGCACTTTGGTGCTCATCAACACCTTGCATTCAAACGCTGCTGCCAGGCCATTTTGTGCATAAGGATAGACACCCATCTCTTGGATTAGAGCAGGGAGCATCTCTTTGCTTGCTCTCTTAGCGCTCAATCATTCTGCACTTACTTGGATGCTTACAGCACCTCTGCCTTGACTTGGTTTTTTGCACATTGCTGCTATCATTCAGAACGTATAGGCTCACTGTGCTTCTGCCTTGCCTTGCTTCCTTGTGCATGCACAAAGCCAGACAACTTGTCAAGCTTGCCAGCTGCAATCAGTCAGAGAGTGGACATATTGCTTTGTGGCAGCAATGTCATGTGTGCAGCATGGCCAGCAGCTTATGTGGCAAACACACTGCATTTGCTTCAACTGAATGGCTACGTTTGAAAGTCTGAGCGGAGAGATTCTCTGTCAAGTCAAGAGAGATTGGCGTCAGTCAAATAAGTACCAGCACAGTAAGGCAAGAGCAGCTTCTGATCTCAGTCTCGGAACTTGAACATGGACAATCAGGTGCTTGGTGCAGTCAGGATCAGGGTATGATTTCATTACAGCCTGGGGAATGGACCACGGTTAGTTCTGCAGGTCCAGTGCCACCAGTCCAGGGATTAGTGATAAGCCAGTCAGGAGCTATGAAGAGATCAGGAAAAGGTCATGTTGCTCAACACTTGGTACTGTCCTTCCAAATTGGTCAGGATGCTGAGTATAGCCTATTCTGACCAATGACAAGATGATATGCCACGCTGGGCATAGGGAAGGAGTTTCACCCCTCATTGATAGGGATCAAACAGTACACAGTGCTAGGCACAGATGGCCTATTTATCTTGACTCTTGTAGCTGCAGTTATGATGACAGTCGACCAGACAGGTAATGATGTAAAATGGCACCCATTTACGAATGTGAGCATCTATTTCAGATGAAATGCCAGCTGTGCCACCAATGTGCCCTCAGCAGCTTTGTGCCCTCAGTTTCCCTCTGATTACATGTACTGTGAAGATCTCTTTGTGGCTGGCAGTAACTGACCTGTTGCACTTAGCCGATTTATAGTAAAATTCAGTACATTGTCTCCACCATGAATTGTCTGTGACATCAGTAGAATGGCTGGAGCCAATGCAATATGAGCATTATCCCCTTCTGAACCACCACCTTATACACCGTAGATAACTACTAATTCTGGCAGCTTTGACTCAAGTTGCAAACTAGAGCATTCTGGATATTACTGTTGCAGTTCCCTAAGTTATCACTAGCTGCTATGCCAATAGTAAGATTCAGCTATGAAATTGATAGCAACATTTTCATTACCTTACATAACATTGTCAAGGATCACAGTGTCTGCTGACATAAAGTCGAATTCATGACAGTTTCCTGATTGGGCTTATTTGAGGACTGTTATGAAAGTAATATCCCTACTCCCACATTTATCTCCTTATGTATTAATAATTTCAAAGAACAAACTGTCGAAAGTCCATTTTCAATAATCTGCCCTTACTGTAAAACAATGTGAAGCTCCTGCTATATTGAACAATCCCTGTCATAATGGTTTGGGAGTACAGAACTTAAATATTGGTAAAAGGAGACAAGAAGTTGAATTCTTTTGTCTTGCCTTCATCAGGAATCATGAATTTAGAATCATGTGGCATGGAAGAGAGCCATTTTATTCATTCTGTCTATGTTGTCACATTGAAAGAGACGTTTAACTCTTCTAATATTTCTGAAATCACTGCAAACTTCTTTTCCAATAATTTTCCCAATTCCCTTTGGAAAAGTACTATTGAATTGTTACCTTTCACCAGCCTTTCCGTTCGCGAGTTTTGCCATGATAATTCCTATCTTCACTTTCATACATGGGAATGACTTGGAACAGATCACTGGCTGCAGTCTACTTTAATTAAATTATTTGCTCTGTTAATTTAATTTCAAGTTACAATTTAATTCCTAGGAAATATGTAACCAGCATTTGTACTAGTCTCTTGTGATATGGCAGTGCCAAGTAAAACTAAGATGAAATAGCAATTTTATTTAGAAAAACATGATCAGATTAAATAACTTCCCACCATTACCTTTTTCCCAATTGGTTTAATGGTACCACAGGTTCACAAGATTGGAAATTTGCAGCATAAACATAATAGAGGAGAATGTACTGGATAATTTCTATTTTGGAGAAAATTGGAAACGTTATTGAAGTAAGGTGATGCAAATTGTTATAGTTTGAGCCAACAAATTAATGCCCTCTCCTCTAATAGGGGACATTGAATCAGACAGGAGGATAGAGTGTGGAGGCTCCAGCATCTCCCTATGTCCATTGGGGAATGTCTGTTAAATGGTTGACACACCCCTCTGCCTTTGAGGTCCAAAGATGAGAAATTGAGGCTTCATCCCACTACTGCTAGTGTCCAGCAGTGTAAGTGGGGTGGATCTGGTAGTGGAGTGGGGTGGTGTGGTGTTTACATTCATTCACGGAACATGGGTGTCTCTGGCTGTGCTGGCATTTACAGCCAATCCCTTATTGCCCAGAGGGCAGTTGAAAGTCAACCTCATTGCTGTGGGTCAGGAGCCACATGTAGCTCATACCAGATTTCTCTTCCCTAGAGGAGACATGAGTGAAGAGATGAGTTTTTCCAACAATTGTTTCATGATCATCATGAAATTAATTCCCTTAATTCCTGATTCTTCATTGAATTCAAATTCTACTGTCTGCCATGGCAGGCATTGAACCTGGAACATTAGCTGGGTCTCTGGATTAATAGCTGAGTGATAATACCACTAGGCCATTGCCTCCTAGTGCTGGAAAACTAAACCCTAAATCCAGTCTAGGATGGTTGCGGTTTTTAAACTTTATTTTTATACAATTCTTCTATTCGTTCATGGGATTTGGGTGTCATTGACCAGGCCAGTACACAATCATAGGATGTGAACATCATTGGCTAGCTTAACATTTATTGCCCATCCTTTATTGCTCAGAGAGTAATTAAGAGTCAATCACATTGCTGTGGGCCTGGAGTCACACATAGGCCAGATCAAATAAGGATGGCAGTTACCTTCCCTCAAGGACATTAGTGAGTTTTTCTGACAAATGGCAATGCTTTCATGGTCATCAGTAGACCCTTAATTCCAGGTTTTATTGAATTTAAATTCAAATCTCTGCTTTGGCAGGATTTGAATCCAGGTTCCCAGAACATCTAACAATAATACCATAATCACCTCGCCATTAGACGTTCGAAGGGGTCTCTTGTCCCATGGTACTCAGTGTCTAATTATGGGACCAGACATCCGGAAGTAGAGACTTTAGAGAGCCACTCTTTTTCCAATGCTGCTGACTCCCCTCACCTATGACCTCATGAGACTTCACTCTGTCAGTCGATTGTGCCTGGGTCCATTACAGATCCTAGGCCTCAGATGGGTGTAGGCCTGGCAGCTGCCATCACCTCCCACTGCAGCACATTGATCAGTTGCCAGCCTTTGAGTTGCTAACAGCTGTTATTGGGCTGAGTATCCATCTCCGTGGTTCTTCCCAATAGAAATGATGTGGGCCTCCTACATGCTCCTCAGTGGTGGGCGCGATCCCTGTCACCTTCATTGAATACCACTCTTTGTTTAAGCAGAATCTCCTAATCCAATTATTGATGACTGCAATTTAACTGAGAATGTTCATCCATATTGCCTCAGCCTCTTCCCAATAAAAAAATTCCCTTCTGAGCAAGGTTAAAAATCACACAACATTAGGTTATAGTCCAACAGGTTTATTTCGAAGCAGTGCCCCAAAAGCTAGTGATTCCAAATAAACCTGTTGGACTATAAACTGGTGTTGTGTGATTTTTAACTTTGTCCACCTCAGTCCAACACCGGCTCCTTGGTTCTCCTGGATAATTGGAGAGGGAGTGTCATGTGACAAGTTCACATTTTGTGTGCTTTAAGTGCTTATTTTCTGAGCAAAATTGAGGAAAAGCTACAGAAGTGGGGGTGGGTGAGGTGGTCGTGGTTTGGGGAGTGGGGGAGCAGAAGTGGTGATTGGGGCGGGGGGGGGGGTATCTCCTGCTTCTTACTTCTTCCAATACACATGGTAAGATTCACGATGTGTTTGTTGACTAAGAGCCTAAGAATGTTCTTCTAATAATGCAGCACAGAACTACCACCTACACAAGCACAACCAAATCAACTGTTTATATCTTTAATGCATTCGGACCATCAAAGAAATGCTGCTGAATTTGGCCTGGTTCCGTCTAAATCACCAAATACCCGCTATATACTCTTTTTACATTTTATGGACTTTAATTTTGGCAAAATTCTCTCATTCCTACTCTACAGGATGTATGTGTGGTGTAGTGTAAATCTGAGTGTATTTTATTGTTTTTACTTTAGCTTAAGAATGATAAAGCTAACAACTCTTTGTTAAGCTCAATAAAAGCCATCCAGTTCAGTTCTTTTGTGATCATAGTGTGTAAATAATGAAGTACTTATTAAATTGGCAAGTGTATCCTTTACAAAACAAAAAAAACCCAGTTGTAATCAAACAAGGAGAATTAAAAGAAGAGTCATTGTGTCTTTCCTTATTTGATCATAGCATTATAAAAGTTGAGAAAATGGAACAAGGAAATATTAATTTGAATGCGCCCTTCATCAACTGACTTATTTAAAGGGATATTTGTGTAAATTGCACAAACGAGACTGATTGTCTGCTCTCCACCTTTGTAGAGGTCTCTCACCAACTTGCATATTATTACAACCCAACAAAGTCATATGGAGCTGGAAATATTTGAGACAAATGATGAATTAAAAGTATAACATTAACCAAGTACATGCATCTGTTTATATAAAATGAAGACAGCCCACAATTATCATGTTAGAATTGGAACTGTGCTTTTACAAGTATTTATCCTATTTGACCTTGTGTCATATTCAAATGCAAGCATAGCTTTAGGATTTAAGGGCACCTGGTGAATTTGTTCAAAATGGTGCTCACAGCTGTAAAAGCAGTATGTTATTTTTGAGAAAAAATGAAATTCTCTTTAATTGTGTGTGTTGTCACAGGTGAGATATTTGGCCTAAAGGTTTCCGAAATGTGCAAAAGAACAGTTTGTATAATATCAATGGAAAGACTTTTAGCCTAATTACACCCGCAACTTCACTAAATAGTTAAGTACGATTGATTACTGTAGCAACAGATGAGACAAGAGACACATTCGGATTGCGTTCTCAAGGAGGCAAATATGTAAGAAATGTCTGAGGAAAAATAGTCTTGTTGGTTTTGGTCATGACTTAAAGGTGAAGGCATAACTTTTCTATGTCCAACTGAACATTTAAAGAGTAAGAGACTAAATTCAAGTGTTTCCAAAAATTCCAGCCATTTGTAAGTGCTTAATGTCATTTGGAGCACTGTGTTCTTTCACGATGTCCTAGAATAACAGCATAGACTTGTACATAATCTGATCCCAAAAGAATCCAGTTGACTCCAGTACTACTTAGATGATTTTTTCCTGCTTTATTGTCGAAAAGTTTTAGAATATAGGCTGAATTCCTGTGTTGGTTAGTATTAGAGGTAAGTGTGCAAATTATGTGTTAATCTCATGTTCCAAGACGAGACCTGTAATATAACTAAGATGTTTCTCATTCAAAAAGGAAGGGTGGTGTACAATTAAGCTGAGCATTTTTTTTAGGAACCTATTCTGGTTGCCTTTAAGCGTACATAGAAATTATAATGTTTGGTATTTACAGTTAACCCTTGAGGTAATAAGTTGAATGCTTCATGTACACTTACATCATGAACCATAACGGCTCAAAAGCACGCCGAGGATAGTGTATGTAACAGTCTCGAAATTTCATCAATTTGAAATAATGATGTTTTATGAAGACTGGGTAATCCAAGTGTGGGAGTGTCGGAGAAATTTGCCCAATAAAGTAGAGACCACACAAACCAGATCAGGTGAAATTGACATGTTGTTTATTACAAGCGATATCACTGGAAGAGAAATTGAGTAGGCTGGCACAGAACTGACAGTCTGTACAGGTAGATCAGAATTTCTCTTCCTCGAGCTGAGGATGAAGCCAGTTTTTATAATAATCCTGTACAATAAGGATAATTAGAAATGGGGAAAATACAATGTATCTGGAATGGAGTAATCTAGTTACAATGATGCTAATCAGAAAACAGTTATCAGAGGAATGTCCTAATTCTCTACACAAAGCAACGTTCTGACAGTTTAATGGATCCAGAGCTTCCATTCCTCTTCGCAGGTAGGTGCTAATGTCTCCTCTGAACTGATGACGTGCTTCCATTGTCTTAGCCTGGGAGTAATGCTCTTGTTGGTGTCTCTCTGTCTGACCTGTCCTTTGTGTGGCTTTGGTATTGTTGGGTTGTGAAACTGTCCCGGGGCTTTGGGATAGCTGTGCTGCTGTGTCATTGTTAGTGGGTACTTGAAGTGTATTCCCTTGTCTGCGAGTGCTGTCTAGTTTCATTTATCAGCTTGCTTGGTCCCTGCTGAGGCATTCTGGGTATTTTTGGTACAGTTTGGCCAAGTTTGCTTTTGTGGGCCTATGGGTTGGCAGATGGCAGAACTTTTCTCACAGAGAGAATGGTTGCAAAATGACAATATTCTTCTCTGGCATCAGAGGAACGCTGAGAGGAAACATTTGATTGAAGAAACTTCAGGATCTACCAGTACAAACAATAACAAACATGATTCTCTCTACTTTTTATAAAAACTGAACATAAGATAGCTTTGGCAAATAGAGTTAAGGAGACTCCAAAGGATTTTTACAAATCCATTAAGGACAGAAGGGTAACCAGGGAGAGAATAGGACCCCTCAAAGATCAGCAAGGCGGCCTTTGTGTGGAGCCGCAGGAAATGGGGAAAATACTAAGCAAGTATTGTGCATTTGTATTTACTATGGAGAAGGAAATGGAAGAGATACAATATAGGGAAATAGATGTGTCATCTTGAAAAATGTCCATATTACAGAGGAGGAAGTGCTGGATGTCTTGAAACTCATAAAAGTGGATAAATCTCCAGGATCTGATCAGGTGTACCCTAGAACTCTGTGGGAATCCAAAGAAGTGATTGCTGGGCCCCTTGCTGAGATATTTGTATCATCGATAGTCAAAGTGAGCTGCCAGAAAACTGGAGGTTGGCTAACGTGGTGCCACTGTTTAAGAAGAGTGGTAAGGACAAGCCAGGGAACTATAGACCAGTGAGCCTGATGTCGGTGGTGGGCAAGTTGTTGGAGGGAATCCTGAGGGACAGGATGTACATGTATTTGGAAAGGCAAGGTTGATTAGGGATAGTCAACATGGTTTTGTGCATAGGAAATCATGTCTCACAAACTTAATTAAGTTTTTTGAAGAAGTAACAAAGGGGATTGATGAGGGCAGAGCAGTACATGTGATCTATATGGACTTCAGTAAGGCATTTGACAAGGTTCTCCATGGGAGACTGATTAGCAAGGTTAGATCTCATGGAATACATGGACAACCAGCCATTTGGATACAGAACTGGCTCAAAGGTAGAAATCAGAGAGTAGTGGTGGATGTTGTTTTTCAGACTGGAGGCTTATGACCGATGGAGTGCCACAAGGATCGGTGCTGGGTCCACTAGGTTTTGTCATTTATATAAATGATTTGATTGTGAACATAAGAGGCACAGTTAGTAAGTTTGCAGATGACACCAAAAAGTGGACAGTGAAAAGGGTTACCTCAGATAACAACGGGATCTTGATCAGATGGGCCAATGGGCTGAGGAATGGCAGATGGAGTTTAATTTAGATAAATGCGAGGTGCTGCATTTTGGGAAAGCAAATCAGAGCAGGACTTATACACTTAATGGTAAAGTCCGAGGAAGTGTTGTTGAATAAAGAGACGCTGGAGTGCAGGTTCATAGCTTCTTGAAAGTAGAATCACAGGTAAATAGAATATTGAAGAAGGCATTTGGTATGCTTTCCTTTATTGGTCAGAGCATTGAGTACAGGAGTTGGGAGGTCATGTTGCAGCTGTACAGGTCATTGGTTAGGCCATTTTTGGAATATTGCGCGCAATTCTGGTCTCCTTCCTCTCGGAAGGATGTTGTGAAACTTGAAAGGGTTCAGAAAAAATTTACAAAGATGTTGCCAGAGTTGGAGGATTTAAGCTACAGGGAGAGGTTGAATATGCTGGGCCTGTTTTCCCCGGAGCGTCAGAGGCTGAGGGGTGACCTTATAGAGGTTTATAAAATAATGAGGGGCGTGGAAAGGATAAGTGGACAAAGTAGAGGACATAAATTTAAGGTGAGAGGGAAAAGATATAAAAGAGACCTAAGGGGCAACTTTTTCATGCAGAGGGTGGTGTGTGTATGGAATGAGCTGCCAGAAGAACTGGTGGAAGCTGGTACAATTGCAATATTTAAAAGGCATCTGGATGGGTATATGACTAGGAAGGGTTTGGAGGGATATGAGCTGGGTACTGGCAAGTAGGACTAGATTGGGTTGGATATTTGGTCAGCATGGGCGAGTTGGACCGAAGGTCTGTTTCAATGCTATACATCTCAATGGCTCGAAAATTTGTCCCTGCATTTTACAGTCACAGCATGTAAACAGTTAAGCAATCCTTGAATGGCAAGCCTATCCTTTTCTCAAAAAAACACCCTTTTGCAGTTAATGAGATGTGGGGAAAGAGGGCAGCTGTCCTCCCTCTCCAAATCTGATTTATAACAATTTTTCTTCTTAGCAAGTCCCCATGAACCAAGCATGACCACCTTCCACTCTGGAGTTGTAGATCTTGGTGTGACTACAGTCCCAATGTTGAATTTCCACACTTTGCTGCAGGTAGGACAGTTCATGGAATCATAGAATCTTTATAGAGTGAAAGTAGGCCATTCAGCCCATCGAGTCCACACCAACTCTCTGAACAGCATCCCGCCCATACCTACTCACTACCCTATCCCTGTAACACTGCATTTCCCAGGGCTAATCCACCTATCTTGCACATCTCTGAACACTGGGCAATTTAGCACAGCCAATCCAACTAATTGTACACATCTTTGGACAGTGGAAGGAAAACAAACCACCCAGAAGAAACTCACGCAGACACAGGGAAAATGTGCAAACTCTACACAATCGCCTGAGAGTGGTATATAAAGAGTGGGTGGGATGTATGGGTTTCACATGCTCCTGTCAGTGTTTAAATTTGGCCTCTATCTGGAGCATGAGAAAGATGCTCCAAATAATTTCCAACTTCTTGGACACTTCTGCAGTGTGAGCGATTTTGGGCAAGAGATTTTCATGAGTCGCAAGCATGTTTCCACTATTTAGGAGGGGACTCTGAGGATGTCCTTGAAAGATTTCCTCTGCTCACTCAGTGACCACCTGCTGTGATGAATCGGGAAGTTTATTTTGGGAATCTTGTGTGAATCAGGAGGGTGATGTAGTCCATCCCATGCAGTTGATTAACCTTTGCCAGTCTTTGGTGCTGGGAATGTTGGCCTGAGAGAGGACATTGACATTGGAACACTACATTTGCAGGTTCTTGCGCAGTTACTGCTGGTGATACTTCTCTCCATATTTGTGGAGTCTACTATTTGATGAACAGAGGAACATGAGTAGGACACTCAGCCCTTTGAACCTGCTCCTCCATTCAATAAGATCATGGCTGACTTGATTTTAGCCTTCTCTATCTTCCTTTATTGTCCCTGATAATTTTTTTATCAGCTTTGTCATCAAGAATCTACCTGCCTCTGCCTTAAAATTATTTAAGAATTCAGCATCCACTGCTTTTTGAAGAAGGGAATTGCAAAAACTTTAAATCCTCTGGAGAAGGGATTTTTTTTTTTCTTATCTCTGTTGGACATGGGTGACTCCTTATTTTTAATTAAAACCTCAGTTCTAGGTTCTCTGATAAGAGGAAACATCCTTTCAATATCCATCTGGTTACATCTCCTCAGTATCTTACATTTCAGTTATATTACCATTAACTCTTCTAAAGGTCAGAGGGTAGAGGTCTAGTCCATCTAGCCTCCCCTCTTGAGATAACTTTCCATGTCTTGGTGGTGTATTTGAAGTATTTGCCATCGAACTCTACCCTTCAGACGGCCTAGGGCTATGCCAGCACCTTGGAAGTGAAGTTGCTTGATCTCCTATCTGCCCTTGCTGAAAGGAGGCTTGCAATGATAATATAATATCCTCAGAAGTCATACAACACCAGATTATAATGCAACAGGTTTATTTGAAATCACCAGCTTTTGGAACACTGCCCTTTCATCAGGTAAAACACTTCACCTGACGAAGGAGCAGCGCTCCGAAAGTTTGTGATTTCAGATAAACATGTTGGGCTATAACCTGGTGTCATGTGACTTCTGACCTTGTCTACTCAAGTCCAAGGCCAGCATCTCCACATCAAGGCTAACACACTATTGAAACAGTAACGAAAAAGAGTACAACGTGCTTGACTCCTCACGTCCTACTTTGTGAAAACTTTGTTCTGGGCAATATCAAGGGAGAACAATTGGCTTGGAAATAAATGCATTCCTGCTAAAATTCCTGCAAAATGTAATTGCGTGGGAACAAGAATTTTTAGATATATATAACTAATGCCATGAAATTTGTGGATCTCATGGATAATTACTTGTTTATTGATTAAACAGTTCACATTAGCACAGGAACCCTAATTACTAAAGAGGTTATTTGTGTAAATGTGCACATGTAGCTGTCCCATGGATTACTGTTCCCTGTTGGTTTTTAAAGGCTTAGAAAATCCTTTGATCCAAGCTGGTGGAATTATTTGGTATTTTATTCAAACAGCAGTAGAATTTTCAGTTTTGTGGCTCGTTTCCTTAGATCATTTATCACGATCAAATGTAAGAAATTCCACTTTAATGGTGTTGCCAGACTTCAAAGCCAAAAGGTGAAAAGTTTGAAATTTCATTATGTCATCAGAATATAATTTGGTGATTAATGGGCGAACGTCCTTTGTCATCATCATTGTAAAGCAAATACAATTTTTATAAAATTAACATTTTTCTGGCTCATTCTGTACATTTTATTTTTGGGAGCTACTTAAGCTGAAATAACTTCCATCAGAATAAACTGCCCCAATTCAAATCAAGTACGATGGGAGGTGGATGAAATACTTAGACTGGAAGTCCACTTCAACATATTGGATTCCTGCTTCTGTGAGTGAATGCTAGCACCAAACTCAGATTATGCTTAGAGGAGATCCAAATTTTTAATAGCCACCCTATTCCTATTTTGATTATTTTTTGTGATTAAAGTATTTATATAGAGTTTAAATTGATCTTTTGTTTGTGTAATGTTCTCTCATGTTACCATTTGCACCTTTCTGAAGCTCCTTGTATTTATATCATTCTGACTTTCCTTTTTTTTATAATATGCTTTCTCACATTTCAACCTTGCCTCAATACTTCCACTCTGAAGGTTGGGGACTTAAATTCCTTGCTAGACGTTAGAAAACAAAAAACTAGATTGACGCCCTATGGTAGTATTGTAGGTGTGCTGTGGATGTAAGATTGCATGGCATGCATTCAAAGAACAGAGAGGGAGTTATCTCAAGTTCAAAGCCAAAATGTATCCCTCAGTCAAAATCACGAAAAACTGATTATCACTGGTCATCATCACACTATCAGACTGCCTACACCAAATAGATTCCAATAGATCAAGAAAGCTCACCATCACCTTCTCAACACAACGAGGGCTAGGCAATAAATACTGGCCCAGACCAAGGATGTTCACATCCTGTGAACAAATAATGTTAAAAATTGCTGTCGGTGGAACTGTGCAGTGCAAATTGCCACCACTTTTTCTACATTGAAAAGTGTAAATACGGCAAAGGTGTACATTGGCTATAAACCATGCTTTCACATTGTTAAGGGTGCTATGTAAATTCAAAGCATTCAATATGTGTTTATTTCAGGATTTATCTGATTTCTTTATTTGTCAATGGAAACCCTGTCTTAGGAAATGATATTTTCTTCCATTCCTGAAATATATGTGAATTTTAGGCTTTCATGCTTCTAATCAAGCATTTCCCATTATGATCTATAGGTTGTATTTGTCTGTTATTACATTTAAGACAAAATAGGACCCCTTTGTTTATGTTTAAAATGTGCTTCTTTTTGTGGTCTACTGCTCTTTACCTTTTTAGATTTACACTGAACCTAATTATATTCAATTCTTGTCATCAGTTCTTATTCATTACATATTTACACTCACACTCATTTTTAGAATGTTCTGGGATATATCTTGACTTTGTGTGATCATGTAAGATGGGTTTTAGCAAACCTGTAGCTCATTTGGCATGTCTTCTAAAATGTTTTAAATTTCTGTTGAAGCATCTACTCTCTTTCAGCATCCCTCAATCCCTTCTCGGTTAGTTTAAACTCTCCACCCAGTATCAGCTGGCCTCCTCAAAAGGACATTCATCCAGCGACTGCAGAGTTCAAACATTGCAGAGTTTGCTGCATCCAAGTATATTTCTGCCATGTGGAATCATAGGAATTTAGACACAGGAGGAGTTTATTCCAGTCAGAAAAAGAGAGATCTAGTCTAAACATGTTTTATTCTTGCAATGTATGCTTGTAGGTTATGGCACTTCAAGTACGTAACTTAGTGCTTTTTAAATACAATGAGTGTTTCTGCCGTTATGGTCTTTTTAGATGGTGAGTTCCAAATCTGCAGCACCCTCTGATCAAAAGACTTTCTCCTCTAAGTACCCTCTTATTTTGTTCTCTGCTGCTTTAAATCTATACCCCGTATTATTGACATCTCTAACAAGGAAATAGGGCTTTTCTGTCCAATCTACTGCACCCCCTTGTAATGTTATACTCTTCAACTGAATCTCCTCTTCACTTTCCTGATCTAAAAACACAACACCAGTCTATTGATGGGTAACATTTCTCATTCCTAGTAATTTCCCTGTAAATCTCATCTGTACCCTGGCTAGTGCAATCATTTTTTTTTCTAAAAGCTGCCATTGCTAAAACAATTGCATCATTTAGGTGGTATTGTTAATTTAGAGGATAAAATTCTTTTTGGTGGGAAGTATTTGCAACATAAATTATGTACAATACTTTTATATCCAGTTGGTTAATTTTTGATGAGAATCATTAGGTTTGTGTCTCTGCGTACTTCGCAAAAGAAGTCACTGGATGTCAGTGGGAGTCACAGCAGATCTCCCTAGTCCTCAGATACTAAACCAACATAAAGGAGCAGGAGATTAGCTGCTCCTTTTTCAATAAGGACTTCACAATTTTTCAACTCTTGACTTCTGCTCCTCATTTTCTTTAGGTGGCAGCCCATAATAATGATTCTGTGATTTATGGCCAGGATGAATTGGTTGGCCACAACAAAGATCTCATGTCCTATTTAGTATGAAGTTCTATCTGTCATAACAATATAGTTGCCCATTGTCTTTGCATCAGTAAGGAGGCCAATTGCAAGGTTTTCTTGAAGGAAAGGAAGAGCAATTTTATTATCTTCTCACTTGCAGAAAAATAAGAGTTGCAACAACAAGTGTGTGTATACATTATAAAAAGTTAGAATGTCCACTCCTAAAGAAATATAAGAATATATACAGTTTAAAGCCCTTAGGGTGTCATTTGAGATCTAATATTCAACCACAACACCGTACAACCCTATCATGGCAACCACTGCAAGACATGTTAGAGTGTCAACATGGATACCACCATTACACATGGGGACACCACCCATCATGTGATTATAGTTAAATAGTGTATCCTCAGCAGTAATGAATGTTATTGATCTCTTTTAAGTCTCATAGTCCTGATGTTTCTTTCCAGTTTGTGTTATCATTGAGAGCTTTGTCCATTGAGGGTCCAAGAAAGTAAGTTTTCTCTACCTGGTTCCAGTTACAAATCCCATTTCCTCTGCTCTGGCAAAAACAGTTCCCTGAAAGTTAAAAATCACACAATGTCACGCTATAGTCCAACAGGTTTATTTGGAAGTATTAACTTTTAAAGCACTGCTTTTTCATCAGGTAACTAGTGGGACAGGATCATAAGACACAAAATTTACAGCAAAAGATCATAGTGCCATGCAATAAAAACAACATATTGAACAAACCTAGATTGCTGTTAAGTCTTTCATCTTTTAGAAGGGGTTGCAGATTTTGGTTCATTAATCTGTAAATCCCAGAATTTCTTTTCAGTCACATTTTCGAGATAATTTAAAGTTTTATAAAAAAAAGGTGACATCTCAGCTCAGACAATGTATTAAAGACGTAAGGTTAAAGTCTGTCTGTATCCCAATCTTGAGTCAGACTGGTTCTATTTCCAAAGTAGGAATTCATAAAATGTCACATGGGTTGACTGTCTGTATTGACGCCCTCATGAGTATAGGGTACAATGCTGAACTCATCGATCACAAATTCTGATGTGCCACAGAGAGAAACCATAAGGCCCTCCTCAGGAGACAGACATGGGATGCAACTAATAGGGTAGCCTTTGTTGTCCAGTACTTCCCAGGAGTGGAGAAACTACACCATGTTATTCGCAGCTTATAATATATTATCAATGAGGATGAACACCTTGCCAAAACCTTCCCTCCACCTCCCCTTCTCACCTTTAAACAACCACCAAACCTTAAAGAGACCATTGTTCACAGCAGACTGCCCAGCCTTCAGGACAACATCAAACACAACACCGTACAACCCTGTCATGGCAACTACTGCAAGACATGTCAGAGTGTCAACATGGATACCACCATTACACGTGGGGACACCACTCATCATGTACACGGCAGGTACTCATGTGGCTCGGTCAAAGTTGTCTATCTCATATGCTGCAGGCTAGGATGCCCCGAGGCATGTACGTTGGCAAGACCAAGCAGATGCTATGATAATGAATGAATGGACACCACGCAACAATCACCAGACAGGAATGTTCCCTCCCAGTCGAGGAACCCTTCAGCGGTCAAGGACATTCAGCCTTGGATCTTAAGGTGACCATCCTCCAAGGCGGACTTTGGGATATGCAAAAATGCAAAGTGGCTGAACATGGGCTGATAGCCAAATTTGCTACCCATGAGGATGGCCTCAACCACGAGTTCATGTCACACTACAGGTGACCGCACTGCACTATATCACATATACATACTGCACTATATCTCACACACACACACACATACTCTTACATACCCTCACAATCATGCAGGCCCTCTGTCATTCACACACTTTCTTTCAGACACACACACACACATACACCCCCACACTCACACCCATGCACACACCCTCTCACAGGCGTATACTCTGTCTCACTTGCACACAGAGTCTACCAAGCATGCACACATGCAAACACACACTCTCTTATGTGCACTCACACGCACATGCACACACTCTCACTCTCTCTCTCTCTCTCTCTCTCTCTCTCTTCCTTGCAAACACACACAGACACATATAAGTCTGTGGGGTGAATTTGCATTTGCAGAATTGTATTTGCAGATGCACTCTATTTTTGCTCAAAAAGCACACAACCTGCAGGTAGTCAATATAGACAGTCAATCCATGTGACATTTTATAGTCATAGAGATGTACAGCATGGAAACATACCCTTCGGTCCAACCCGTCCAGGCTGACCAGATATCCCAACCCAATCTAGTCCCAAATGCCAGCGCCCGGCCCATATCCCTCCAAATCCTTCCTATTCATATACCCATCCAAATGCCTCTTAAATCTTGCAATTGTACCAGCCTCCACCACATCCTCTGGCAGCTCATTCCATACACGTATCACCCTCTGCGTGAAAATGTTGCCCCTTAGGTCTCTTTTATATCTTTCCCCTCTCCCTAAACCTATGCCCTCTAGTTCTGGATTCCCCGACCCCAGGGAAAAGACTTTGTATATTTATCCTCATAATTTTGTAAACCTCTATAAAGTCACCCCTCAGCCTCCGACTCTCCAGGGAAAACAGCCCCAGCCTGTTCAGCCTCTCTCTGTAGTTCAGATCCTCCAACTCTGGCAACATCCTTGTAAATCTTTACTGAACCTTTTCAAATTTCACAACATCTTTCCGATAGGAAGGAGACCAGAATTGCACGCAATATTCCAACAGTGACCTAACCAATGTCCTGTACAGCCGCAACATGACCTCCCAACCTCTGTGCTCAATACTCTGACCAATAAAGGAAAGCATACCAAACGCCTTCTTCACTATCCTATCTATCTGTGACTCCACTTTCAGGAGCTATGAACCTGCACTCCAAGGTCTCTTTGTTCAGGAACACTCCCTACGACCTTACCATTAAGCCTATAAGTCTTGCTTAGATTTGCTTTCCCAAAACGCAGCACATTGCATTTATCTGAATTAAACTCCATCTGCCACTTCTCAGCCCATTGGCCCATCTGGTCAAGATCCTGTTGTAATCTGAGGTAATCCTCTTCCCTGTCCACTACACCGCCAATTTTGGTGTCATCTGCAAACTTACTAACTGTACCTCTTATGCTCGCAT
>NC_057736.1:21127570-21135339 GCF_004010195.1 Chiloscyllium plagiosum
TGTTTGGAAAGTTAAAATCCTCTACCATAACTACCCTATTATTCTTACAGATAGCTGAGATCTCCTTCCAAGTTTGTTTCTCAATTTCCTTCTGACTATTGGGGGGTCTATAATACAATCCCAATAAGGTGATCATCCCTTTCTTATTTCTCAGTTCCACCCAAATAACTTCCCTGGATGTATTTCCGGCAATATCCTCCCTCAGCACAGATGTAATGCTATCCCTTATCAAAAATGCTACTCCCCCTCCTCTGTTGCCTCCCTTTCTATCCTTCCTGTAGCATTTGTATCCTGGAACATTCAGCTGCCAGTCCTGCCCATCCATGAGCCATGTTTCCATAACTGCTATGATATCCCAGTCCCATGTTCCTAACCATGCCCTGAGTTCATCTGCCTTCCCTGTTAGGCCCCTTGCATTGAAATAAATGCAGTTTTTCATTTATTAGTCCTACCTTGTCCCTGCATGCCCTGACTGTTTGAGTCACATTCTCAAGATAACAAAGTTTTATAAAAAAAGTGACATCTCAGCATGGATTCAATCCCAATAAGGTACCTGCTGAAGAAGCAGGACTCCAAAAGCCAGTATTTCCAAATAAATCAGTTGGACTATAACCTGGTTTTGTGTGATTTTTAACTTTGTCCAACACAGGCACCTCCACATCATCTAAGGACAGCATTTCTGATAGTATGGCTCTTCCTCAATAATACAATGAAGTGTGAGCCTTCTTAATATACACTGGAGTAAGACTTGGAGCTGTAATATTCTGACTTCAATAACAGTTCTACTATTGACAATGCTGACATATCTCTAATGTCAAGACTATGCACGTGATTAGAGAAGCTCTAACAGCCAGTATACTACAACTTATAACTGACAACCCGAGTAAGATCATCCTTGGCATATATATGGACACTGCAATCTGTGATGGTGACAAGAATCCACTGGAGTTAAAATGAAGATAAAACGTGAATCATTTTAAAGTCCATTTAAGATGACAGACTTCCATTAATCAGGGGTGTGTTGATCATGTCCGTAAATAATTTCTGCTTTTCCCCTGGGAGTCTCTTGCAGCAATCAAATTCCTACTCAGATTATTTACCATATTTCATGATTTCAGACCCATAAATCTACAAACCTAAGTTAATAATCAGCAGTTGGTGCATTCGAACTAATGAAGGGGGGGGGTCGGGGGGCAAGACAAATGAGTTGCACACTAGGAAGTGTTTGACATGTTTCATGGGCTGAGTGTTTCCTTGATGTATTGAATATTTTTAAAGGAATTAGCAGTCTTGTGATTTCTTGCTCATCTAAAATTCAAACAACCTTAAATCATGCAAACAGACTTGAGAAAAAAAACTTTTAGCTTCTTGGCTACCAAACACCAACAGAACATTCTTTTCCCAAGTATCAAAAATACCTTGACAACAGATAGTACAAAAGGATTATTATGAAGTTAAAATTATTCATTGTGATTCTTGACTTTTGCCAAGTTCTGTTGTTACAGCACATCAAATCTCATTTGCTTTGACAAGTTTTTGGCAATGGGTTGAATGAATTAAGAGGTGTCAAAGATTTCCAGTAGAAATTTGCATGTTTTTGAGTCCTGGGAATTAAATCCACAGTCCGCCCAGATGGTTGGAGCAAGAACAAAGAAGGCCTCAGTGGAAGCTAGTTGAAAAGAGAATGTCCTAGATATATTTAAAAAAAGATGCTGTTTAAGTCAACATTTGAATGTCACAATGAACATTTATCTCCGTTGCTCTTCAGTTATGAACCCCAACATGGGAAAGAGCTTTTTGTTTTGTTTCAAGAGGATCTGAGTCTTTTATGTGTATGTGTGTGTGTGTGTGTTTAAAAGGGTTGTATTGGTGTTGAATTGAGCTTGACTCAACCAAGTGTCTGCTATCTATTGAGTGACTTGAATATTCACTGAAAAATAAATTCTGTTATCGCATGTTGATCTGGTCCAGATGCAAAACAACCATATAGTATTGAAGTCTTAGGTTTTCTTTGGCTACATCGAAGTTGTAGTGATTTTTGTTTATTCATTTCTGCTCTGAGGCCTCGTGTACTTTCTTACCATATCTTATCAAACTCGCCTCACTAACAACCTACCCCATCCTGTTGTGTCTGTCCTGTCAGATTTCTGTCCCAACTTACCATCTGCTGTTTCTAAAGCAACTTGTCATTCATCAGAGATCCTGGATTTGATCAGCAGCATTTAGATTAGTACCATATTTACAAGGCCTTTGTCTACCTAGACAAACACTATTAGTTCAGAGAAGCCTACATGGTTCCTGACATTTGAACTGGTAATGAGCACACGTAGAAATTGGCGCCTTCTTTATAGGTAGGGTCCTGGAGGTCCTACTGCATGAAGTACAAGCAGGGCATCCTTAATCCGGGACAAGCAGTGGAGGCCATGATACCAGACCATGCCTACCTGCTCTGAGGTTGCCACATTAAAGCAGTCTCAGCCACCTGGAGAAATGTACAACAATGTAAGAAGAATGTCAATGCAAGTGACACCATCTTAGCGCCAATACTTCACACTCAGTTTATCGGTGCTATCGTACAGACTTCCCACCAAGGTACTTACTCTATCTCTCTCACTATTGCCTGCATCATCTTCTCCACTTGCCCTCACCCACCTTAAAGTACAGGGCCACTAACCCTGCACGCTCTCAGCACAGTCCACTCACTCATTCAGGAAACCTCCTACCTGTACGAACAATAATAATTGTGTCATACAGTTCATCTCCTGTAATACCTGTCTCTCTCTCTCTCTCTCTTTCTCTCTCTGTGTCTCATTCCATGAGCGCAACAGCCCACAATAGGATATAATGAGTCAAGACAGATGGTGTGCTGCCTGCCATTTGGCTCCTCACCCCTTCTTTGCAATGGGTCCTGATTCTGACCATCCTAAGGAAGGCCTGGACTGATACTGGAGGTTGTCTTTGACTTAAGGTGCCAGCTGAGTGAAGGCTGACTGGACTGAGGCCTGCTGACAACAATGGCAAGCTTATTTTCTTTGTGTCTGCACTAAATGCAAACCAAGACCAAAGTAACAAGAGCCTGGTAGCCCTCTGGCTGAGGGGGCAATGCACTAAAGGTTAAAGCAAGACAATGCAAGTCAGAGATTCTGTGGGCAACTTGGGTTGGCCCAGCATGACTGAGCACTAAGACAGCAAGTGAACAGGGTGGAGATGCAGCCTGGTCTAATCCAGGAGCATACAATGTCCTTGCTGTAGCGTTACAATGGTTGTTTCTGGTGCCTCCCAAGTGCAACACTGAAGTCCAGCAACATACTGTAAGTGGACCAGAATTGTGACATGAAATGTTAAATGTCAGATGCCAATGACTATGGACATGGGGTGTGTGTGTGCAGTGCTCATAGAGTGTGCCCTGAGATGTTGGTGTACGCGGTCTATTATGGAGATTGCTCAGAGCAAGTATCAGCTCTGGATTGGCAGGTTTGGTAAGTTAGCAAGCTGAATATTCATAAGACACATTGGGCTTTCAACATAGTGTTTTACAAACAATATTCCCCTATTTGGTAACGTGCTGTTGCCAAGCAAGAAACTGGTCACTTGCTTGTGAAAAGCATTAGAGATGCAGCAAGATGCTAGAGAATTTGTTCAATTCTGCCACAAATCTTGCTAAAGATGGAAACCCTTCTGACCTTGAAGATTCTGCTCACTTTCATAACTTGTGAAGCATATTAAGGCAGACTACCAGCTCAATCACGTGGCTAAAATCTGTACCTTTCTTTTAATTTATTCACTTGTTTGATGTGGGCATCACTGGCTGGTAAGAAGTTATTGCCTGTCTCTAGTTGCCCTTGAGGACGTGGTGGTGAACTGCCTTCTTGAACCGCTGCAGTCCACCTGCTATGGGTTGATCCACAATGTCATTAGGGAGGGAATTCCAGGATTTTGACCCAGTGACAGTGAAGGATCAACGATATATTTCCAAGTCAGGATGATGAGTGGTTTGGAGGGTAACTCAAAGGTGGTGGTATCCCACGTACCTGCTGCCCTTCTTCTTCTAGATAGAAGTGGTCGTGGGTTTGGAGGGTGTTGTTTGAGGATCTTTGGTGAATTTCTTCAATGCCTATTGTAGATAGTGCACATTGCTGCTAATGAGCATCAGTGGTGGAGGGAATATCTTGTAATTCCGGATCCAAATCAATCATATATTTTCCAACTCCATATAATTCACATGTACGTTTTCTAATTTTAACCAGTCAGTCAGTCCTTTGGTGGGCCCTTTCACTGAGGTGAGGACAAATTCGTGTTTTGGCTTTCCTTAATCCAATCTGGTACATTTTCCCAGACCCAACAACATGGTAGTGATGTGTATTAACAACATAACATTTTTATATCATATGATTGTCATTCCTCCAATTTATTTTGTAGTTGAGCAGTCTGATGTGATGCTGCCATAATGGATTCACAGGAACTAGTCTTTTAATTGAATCCTCATTTACAGAGAACCCAAAACAAACACATGCATGTTGCCTGCATTCAAACGAACCTTTAGCTTCTTCCAAGTATGTTTACTGGTCTGTCACAATTCTTATTCCTCCTTTCTAACCATTAAAAGTTAATATTAGCAGTAATCTTCTTAAAAATAGAGAAGCAAGCCATGTAATACATAAAAATTAGTCTCGTCTCACTGATCACTCAATCCAGCTTTCAGCTACAAACTAATGGCACAGTTTGCTCAGAAGATTGTACTGAATTGCCCATCATAGAAAAGTGATTATTTCCTCAGTTTCCAGGATTATTTGAGATATTCTACTAGCAGGTCCAGTCAAATGTGTTTGCATTCTGGAAATATTTATTAAAACTCTAATGGAAAAATTAGAGTTGGAAAGTACCTGGAACCAACTTGAGATAATAAAACATAAATGATGAATGTATTTAGCTGAAACTGCTCCTTCCATTTCAGTACAGGTAACTAAATAGTTTAATGACTGTGCTAAATTAGTGAAACAGGTTTCATACAATATTGTCACACAATATAATTCTAGGCCTTATTTTAAACATCATGAATTAAAAAGCGTTTTCTGAGTAAGTTTACCAAATTTGTGTTTATATGCATTGTAATGACTGTGTCTCTTTATTTTTGTGTTTTTCTCAAAAACTGTGAATTAAAATGAGAAAGAAAAGTTCAAAAACTAATGTTTGAAAGAGTGACTGCAGTTGTAAAAGTAAATAGCCTGATCCTCATGGCACGTGTTGCAAACAACAGTTAGAACATGATTTGGAGATGCCGGTGTTGGACTGGGGTGTACAAAGTTAAAAATCACACAACACCAGGTTATATTCCAACAGGTTTAATTGGAAAGCTGGTGTGCTTCCAATTAAACCTGTTGGACTATAACCTGGTGTTGTGTGATTTTTAACAGTTAGAACAAGCTAAGTAATTGAAGATCAGATTACAGATGATCTGGTGTGGAGGGTGAGTACTGATGTAGCTCTGCTCAGCAACAAGAAGTTGATTGGCCTGTGGACTAGTTGCAGTTAGCAATGTCAGAGACCTCTCGCTTGCTAGCAACTGTGTGATTGGTTCTCAGGTGATTGAGCAGCTTGGAGCTGCAAACAACTTACAGGAAGAATGAGAAGAGAGAAAAATAGAAGTGTGCAGATCCTCTCTCAGCCTACAAGCTGCTGGTCTCTGCAATCAAAAACTCTTCCAACCCTGAAAAAAAACAGTTACTTTTCCTGCTGTCAGCTGTGACTTTTAAATTGATAAATCAGAGATATTTTTCAAGTGAATCAGTTACTTTGTGCTTATTACAAACCAGTAGAAATATCCAGAAAGATCTCTGAATAGCAAGGGATCTGGACAGCTGAAGAAAGATCATCTCAACATTGGATCAGGGAAGCAAAAACCCTGAACTGACTTTCCAGTTTTTTCTACCTCTACCAATAATCTATTTTACCTGTTTGTCTATCTGAGTCTGTGTGTACCTGACCTGATGATGGAGCAGTGCTCTGAAAAGTGATTTTAAATAAAACTGTTGGATTATAATCTGGTGTCAGATGACTTCAGAGTTTGTCCACCCCAATCCAACACCGGAATCTCCACATCCTGTATCTGTGTGTGTGTATGTGAAAGTGGGAGCTTAAATAGGGATCATCATTTTAACTGGTAGCGCTATATGCCATAGGTTTATATCTATTTACTTGTAGCTATGGTCTAATTACTTGTAATAAATCACAATTCTTGTTTTGTACAGAAACCTGCCCTATGCATTCTATCAACCTGGGTCTGAAAATCAGGTAAATTGGGTTACTGTGCACGCTTTAAAACCAACTTTAACATTTGGTATGACTCTGGGAATACTGGGGCTTGATTTATGAGGCACTACCCAAGTGGGTTTTTAGATTAGATTACTTAACAGTATGGAAACAGGCCCTTCGGCCCAACAAGTCCACACCAACCCGCCGAAGCACAACCCACCCAGTCCCATTCCTCTACATTTACCCCTTCACCTAATATGGGCAATTTAACATAGCCAATTCACCTAACCTGCACATTTTTGGATTGTGGGAGGAAACCCACACAGCCACGGGGAGAATGTGCAAACTCCACACAGAGAGTCGCCTGAGGCGAGAATTGAACCCAGTTCTCAGGCGCTGTGAGGCAGCAGTGCTAACCACTGTGCCACCATGTTGGAACAGTATATAATTTTTTTGGAACAGATTGTTATGATTGAGGCTGAAAGTGTTTACTATCACTCTAGTTCCATGATTCTCCAAAAGTCACAGCATAGAGAAAATTATTTTTCCTACATTCCACATTTGACCATTTAAATACCTTGAAGTGAATCTTAGAAATTTGTTTTGGTAAGTGTGAGTCATGTCATTTTTTGGAAGGATTGTCCCTGCCAGAACCTTAGACAATTCTGTCCCTTATCTATGTAAATAATTTAACCAAGATCAGTAGCTCGGTGGTTAGCACTATTGCGTTTAAAATGATAGGGATCTGGGTTCAATTCCACCCTCAGGCAACTATCTGTGTGGAGTTTGCACATTCTTCCCATATCTGTGGGTTTCCTCCGGGTGCTCCAGTTTCCTCCCACAGTCCAAAGATGTGAAGGGTAGGTGAATTGGCCATGCTAAATTGCCTATTGTGTCTGGGGACATGCAGGCTAAATAGATTAGCCATAGGAAATACACAGATAGGATAGGGGGTGGGTCTGGGAGGGTTGCTCCTTGAAGGGTTAGTTATGGACTTGATGTGCTGATTGACCTGCTTCAACACTGTAGGGATTCTATGATTTATAAATCAAGTGTCTTAGTAACCACAAATCATTGATTCATTATTAAAACAAATATATTTATTGAACATACATAATTGGTTAAAATACAGGCAATAATATAGAAGTATAATGTTTATTCCTCTCAGTCCCAAAACAGTCCCTTTAGCAAAAGTGAGAAACATTGATCTGTCTATAGGGAATGGTTTTCTGTAAACAAAAACATATTTTGGCTAATGTGTTATTTTTGAAAGCAAAATGATAAAGGATAGAATGTTCCAGAATGTGTTGTTCTGATGTTTTGGCTGATGTGGCCAGGTCCCTAATCATGCACAATCATATTAAGCAAAAACTTTCGAAAGCTGACTGGGGGCAGATGTTCACAGGTAAAGGGGCGGCTGGAAAATGGGAAGCCTTCAGAAATGAGATAACGAGAATCCAGAGAAAGTATATTCCTGTTAGGGTGAAAGGGAAGGCTGGTAGGCATAGGGAATGCTG
>NC_057736.1:21136216-21142173 GCF_004010195.1 Chiloscyllium plagiosum
GGCCAATGGGCTGAGAAGTGGCAGATGGAGGTTAATTCAGATAAATGCAAGGTGCTGCACTTTGGGAAAGCAAATCTTAGCAGGACTTATACACTTAATGGTAAGGTCATAGGGAGTGTTGCTGATCAAAGAGACCTTGGAATGCAGGTTCATAGCTCCTTGAAAGTGGAATCGCAGGCAGATAGGATAGTGAAGAAGGCATTTGGTATGCTTTTCTTTATTGGTCAGAGTATTGAGTACAGGAGTTGGGAAGTCATGTTACGGCTATACAGGACATTGGTTAGGTCACTGTTAGAATATTGCATACAATTCTGGTCTCCTTCCTATTGGAAAGATGTTGTGAAACCTGAAAGGGTTCAGAAAAGATTTACAAGGATGTTTACAGGGTTGGAGGATTTGAGCTATAGGGAGAGGCTGAACAGCCTGGGACTGTTTTCCCTGGAGCATCGGAGGCTGAGGGGTGACCTTATAGAGGTTTACAAAATTATGAGGGGCATTGATAGGGTAAATAGGCAAAGTCTTTTCGCTGCGGTGGGGGAGTCCAGAACTAGAGGACATAGGTTTAGGGTGAGAGGGGAAAGATATAAAAGAGACCTAAGAGGCAACGTTTTCACACATCGCGAAATGCTTCATCAGTCACTCTTTCAGTAGACAAATAAGTTTCCTTTCCACTCAACAAGAAGGTTCACCTTTCAGAAATGAGAGAGATAATCTGGCAGCTTGCTCTTAGCAGGCTTTCCTCCAAATCAACTCGCTCTTAACGATGCTCCTTTCAACTGAATCAGATAAAACAAGCACCTCTCCAGGTCAGTCATTGTTCAAAGCAGCCCCAACAGGGGTCTACAGCAAAGCCAGCTGTTGTCACAAGTCGCGAAATTTACAAGAAGCCTTGTTTAAAACAAAACTCTCTCATAGCAGACAATGAACTTCCAATAAATTCTACTAGAGAAAAAAGTCCGGTCATTTCCACAAATCGTGAAATAAATCCATTTTACACAATCTTGTAAAATATTAAGTCCTCCCTGCAACACAAATATATATTTTTATAACAATAGTGAAGGGTTTTACGTATCACAATACATTAGTAATTTGGAATCCAATAACTGAGATCATACAAACAAATAACTTAATTGTTCATAACTTGCCAATTCAATCCTCTGAAGGCATATAGGAACTAAGTATATTGTTTATTTCTTGTGCAACTTCCTGATGATCTATTTTACGATCAAATAAAATATATGACCTGACACAAGGCTCATCAATTGCTCCTTTTTTCTGTCTTTCATTCCTGTACACTTCTGAGACCAGCTGAGGATGTAATAGAAGTGACGGGTGAAGTTGCAGCTTATTCCATTACCTAATCTTCTCATTATCACCCCACATGTAGAACAATAGAAAAATATTTTCAGTGGATCAGCTGCCTCACACCACAGAGGAAATTCCAATTGGTTAGAAGGTTGAAAGTCATGCATTCTTCATATTTTTCATGTAACACCACATATCACAAGTTCTCAGTTTGACTGCTGATCTTCAAAGTTCTGTGCAGCTGGGAAAATACACAACACTACTTGTGACAAAAATGCTGAACAGCCCAAAATATTTTTGGTCTACCAAGCCAGTGGTATACATTTTAAAAAGAAAACTATTCATACGACATCATCGGCTTTTAGAAGAAAATTATGTTGAAAGAAAATCCAAACAGAAAATAAACTCCTTGTTACTAATTGGACTAAAAATTCTCTAACTGATATCCTTTATCTACAATGTTAGAAAGGTTCAAATCTTGCTATGAGATTTCAAGAAGAGTGAAAAATATTTGAAGAAAGATTTCAAAATGTAATCTATGTTGGCTATCAAACAGGACCCTGCAATTGAAGCTTCAAGTCTACAACCATTACTATCATTTTAGAATCACAAACAATCATTTACCAGTTAGAAAAATAAGAAAAATACCGCACACTAATGGAAGTACAGTTCAAAACTCTTTCACCTGCTAAACAATCCTCCTATTTATTTGTCCCACCAAAGTGAAAGCCTCTGCTGTCTCAGGTTAAAAAAAAAACACATTAGTAGCAAAATGGATGAAGTTCTCACTTACTTGAGAACTTTGCAAAGAATACAAAAAGGCTTTAAAGTGAAACACTTTGTGGGGTCTAAGAGACACAATGAATTAGGACACTGGTCTTTCACATTTGACATCTGCATACAAAAATGGAAATCCATGTAATTTGACAATACCTTGGAAAGAAGAGTGTTGGATAATCTGATCCCAGAGTTTTCAAGATCTGCTGAGGACATAGACAACTTCCTTTTGTAGCAATAAATTAGTTACCATAGAATGAGTGGTGTCAAGTACAGAAAATATCACAGATGAAATGTGTCAATGGCTTTTGTGGTACAGAAATAGTGTCCCTACCTCTGGAGCAGGAGATGCGGGTTGAAATCACACCTGTTCCAGAGGTGTGAGATAACATCTCTGAACTGGTTATTATTCAAGCTATGGTTATTTTCTTCCACTACCTTATTTTCAGACCATGTATCTGGTGGACCTCTGGTTTCGACTCCCTCCATAAGGGCTCAATGCAGTTTCCACAAACTATTTCTCCCCTATGCCATGAACCAGTGTTTTTACATTTCTATACAATTACAACATTTAAAAAAGCATCTGGATGGGTACATGAATAGGAAGGTTTGTGAGGGATATGGGTCAAATGCTGGCAAATGGGACTAGAGTATTTTAGGATATCTGGTCAGCAGGGACAAGTTGAACCAAAGGGTCTATTCGTGTGCAGTACAATTCTATGCTCTGACTCTGTGATTCACTTCCTGCATGGCTACCACAATGCACCTCCCTTTGAAAGAGTGCAAGCTCACTGTAACTGGCGTTAACCACCCGCAACATTGGCCACCTCCTTAGGCCCTCAGCCAATTGTCAGCATGCCTAGCAGTGGCTGGATGCTGAAATCAATAAAACAGAAGGCAGCACATAGTTGACAGTCTGCCTACTTTGCAGTCAAAGTTTAATCGCATACCATGATCCCCACCCAGTTTCAGGCACTATGGAAACCAGACTGCTACAATATCACTACAGCTGTTGCTTTAGAAAAAAACTGAACAATCCTCATATTTTGAATGAAAGAAATCTATTTCATAGTTGGGTTTCACAACAAAATCTACAAGACATTTCTACATCACATTAAAATGACATCAATAAGCTTTGTCCCTTTCCCTAGTAGGTTTATCCCAAAGAAAGATGAAATGATCCTTTTTAGATGATCATCTGTCCTGCAGGGTTGGCATGAACAAGGGCTTTATATTCATAGAGTCAGACTGGAATCTTTAGCAAAATAAAGTAATTAATCTCTGGGCCACACATCATGCCATGTAGCAGAGTCATTTATTAATGGAGATTGTAGTACCAATGACAACTCCTCAGTTCCACAGCTGCGTAAATATGCTTGTATGAACAAACCAATATTTTGATAAATGAGTCCATAAAGATGTGACTTAAATCTGAATGCAGTTTCATCATGGTCAATGAATACTCTTCTGTAGTTTTGTGAATATTGTTATTGAATATAGTCTGAATATTTGTTGTTACCAGCTGAGGGGATTGAAAAGAAGGTAATGGTTCAACTGCTCATCTGACCATAACAAATTTGGGGGCTCGCCCACAGGTGAATGCCAGAATTGGAGGAACAGCAAATAAATTGTTTCGTCAAACGCCATCTGGCAAAAAGCTGCTAAACAAGAATTATTGACTTAGGTTTGTAATAGAACATAGAACATTACAGCGTAGTACAGGCCCTTCAGCCCTCAATGTTGTGTTGACCTGTGAAACCAATCTGAAGTCCACTTAACCTACACTATTCAATTTTCATCCATATGTCTATCCAATGACCAATTAAATTTCCTTAAAGTTGGCGAGTCTACTACTGTTGCAGACAGGCCGTTTCAAGTCCCTACTACTCTCTGAGTAAAGAAACTGACATCTGTCCTATATCTATCACCCCTCAATTTAAAGCTATGTCCCCTCGTGCTAAACATCAGCATCCAAGGACAAAGGCTCTCACTGTCCACCCCATCTAACCCTCTGATTATCTTACATGTTTCAATTAAGTCACATCTCAACCTTTTTCTCTCTAATGAAAACAGCCTTTCCTCATAAGACCTTCCCTCCATACCAGGCAAAATCTCCTCTGAATCCTTTCCAAAGCTTCCACATCCTTTCTACAATGCAGTGACCAGAACTGTACCCAATACTCGAAGTGTGGCTGCACCAGAGTTTTGTACAGCTGCAGCATGACCTCATGGCTCCAAAACTCAATCCCTCTACTAATAAATGCTAACACACCATATGTCTTCTTAACAGCCTTATCAAGATGGGTGGCAAGATTCAGGGATCTATGTACATGGACACCGAGATCTTTCTGTTCATCTACATTACCAAGAATCTTACCATTAGCCCAGTACTCTTTATTCCTGTTACTCCTTCCAAAATGAATCACCTCATACTTCTCCACATTAAACTCCATTTGCCACCTCTCAGCCCAGCTCTGCAGCTTATCTATGTCCCTCTGTAACCTACAACATTTTTCAGCACTATCCACAACTGTACCAACCTTACTGTCATCTGTAAAATTACTAACCCATCCTTCTTTGCCATCATCCAGGTCATTTATAAAAATGACAAATAGCAGTGACCCCAAATCAGATCCTTACGGTATACCACTAGTAACTGAACTCCAGGATGAACAATTCCCATCAACCACCACCTTCTGTCTTTTTTCAGCTAGCCAATTTTTTATCCAAACCGCTAAATCACCCTCAATCCATGTATTTTGTACAATAGCCTACCATGGGGAACCTTATCAAGCACCTTACTGAAATCCACATCCACCACATCAACTGCTTTACCCTCATCCACCTGTTTGGTCAATCTCTCAAAAAACTCAATAAGGTTTGAGAGGCATAACCTACCCTTCACAAAACCGTGTTGACTATCCCTAATCAACATATTCCTTTCTAGATGATTATAAATCCTGTCTCTTATAACTTTTTCCAACACTTTACCAACAATCAAAGTAAGGCTCACTGGTCTATAATTACTAGGGTTGTCTCTACACCTCTTATTGAACAAGGGAACAACATTTGCTATCCTCCAGTCTTCTGGCACTATTCCAGTAGACAATGATAAAATAAAGATCAAAGCCTAAGGCTCTGCAATCTCCTCCCTGGTTTCCCAGAGAATGCTAGGATAAATTCCATCCAGCCCAGGGGACTAATCTATTTTCACACTTGCCAGAATTGCTAACATCTCCTCTTTGTGCACCTCATTCCCATCTATCCTAGTAGCCTGTATCTCAGTATTCTCCTCTACAACATTGTCTTTTTCCAGTGTGGATACTGATGAAAAATATTCATTTAGCATTTCCCCTATCTCCTCTGACTCCACGCAACTTCCCACGATTATCCTTGATTGGCCCTAATCTTACTCTAGTCATTTTTTTATTCGTGACATACCTATAGAGAGCCTTAGCGTTTTCCTTGATCCTATCTGCCAACAACTTCTCGTGTCCCCTCCTGGCTCTTCTTAGCTCTCTCCTGGCTAACTTGTCACACTCAAGCACCCTAACTGAGCCTTCACATAGAACATAGAACATAGAACATAGAAAAATACAGCGCAGTACAGCCCCTTTGACCCTCGATGTTGCACCGATCCAAGCCCACCTAACCTACACTAGTCCACTATCCTCCATATGCCGATCCAATGCCCGTTTAAATGCCATAAAGAGGGAGAGTCCGCCATTGCTACTGGCAGGGCATTCCATGAACTCACGACTCGCTGAGTAAAGAATCTACCCCTAACATCTGTCCTATACCTACCACCCCTTAATTTAAAGCTATGCCCCCTCGTAATAGCTGACTCCATACGTGGAAAAAGGTTCTCATGGTCA
>NC_057736.1:21144801-21170400 GCF_004010195.1 Chiloscyllium plagiosum
AAGCTACAGTCTAGGTTCCCATGCCCCTGCAGAGTTAGTTTAACCCCCCAAGAGCACTTGCAAACCTCCCCCCAAGGATACTGGATACACATCTCATCCTAACATAAGCCTTCTTTTCCCTCTTGACAAGAGCTTCAACACCTTTAGTAAACCACGGTACCCTCACTCAACAACTTCCTCCCTGCCTGACAGGTACATACCTATCAAGGACAAGCAGTAGCTGTTCCTTGAATAAGCTCCAGTTTTCACCTGTGCCCATCCCCTGCAGTTTCCTTCCACAACCTGTGCATCCTAAATCTTTCTATTCTCATCGTAATTGCCTTTCCCCCAGCTATAACTCTTGCCCTGCAGTATATACCTATTCCTTTCCACAGCTAAAGTAAACATAATTGAATTGTGGTCACTATCACCAAAATGCTCACCTACCTCCAAATGTAACACCTGGCCTTGTTCATTACCCATTACCAAATCCAATGTGGCCTCACTTCTTGTTGGCCTGTCTACAAACTGTGTCAGGAAACCCTCCTGCACACATTGGTACTTTACCTGTATAAAGTACTCAAACTATAGTATTCCCATTCAATAATACGAAAGTTAAAGTCCCCCATAAAAACTATCCTGTTACTCTTGCTCCTATCAAGAATCATCTTTGCTATCCTTTTCTCTACATCTCTGGAACAATTTGGAGGCCTATAGAAAACTCCCAACAGGGTGACCTCTCCTCTCCTGTTTCTAACCTCAGCCCATACTACCTCAGTAGACGAGCCCTCAAATGACCTTTCTGCCACTGTAATACTGCCCTTGACTAACACTGCCACAACTCCCTCTCTTTTACCATCTTCTGTTCTTACTGAAACATCTAGAACTGGAACCTGCAATAACCATTCCTGTCCCTGCTCTATCCATGTGTCCGAAATGGCCACAACATTGAAATCCCAGGTACCAGACCATGCTGCAAGTTTACCCACCTTATTCTGGATGCTCCTGGCATTGGAGTAGACACAATTCAAACCAACTTCTTGCTTGCCGGTGTCTTTGTGTGACCTTGAAATCTTATTTCTGACCTCACCACTCTCAACCTCCTGTACACTGGAACTACAATTTCAGTTCCTACATGCCTGCTGAATTAGTTTAAACCCTCCCGAAGGGTGTTTGCAAATAACTCCCCCAGGATATTGGTACCCTTCTAGTTCATGTGAAGACCATCCTGTTTGTAGAGGTACCACCTACCCCAAAAAGAATCCCCAATTATTCAGGAATCCAAAACTCTCCTTCCTCCACCATCCCTGTAGCCACATGTTCAACTCCTCTCTCTCCCTATTCCTCCCTAATATTAAAATGTTGTTATTACCGACTAAGGAGGTAGAAAAATGGAGAACTGAATCACCTCTCCTCGCCTGGTTGTAACAATATTATAAAGTTATACGAGCTAAGTATACTAATGTATATAATAACTGCTTCCTGATCTGTAAATCCAGAATAAGCCCAAACTGAATGGAACGTTTACGTATATAAAGCACTGAAAATGCTGTAAGTAGTTATCAGATCCAACAGCATGTGTGCAGAGAGAATGCAAAAGACCACTATTTTTTCACTATAAACTGGAAGATAGAAGTTGGACTGTTATATAACTAAAGGAACCAGGAAAGATTCTGCAACTCGAAGATCATGTGGAAGACACTTGAGCTGCACAATTGAATAGGGGCCTGAATGATATGGGCTGTGGTGAGAAATGTAACAGAATTTTGCAAGAAGTCCATTGAGCCATATCTTTATGTTAGGAACAACTTGCTGCATCTTTTAACTAAATCAAGGTTCTCACTCAGCTGTGGTGAGTTGCTCATTAAGAGGAATTATTGCTTGTTAATGACCTTATTGAGTTCAGTTCTTACTGCTTTAATAGGAAGCTTCTGATCCTACCAGTTGCTGTGAGCCAACTAGACTCCCAGAATTCTTGACACGAAGTCAGAACAGGCATGTGACAACTTCACCTTGCTGCTGGGTGTGAAGAGCCTCTATGTTGCTCACCAGGCAATTGCATCTCAGGGCACCATACACAGGCTTTAGCCATTGCCTTCCGATAATTGCCAAGTCCTCAGGGTCTACAAGGCACATTTCAGAGCTGCTTGCAGGATGCTCAGTTAGTACAGATTAGCATTGTAGGGTGCACTGGCAACTAACATTGAAAAGCAGCTGCTGGGACATTTTGTTGGACTCGGCTGCATCTCAAGACTACTCACTGGCTCTTCTCGTGCTTGCTCACCTGAGTGCCTACCTGAGTGTTCACAGCATGTCTGCTCAGCTGTTCCTTGCCTGCTAGGACAGTCATACGATCAGAGAGCTGACCTTGCTGTTCAGCAGTCCCCAGTCAAAGGGATGGACACCTTGCTTTATGACATTGTGTTATGTCAACCTCTGTAAGCTAACAGCTTACAGAGTAAACACACTGAGATTCAACTCATTCCATCCGCTTTGGTCTGGCTCTTCAACAATATAATTTGTTCTGTCTTTCTTGTCCATTTAGTGGCACAGTCTTGTTAGCCACAAAGGGACAAAGCACCTGTCTCTCAAACTTGACTATACATCAGACTATCTACCTGGTAGGTAGATTTCCTTTTCCGATCTTTATCAGTTACTAACTTCACCAGTTCCCTCATTTCCCCTCCCCCCCCACCCTGTCTCAGTCAAATCCATCAAATTCAGCACCGCCTTCCTAACCTGCAATCTTCTTCCCGACCTCTCCGCCCCCACCCCAGTCTGACCTATCACCCTCACCTTGACCTCTTTCCACCTATCACATTTCCGACGCCCCTCCCCCAAGTCCCTCCTCCCTACCTTTTACCTTAGCCTGCTGGACAAACTTTCATCATTCCTGAAGAAGGGCTTATGCCCGAAACGTCGATTCTCCTGTTCCCTGGATGCTGCCTGACCTGCTGCGCTTTTCCAGCAACACATTTCCAACTTTCTTTATAACCAAGTTATGTCTTTGTGTGAACACTGGCAGTGTTAAAGGTAAAGCTCTTCCGTGATGATCAGTTCATGGGAAATTTCAGACTGTCTTGCTTGTTTTTAAAGCCTGACTGGGTCAACAATCCTACCCAAACAGGGCAGCCACACTAGTTGATGTCAATTACTTGGCCAGGAAAGGCAAGGAAAGCTAAACTCCGAGGTATTGGTGGTGGTAAAGGGCTCATTACTTCAAACAACCATTTGTTATGGTAGTATCCTTATTTCATGGAAGGCTTCAGTGAAAAGTCAAATGCATACATTCTCTCTGGTGGTGATGAAGGGTCAGCAAGCTGATGGTGTGTGGGCTGCTGAGTGTTGTGTCTCCTTTTATGTTTTAAGTGTGAAGCCTGGCAGATGTTGGAGAGCCAGGACCACTGCGGTGCCAGTTGAGCTCCACTTGCAGCTGCAATAAAGTGACAGAGTTTGATTGCTCATGAGGCATGTACTGGAGATGCCTGGCTCCCAAACTCTGTGTGACACTGCTCCACAGTGGAAACTTTACAATGTTAACTCTCACCCATAGGGACATGAAGCATTGAGTAGACAGTGGTGCATATCCTGGACGAGAGCTGGAGATCATCCATCTTGTTATGGCACCGCAGTCAGGATTTGTTTGAACAACTAAATCTGTCCTGACTGTCTTTATCAGTTGGACTGACCTTTTGTTAGGGAAAAGAATGTCTCTTATTTCATTGACAGCTTTCTCCAGAAGGGAGTCAAGGGCTGCCATTTTTTGCCCTTTCCCTGATTTCACCAGGGATGGTCAAGGGAGATGAACAGAAATTGAGAGATGCTCCTGGGTTGCAGTGCGTGAAGTTGTTCTCCAGGTGCCTTTTAGATATGGAGCCTGGTGTGGATCCCAAATAGTGCTGATGGACCTCCTAAATTTCCCAAACTTTGGCAACTTACCAACGTATTAAAATGTAATGAGCTGAAAAGAGTGTAATCATGAAGGAGGCTTGACTCAGCCCCAAGCAGAATTCCCTCTTGCATGTTTGCTTACCGCACACATTTTCTTAAACAAGAATTCCGTCCAGTGCTACCTTTAATCAGCATTGAGAAAAGTTGTGGCTCTAAGCAACTTAAAAGCAGAAAACTAGTTTAAAAGAAGTGTAGTACTCGGAAATAGACATGTAGGTCATAAAACAGCAAAGCAAGTTCGAGGGTTCGAATGGCCTACTACTGCTTCTATCCTCTACGTTTGTACTTTTCTATGTAACCATAGAAACACAGAAAATAGGAGTAGGCCATTCAGCCCCTTGAGCCCATTCCACCTTTCAATATGGATCTTGGCTAATCATCCAACTCAATACCCAGATCCTGCTTTTCATCATCTTTAAAAAATGTCTTTAGCCATAAGTGCTGTGTCCAACTCCTCCCCAAATCATACAGTGTTTTGGACTTGACTGCTTTGTGCAATAGTGAATTCCACAGATTCACCATTCTCTGGGTGAAGAAATTTCTCTTCGTCTTAGTCCTAAATGGTTTACCACATATCCTTAGACCGTGACACTAGCCGCTGGAATCCCCGTCCATGGGGAATATCCATTCTGCATCTAACTTTCTGGATCACCGTTTTCTACAACACAACTTCAAATGCCTTCTGGAAGTCTCGATATACCGAATCCACCGAATCCTCATTATCTACCTTACTGGTTACATCCTCGTAGAACTCCAGCAAGTATCAAGCACAACTTACTGTTCAAGAAACTGCGCTGATACTGGTGAATTGAGCTTTGTTTGGCAGACTGACTGCTCTAGAATCCTTGCTTTTCTTCCTGCCTCTCTTCTTAAATAGAGAGATTACATTCCCCCCCCCCCTTCTAATCCATAGGGACTATTCCAAAGTTTATTGATTCTTGGATGACAGCCACCAATTCTGGGGCCACTCTGCGATGTAGATTAGCAAGCATTGGCAATTTAACAGCCTTAAATCCCATCAATATCCCCAATATCATTACCCTACAAATACTGATTTCCTTCAATACCACCTCTCACTAAACTTGATATTCCCTAACATTAACACGTTTTGCGAAGGTTTGTAGGTCGGGTTGAGGTTCTGGATGTAGGTCTTCTCACTGAGCTGGAAGGAAATCCAAACACATAAATAGAAAGCAGGAAACATCAGCAGTGCTTCATCCGGAGACTCACTGAAGATATTACTGGTATGGTGACGAAACATCTGAAAATGAACCTTTCAACTCAGTGAACAAACCTACATCCATTCCCTATATTCCTGGTGTGTTATTTGTGTACTCCTTTGTGTTCATTGAACCAAAGTCATATTTGATGTTCATCTTGAAGTATACAAGATGAGTTGGACTACATCTTATTTCCCAGTTTTGCAGGTTTCTTGTTCTTGAAATTGAAAATGTGAAGATGGGAAGCAGGACTAAAGGAAAAGATTAGATAAGATCAAGAATAGGAGAATTTAAAGGATATGGTGTCAAGCAAAAGAGAGTGAAACTGGGACAAATAAAGAAAATACGTGCTTCTTAAAAGTACATATGTTTGTGTGGAGTCATATTAGTGGAAATTTTATTCACAACAATAAAATCAAAGAAGCTCATCTTGTTATTGTGAATGGTTCATCAGTTGTTACATTGCATGTAGGCTGTGAAATACAGCTTGACAGTTTTGGACATGGTGGATATGGTTCAGTAAGTGACTGCACAATGGGCTTGACGTTCCATATCAGTGCACTCTGTCAACTGTCTTTGAAGGAAGGTTAAGGCCTAACATTGAGCTGGGTCTCTTTGGCAGTTGTGCTTAGTTTAGTTCCTTTCAGATCCCTGGGGTGAATTCAAAAACCTTATTACTGTTATTTTCTATTTATGTCTTCTTGGCCTGGGTTCAATTATTCATGTGAAGGTTAGACCAGGGAAACCCAGTGGATGTGGTCTATCTAGACTTCCAAAAGGCCTTTGATAAGGTGCCACACGGGAGGCTGCTGAGCAAGGTGAGGGCCCATGGTGTTCGAGGTGAGCTACTGGTATGGAATGAGGATTGGCTGTCTGACAGCAGGCAGAGAGTTGAGATAAAAGGTTCTTTTTCGGAATGGCAGCCGGTGACAAGCGGTGTCCCGAGGGGTTCAGTGTTGGGGCTGCAGCTGTTCACGTTATATATTAATGATCTGGATGAAGGGACTGGGGGCATTCTAGTGAAGTTTGCCGATGATACGATGTTAGGTGGACAGGCAGGTAGTACTGAGGAAGTGGTGAGGCTGCAGAAGGATCTAGACAGTTTGGGAGTGTGGTCCAGGAAATGGCTGATGGAATTCAATGTGAGCAAATGCAAGGTCTTGCACTTTGGAAAAAAGAATACAAGCATGGACTACTTTCTAAACGGTGAGAAAATTCGTAAAGCCAAAGTACAGAGAGATCTGGGAGTGATTCACACGGATGATCCCTGGAATGCTTGGTCTAACATATGAGGAACGGCTGAGGATCCTGGGATTGTATTCATTGGAGTTTAGAAGATTAAGGGGAGATCTAATAGAAACTTACAAGATAGTACATGGCTTGGCGAGGGTGGACGCTAGAAAATTGTTTCCGTTAGGCGAGGAGACTAGGACCCGTGGACACAGCCTTAGAATTAGAGGGGGTAAATTCAGAACAGAAATGCGGAGACATTTCTTCAGCCAGAGAGTGGTGGGCCTGTGGAATTCATTGCTGCAGATTGCAGTGGAGGCAGGGACGCTAAATGTCTTCAAGGCAGAGATTGATAAATTCTTGATGTCACAAGGAATTAAGGGCGACAGGGAGAATGTGGGTAAGTGGAGTTGAAATGCCCATCAGCCATGATTAAATGGCGGAGTGGACTCGATGGGCCGAATGGCCTTACTTCCACTCCTATGTCTTTTGGTCTTATGGTCTTATTTTGTTAGTGATTTGTAATCGTAACAGGGGTGAAAACTGCAGTGCATCAAAACCACCCATTTATTATTGTTGTCAGAATTGATCCTCAAGTAATGCTCTGTTCCAGCATAATAGAAAGAGGCTAGAATAGCCCATTACTACAGGATCATTCTAACAATAATTAATGCACACAGATTCTTCCTTTCAATACCACTGCTTTCTTTAAACCCGTCGCCTTGCATCCCTCCTTCACCTCCAATAATACGTGCAAAAAGCCTCATCAGGTTTATTGCTAATAATATTGAGACTATTCATTCAGCTGCCTCAGATTCCTTCTGCCTTGTTCTTCTTTGCACGGCCAAATATCTCTGTTCATATGCAACTTTCTAACTTATTTTCCTGATCTCTCTCTCTCTTCCTATCGACTCTGACTTCATATTCTTTCTTAAGATTTATCTCCTGGTCCTTTGACCATCCAGCTTCCTTCGGACTTTGGTCCATGCTGGTTGACAGTAAATAGCTCCTTCTCCTCAGGAACTGTCATCAACCCTCCACTAAATATCCAGCCTTCATCCTTGCAAACTAGCATCCCGTTTCCTACCTCCGGATCATCAAAGTTCCTGAACCTGTTGTTGCTATTTTCACATATGTTCAGTGATGATATCATGAGCATGTCTTTGTAAGGTATACGTCATACTAATTGAAAGACATAAGACAACAGAAATGTTCTTTGTCCCATACTTGTACAACTGTGACTTCCTTGAGTTAAACACTAGGAAGATTAAAGCTACCACTATAGCTGCCCTCAACAAATTCCACAACTTTGTTGCTGATCCAATCCCTTGCTAATGAACACAGTTTTGGGGTTTAGAATTCACTAGGTTGTTTGCAGTCTATGTGTTTGTAGGTTGTGTTTCTTAACTCCTATCTTTTCTATTAACAAACACAACCTTCAGCAATCCAATAAACAAAGGTTTTCTACCAATGTCATCCATACTTTTGGTTATGTGACATAATATCATATTTGGCCTAATGACATGAAAGATAGTAAGTATTTTGTGTGTTTATTTTACTGGAACTTGCAATAAAATAATGTAGCTGTATAGTTTAGAAGTAACAGTGAAATTTTGATTATTCTTTCACGGTTACTATTTCCATGCATTGTTATTGTGGCTCAGATGTCATTCTATTCAAAATATTTTACCAATAATGTTTTGAATAAACTGTTTCCATTTCAAAATAGTACCTAGAAAAGTCATTGTTATTTGCCCACGATCTTTATTAAGATTTATTAACTCTCAATCAATCATTTGACATAGGAATCACAGAGCAATGCAGTAAAGCATAAAACTGAGAAACAGTCCAATGTATGGGAAAGAGAATTGACAGATATACAGGATTACTGACTGCCAGGCATGAAGAAAATGAACTATTTAAATAAAGTTGGGACAGAGATTTAAAACAAAGAAACTTTATATGTACAAATTGTATAATGAACATAAAACAGGTTAAATCAGTTATTTTTATAATATTGTGTAATAGAGCAGCACCAAAGTTGAAACTATAACATTTTCTCTCTCTCCCTCACGCTGAATTCATGACTCAATTTCAAATATTCTTAAACAGAGCTTTAAATTCTATTAACCTGTAATAGACCAGTATTATTGATTATAATTGTCACCAATTGCTGTAAAATCCTGATGTACACACTAATTTGTGACAAATGTAAATTAATCAGTAATTATGCATTAGACTTTCCATAAATGTCCATTAATCCCATCTTCCAAAAACTTTGGAAGGTAATAAGTGTCATGCGCTCTTTGCCCAAATACAGATTCTTGGTTCATTTCTCGCCAGTGCTCCATCCTGAGCTGTTTTCCTGGGAGATTTTTTTTTGTCAGTAGTGGTTTGCCATTGCCTTTCAGTTTCAAAGCAGGTCTCAAGTCTATCTCAGCTGGAATAGTAATCAAAACTAGATAGTTGTCAGTGTTCTGAACCACATCTTGCGCTTGTCTCTAATAAATACTGTCTTCAAAATGTCCTCACTGATGTCACATCCGTATAACTTCATACAGTCAGAACAGTGAATAAATAAGGCTCAGAAACACAAATAAAAGTTGCTGGAAAAACTCAGCAGGTCTAGCAGCATCTGGGAAGAGAAATTAAAATTAACATTTCCAATCCGGTAACCCTTTGAAGGTGGTGGACTAATCACTGCCTAAATGGGGCGTGTGATTCAGCAGGGACACTATGGGCCTCTAGGCAGCAATCAAGACTCTTAATGCCACAGCAAGATTTTGCCCATACATAGAATTTCTGCATTGCTAACTCTCAAATGTTGAAATTCCTTTGAAAAATATTTCTCGTGAATTGGTTAACACTCCTGGTTGAAAATCCTCAGTTTGTTTTTTTTAATTAGACAGTTAAGGACTTTGTTAAAATGGTGAGCAGAGGAATTTCAAGGAAACCTGTTAACCAATTCATTAATAAAGTAACAAACAAATTTGTACTTTCTGGAATGCTGATTAAGAACAATTAAGTTTTATTCCAATAGCAAGTAGATCTTTTCACCCAATCCCTCAATGACACAAGATAAGACTTCTGGTTTCAGATCAAGAATTGATCAAACAAACTTTATTTAATAAGAAAATGTGCTGGCCCACGAACTAATTAAACTTTTCTCTGTTGTTGCTGTTCTAATTTATCAACTGAAATGACAGACAACCCTGGAAGAGATTAAAGGAATTTGAAATCTGTTGATCATATTTGAGTGAAAGTCAGCCACAAAACACGTCAGTGTTATATAACTGTAAAAGTGCGCCTTCGCATTAGCCTTCAGCGTGGCTTGATTTTATTTCAGTTTGTTCAAAGTCAGTTTGGTTGACAAGTAAAAATAGATCACATTACTTTTACAGCACAGTAGAAGGTTGCTATGAGTTATTGAGCTTTTTCAGCTTATCTCACACTTAGTAAGAGGATTTTTGAATGGTAGGCAGTTTTGTAAAACTTTAGATTTTTCCTGTTGATGACAGCTAGGTTAAAGTTCCTCTGGAGTCAAACCAATAGCCATTTGCTTTCAACACTGGTAGTGAATCCAGGGTATACTCTCAGCATAATATAATTGAAACATGTCCATTATGTTTAGTATAATTACTTACTTCAAACATATGGATATGATTTAGATTACATTACAGTGTGGAAACAGGCCCTTCGGCCCAACAAGTCCACACCGACCCGCCAAAGCGCAACCCACCCATACCCCTACATTTACCCCTTACCTAACACTACGGGCAATTTAGCGTGGCCAATTCACCTAACCTGCACATCTTTGGACTATGGGAGGAAACCGGAGTACCCGGAGGAAACCCACGCAGACACGGGGAGAACGTGCAAACTCCACACAGTCAGTCGCCTGAGGTGGGAATTGAACCCGGGTCTCTGGCACTGTGAGGCAACAGTGCTAACCACTGTACCACCGTGCCGCCCACTGACTTACATACTTAATGGTAAGGTCCTGGGGGATGTTGCTGAACAAAGAGAACTTGGAGTGCAAATTCCATAGTTCCTTGAAAGTGGAGTCACAAGTAGATAGGATAGTGAAGAAGCTGTTTGATGTGCTTGCCTTTATTGGTCAGTGCATTGAATATAGGAGTTGGGAGGTCATGTTGCAACTGTGCAGGACATTGGTTAGGCCACTTTTGGAAAACTGTTTACAATTCTGCTATAAGAAGGATGTTGTGAAACTCGAAAGGTTCAGGAAAGATTTACAAACATGTTGCCAAGGTTGGAGGGTTTGACTTAAAAGAGAGAGGCTGAATAGACTGTGGCTATTTTCTCTGAAGCATTGGAGGCTGAGGGGTGACCTTATAAAGGTTTATAAAATCATGCGGGTATGGGTAGAGTGAATAGCCTAGGACTTTTCCCTTGGGTAGGGGAGTGCAAAATTAGAGGGCATAGTTTTAAGGTGATAGGAAAAGGTTTAGAAGGGACCTAATGGACTACTTTTTCCCACAGACAGTGGTGCGTGTATGGAATGAGCTGCCAGAGGAAGGGATGAAGGCTGGTACAATTACAACATTTAAAAAATATCTGGATGGATATATGAACAGGAAGGATTTCTATAGAAATGGGCAATTCGGACTAGATTTATTTAGGATATCTAGTTGGCATAGATGAGTTGGACCGAAGGGTCTGTTTCTGTGCTGTACATCTCTATAACTCTACTCATACTTTATAAATATTTACATGCCACAAGAAAAGGTTTTGAAACTCACTCTGAAAAGGTTGGTTCGATTAGACACTAGGTTACTTGAGCTCCACTTTGGTTAGGTTGTGTTATGTCTCATGGTCAGTATGCCTTTGGAAGGCATGATCATGGTATTATTCTATATGGGACCTGAATGTAGACAGGTCTCATACTCCATCCTACCCAGGGTTGACTTGAAGTACAATATGCTATAGGGAGCCATGTTACTCACTTTTAATCTAATAACTTCATACTAGCCCCTGTGGAATGTAACATTTGTATACGACAGCTGGCTGTAATAAATAAATATTTGTTGGATTTTCCAATATTACAATATCCACGGCCAGGTTCTCGTGAACGAGTCCAAGGCTATCACTCTTGGTCCTGAAAGATGCTCATTCTATCTCCGATTCCACTGTATAGATAATGTGGTATCTCAAGAGTTTAAGGAACAGGTGAAGCCAGCTGTTCATGCAACTACTATGCAGCAACAACACAAATGGTTGTTGCCACTAATGAACGCTGTCTTAAACAAAAAGACACTCTGCCCATCACATAATGTGATATATGAATGTCAGTGTTGGTGCAATGCCAGATATGTAGACTGGATGTCTCAGCGATTGGCCGATTATAAAAAAAACAGCAAATGCCTTTGGCTGTTTACAACAAGTAAGTATCCAACTGGCCTCTGCTTGCAAAACACATAATAGAGTGTCAAACATGAAAGGTGATTCTGCAACTGGACAACATTTGCTGCATAATGTTGAGAATGCAAAGAATTACACTGATGACAATTTTAGATAATCTTACAGAGTGGAAACGTCTGTACAAAGTCTGTAGGCTTACAATCGCATGTATTGGAATTTACATGTATTAATAAATATAGCCCTGATCTTTGTAGACTGAAAGAGCATGTACACACTTTTTGTTTCAATGCAATAAAATACGTGACAATCAACCTCTGGCTGATTTCTGTTAACCACTTTGAGCCAACCTGCTTTGTTCAAAAGGTAAACAAAGTCCGACAGCTAACTGTCACTTATCATTAACTGCTGCATTCTCCATGGCAATGCATCTACCAATCAGATTCCAGATGCCAATCAATCACTATTCTCCTCCCATACAATATAAATGTTGTTTTCCCTTTGGTTTGATATTTCTTGTGAATTGACCAGACGAGTGCAAGACAAAAAAGCTTTGAAAAAAATGCATTTCTTCTTCGCAATACCCAATTTCTTATGTTATGGAGGATGACATAACTGTTGCCTCATCAGATAAAATACTCTGTTGAAGGCAAAATGACATCAGGTTTCATCTTGGGGAAATTGGTACTTTTGAAATTTATTAACATTATCGATGGAATAAAAATATCATCTTTGGAGATGTGTAATTGATGACTGAACAGTAAACTTGCATGTTATTATATTGCACGTCAAATGTCTATTGAAACAATTAACAGTAAACAGTATGTAGTGATTTAGGTTATTATCTCTATGATGTTCATATAGATGTATTTGCAATGCTCACAGATGGCAATCATGCAAATTATGTCTCAGATGCTTACAAGGAGATGATATCCAAAAGACTGCAGACATTTTATTGGGTTGATGTTAGAGCATTTGAATGCCATCTGTTTGCATGTGTATGCTGATAGAAACTCCTTGGTTGAATGTTCATCATTGATTCAGGAAACTGGCTCTGGCTATTTCCGGGCTAGAAACCTCTCTTCAGAGGGAAGCTGATTAATATTCAATTATGCAGGAGTCGGGTTTCCTGTCTGATTAGGATCAGTGGGGATTATTTGAAAGTGGGTCATATGGAATGTGGGAACACCATTAATGTCCTACCAGAACATGGGGTTGCTCCCTCATTATACAGAGACACTGGTGGTGGTTTAACCTAAGGGTCACCATGCCTTGGGTGAGGGGAAAGAGGTTAAGAATGAGAATCCTTCATGATGACCTTAGCTAGTGCAGCTACTGAACCTACACTGTTGACATCACCCTGCATCATAAACCAGCTGTCCAGCCAACTGAGATAACTAGAGGTTTAACGATTTGGGCATCTGTCTGAAGTTGTAACAAACTGGGAAACTTCACCTATGGACTTGTCATAACAATTCTAATTTGAATCGACCCATCTACATCTGGCTTTGGAAATCCTATCAATGGTGAAAAATGTCTCCAAATAACTGTCAAGTGTCCTCACAGGTAATTTCTCATGTCTATATACCCTTTAGAGAAAACAGTGTGTGAATAAAACCAAATTAAAGAGCTCTTTGTTTGAACACTTGTCCATTGAATTCAAACAATAGCTTATTAATGTTTTGCTGCTCTTTCATGGAAGAGGTTATAAATTGGATTTAAATGTATAGAGCAATTTTAGAAGCCAGTACATTTCACAACACCAAAACTAAAATTTTCAACTCACTGGAGATGTCTTAAACACACATTCTTTCTACATTTCAACTCATGACACATTGCATTGTGAGGATTTGACATTTACTGTAGCTTTATGTCCAGTTTAGAATGCTTGTTGCTAGGCTACACCATATTTAGAATTTGTTGAAATAGGAAGTTCCTTGCTGTGCAGAAAATGAGAGCCTCATTGGTATGTAGATTAACAATAGACAATTTGATTCTCTCACACTGAACCTACATTCCAATCCACTATACTTTCCCTGCAATGAACTCAGAATGAACAACACCAATTTTGTATTATGAGAATTTGGCTTGTATTTATGGAGGAAAGCCTTTTTAAAGGATCGTCCATTTGGTTTAATGTTTTGAAGACTTTTAAAAAAAAAATTCTGAAAACTATCTTTTGAAGGCAAAATTTCAACTAAGCTGACATTCTGAGAAAACATACAAATATCTTCAAAACATCAAAAATACCTTCCTTCCGATGTTTCAATGCTGCCTTAAACAAAATGACGCTGAAACATTCAAATATAGAATGATCTAATGTCCTTCATCTGAAAATAATCAAATGTATAACAGCTTTCCATTTTCAAGACAGTAATTTGCTCCATTCAACATCATTCAGAACATTTGACAGTAGTCCATAGTGCATAAACACCATACTACACAAGATGTTTCCACTCTAATGACAGAATGTTATACAAACTTGAACAACAATTTATTTAAAGAAAGATATCATTTCATTGGAGCTGTTCATAGAAGGTTCATGAGGATGATCCCTGGTACAGAGGGATTATGAGCAAAGGCTAAAAAGGTTGGAAGTTTTCTCACTGGAGTTTAGAAAAATGCAAGGGAAGCCTTTGAAACATAAAGGAGTGTTATGGGCTTGACAAGGTACATGCTGAGAGGATGCTTCCCCTCATGGCAGACTATAGGACCTGAGGGGATAGTCTCTGAATAAAAGGACCCCAATTATAGATTGTACAGATGATATGTCATTTGGGACTCTTGTGGAACAGTGGTAGTGTTCCTGCCTCTGAACCGGGGGAACAAACAAAGCTCAGCAGGTGAAGAGAAATCTGTGACGAGAAATTTGAGTTACTGTTTCAGGTCCAGTGACCCTTCCTTGGATGCCTAAAGTGTCCGCGGTTCTGTCTGTTTTTATTTCATATCTGAACCAGGGGGCCTGGGTTCAAGTCCAACTTCCATCAGAGGTGTGCCATAATGTCGCTGAATAAGTTGACTGAAAATATCAAGATGAGGTGTCGTATTTGGCTAGAATTTATTTGATTTCTTATTGTCACATGTAATTAGGTACAGTGAAACATTTTGTCTTGCGTGCAGTACTTGCTGATCATATCATACAAAGAACATAGGGTGGGAGAACAAAGCAAAGTTACCACAAAAAGCAAGATCAACATTAAATTTGAAATTTGAGAGATCTTTTAGCAGTCTAATAGTAACAGGGAGGAAGCTGTTCTTGAAGATGTTGGTCCATGTGTTTAAGCGTTTGTATCTTCTGCCTGATGGAAGAGATTATAACCCAGGTGGGAGGGATCTTTGTTGTCTGCTTTGGGAATGGGTTGTGATGTGAGGGGAGCCATGTGGCCAGGCAAGGAAGGGAGTGGTATCTCTGGCTTCTTCCCATTACTATATCAACATGTCAATGGCAGAGAAAGTGGTGGGTGGCCCTTGCACTCAGAAACCAATTTGGTCACTTAATTTGCCAATTAAGGGCTTCTCCCGGCCCCTGCTGGTATTTAGTTGTGATGGGGGCAGAGGAAGGTAAATCTCATATGATGATGCAGCTCCTTTCACAAGGTTACATTGTCCTTGGTTCCCTTTTAAACAAAACAGAAAAATTGAGCTGGGAGAACTGACCATTCCCCTTTCATTGTATAAGTGTTTTGTTTAAAACTTAAAAGCTTCTTCAAGTAGATAAACCTAGACATATCAGAACCTCTGTCTTTATCACCCCTCTTAAAAAAAGACTAAGGACAACTTAACTCAGTTGTGTAGGGCAAGCAGCATGTAGTTAAATGATGGTGGTCTTGGTGGGCACCATAAGGTCAGAGAGGGTCTAATCCTGTGTCAGTGGCCAGCCTTAGAGCCATGGCTGTGCACTGGTAACATCACAGGCCACTTCCCTTCACTGGGACTTGCTTTATTAATGTCCCCACACCACATTAGCTGGTTGTCTGTATACATTCCATTGACACACCCATCACCCCAGGTCAAGCCCAAGAAGTGGCCACAACTTGCTACTAATGAACTGCTAGCCCTCTGGCTGGCAGCCCCTGGGAGCAGCCTAGTGGTTTACCCTTTTATTAAGGGTGGCAGGACTCCTGCAGCTAGCACTGGGCAGGATCTTATTTCTATTATAGAAATGAATAAAATTGGTAAGAAAAACTTTATCTTTTGTGTCATTGTACATCAGAGGATGTAGGAGCAATGTGTAGCCAAAGAATGCTATATTTGTTACTATTGCTTCAAAAAGATTATTTGAACTAAAACTTATAGAATTCCTGACAAGAGCATCAGCCCATGCTCCCTCGTGACTTTGCTGTGTCTGGAACAAACATGCACAGCAACTCAAAAGGCTCAGACAGCAGAGAAGTAAGGCTCTGAATGCCTTTCACACCTTTCCTCAGCCTCTGCTTATGCACAGGACACAAAGCCAAATTCCAGAACTATCTGATAAATTGGCTTAACATGCCACCTCTTTTTGTTTTCACATAACCTATTTTTCTGAATCAGCCTGTTCAGAGAGATTATTACACAACTCTGAAGCAGATTGGCCTTCAACACAGAGCTCCCAGTCCAGGTGTAGGAACTCTACCTCAGCACCACAAGAGTGCCCTCTGGCCACCCTTTTAATGTCCCATGCTTACATTGGAATATGGTAAATCACTTTACTTTGACACTTGTCTGTGATGATGATCGATTAATACCTCACCAATTACAGCATTGGGAAAGATAGACACTAGATATTATTTCAATTGCATCTTCGCTCTCAATGTTTTTAAATGCATGCATTTCATGGAAATAGTTTGATGTGTAACAACAGGGCAAGACACAGGAAATTATTCATGACAGACAATTTTTAAAATTTTTTTATCTATTATCAAAGGGGTTGAAACGTGAAAACAAATACAGAAAGTGCTACTAAGAAAGGTGAATCTAAAGGTTGACTCTGTTGTTCAGAAACTCAGGGAACTGATTATAGGATTGATTTTATTAAGGATTGATTTTATTAAGATTTGTCTGTGCTATTGAATAATTGGTCATTTATGTAGCTGTTGTAATCTGTTGTAAAGATGGGTGGTCTTTATGTGATCTAAATTATTAATAAATGCATACTTGTCAGCCGGCAATTTGCTCATTAAACTGCTTCAATGACATTCATCTGGCTACTGGAGGCATTAACCCATTTAACAAGTTAATGCATGTTACAAGTGTTGTAACAAGTTATAACAGTCGACAGAGGAATATTAGTTGAATATATTAAAGTTTTGTTTGCTGATTTTTGCAAATGGCATTTTTAGGCTCCAATTATTTCAATTTTTTAAAAGCAAAAATGCAACATAACTATGATTCTTTTTGATATAGAGTCAGGTTGAAAAAGAGGCTGTAAAATGTACTCTCTTTGTCACTAATGTTATGCAGTCAGATTCAGTTTTGAGATTCATTTCACTGGACCACTTCACACATTGAACTTGGATGTCCAAAATTTACATTTCTCATCCTACAAGGCCAGGTGCCTCCCTATCTCTTTCATGTCCTTCACCTTCACAGGATGTGATCTTGTCTCTTGTGTACCATGAATTGAGTTGAATTTAGTTGCTCCACCATGGGAGGGTGTGTCTTCAGCTGCATAACCCCTTGACCTGGAAATAATTCTTTAAAGCTTTCCTCTTTTAAGTTACTCCCTAAGACCATCTCTGTGACCAAGGATTTGGTCACCTGTCCTAATATGTCCTTCCACATTTTGGCTAAGATTGCTACTGCAAAGATTCTTGAAACACTTTTACACCATTAAAGGTGTTATACAAATGCAAGTTGGTGTCAAATTGGGATCTAGGCATAGCTGAGATAGAATATGAGTAAAGAAATTTCCAATGGTACTGATGATTACTCTTGCATATGATTGCACACTACATTTTTTTTCTAAGCTTCTGAAGTTTGTTTTTCAATTAATCCAGAGGTTGTGGATGGGTGATACTCTAAAACTAAATTGTGTGCTGTGCTGTGCTCTTTTGTTGTACTTGCCTAACTGATAACTGAAGTGAATCCTGATAACACACAGCATAAATGAGTATTGAAGACAAAATATACGCAGAGAACTAACTACAAGTCTTGAGGAAGGAAGGTTCACCTGGACTCATCTTGTGAAAACAATGAAACCAAGGACTTACTGTGGTCTTAGCTGCAGAACAGATCTTAATTTGTATGGTTGAAAATTAATTTATTGAAGTGAAACTACAAATATTATTATGGACAGGAGATTGGATAAATTATAGGCCCAAACCTTGGAATAGTTCAAAAAACATTTCTTGTAATATAGTCAGAAATAGCAGCAGCATACTTAGTGGGAGGGGGAGGTGCATTTTCTAGATGAATGCTCACCAATTATTTTTCATACTTGGGTTTTCTAGTGTGAAGCATATCTTGTGGCTACACACCGTTCTGCTGGCCTGCCTGTGTCTGTAGAAATGACAGAAACATTTGAGAAAGAAAACATGTTATCATTTTATCCAGCTGTTAAAATTAAATTGAATTAAAATTTGAATTGTTCAATATTATGGATGATAGGGGTTGGCTAGCTCAATTGGTGGGACAGCAGAGTGTGTGATGCAGAGTAACACCAATAGTCTGGGTTTAATTCCCATACTGGCTGAGATCACCACTGTGGTCCCACCTCCTCAACTTTGCCCCTTGCCTGAGGTGGGGGGAACATCAGGTTAAACTCACCATCAGTTCTCTCTTCTGAGTGAGAGCACCTCTTTGGTTCTCTGGGACGATGGTGACTTTATCTTCACCTTTTAAAATGGCTAACCCTAATCTTTGATGCAAAGAGTGGCATCTTTTTGGGCAGTGAGGGTGCCCCCTACTGTTGCAAAGGCAGCAAACATAGCCTGACCAATGTTATGGGCCTTTGATAGATATGTCAGACTTTAGATTTGAGATATTTAGACGGTAACCAAAATCATTTTCCGACCCAGCTCCAGAATTCAATTAACATTATAAGTTTCTAAATCTGCATTTAATCAACCCACACAGATGACTATTGACTAATTTGATTTCTATTGGGAAAAATGCCACATTTAATTTTCTTTAAAGGCAGCATTTCTAATCTGTTCAGCGAATGCTCAATAAAACTTACATCATGCTGAATAAGTGCTGAAGATTTTCTCGTGTTAAATTTCATGCCACATTTAACACTTTATACCCGTCTTCACACAATGGAGCCATTTGAATCTATATTCTTTGAACGTTGAACTGGAAAATCCCCTCATAGTTTCCCTTAGGCAAGTTTTAGCTTTCAGGAAAAAGTCAGAGCACTAGATTGACTTTGTGAATTGTATTCCTATCCACAGGTATTGACTAGAAAGGAGATGAGGGTGAATTGCTTACAACTTACTTTGTAAAACAGCTATTTCCTGACCAATGAATAGAAGTCTCATATGTTCAGAAAGACTTGAAGTTGCAGTCATTAATAAAGAAGTCATGATGTAATGACGTTAGCAATTTTGGTAAAAGTTTCCATTTTGCTAGAATAAATATTGGTTCATCCTAAGTTTCTGAATAGGTCTTATGTATTTTCACTCAATGCACTCTATAAAGTTATTCAGATATTTTCTATTCCTGTATTTACCTTGAGACAGATTCTCTACAGATGCCTTTCCAATAATGTATGGACTGCCAAAATGCTTTGCAGAACATATTCAGCAGAGAATGACGTAACTAATGGAGCATAGATTATCATAGTCCAATCTAAGATTGTTCCCCTTAGCATTCCAATTAGTCCAACTCTGGGTACTATTTCACTGTGGTCTTATTTTTCTATTAAGAACAGTAGCAAAAAACCTTAGAACAAATGAAGTAGTTCTTGGGCTGCTATTTAATCGAGTGGTACATCATCAAAATAATCAGTGTCAATGCTTTTATTTATCTGAACCATAGTTCAATGGTCTTGAGGTATTTTCTCCATCTGTAACATAAATCAGTTGCTCAATAATGAATGCTTCACTTTTATTTTCGCAGGCTTTTTGTCTGGCTATGTTAAGCTATAGTTCCTTAGATACCAGCAAAGCAGGTCCATCTGTTGTGAACATGTATAGTAGAGAAACCTGATCCTGTTCTGAACTAATGTTCACTGTCTTTGAGACGTCAATGGATATCTACCAAGAATGGGAGCCTGTCTTGATTATAGCCTCCTTGTCCAGGGGAACTATATTATATTGTGGAAAACCAATAGCAGCTTGACTGAGATTCAGTAACTCACCCAGAATAGCAATCAAACCTGAACTTCTGTTTTATGTTGACCAAATATTGGTCTTGTTGACTGGATTGTTATTGAAACACCTTACTTTAGTTTTGTTTAGGGTACAAAGCAGAACTGTCCTCTTAAATACAGTGAAATGTGATTGGACAAGGGAGAAAGTCATCCTTTCATATCTGGAATCCAAAATTCACTTGTCATAAGAGAAATAGGATGAGAATCTACTTTCTTTAGATGTCAAAAGTGATTATGATGGATGAGGAAAATAACAAAAATATGTTTGGTCAGTTTTGACCTATTTCTTGAAAGAGATAACTCAGTCATGTATCTGTCATAACATGCTACACAATGTCACTTAGAAGCTAAACGTGTAACTGACAAATGCAAGTATAGCATTGACATAATGGACATGGGGTGGAATGTGATCAATCAAGATTTGCAAATGTGGATTTGTACAATGGTAGAGTAGTATTATGATAGATTAGTTTTGAGTGGCTTTTAGCCACTTCAGAGGGCAGTAATGAGACTATGTAACTTAATGCGCACAAAAATAAATGAACTTTGACCTCAAGGGTAAAACGCACATAATGTGGCAGATTAATAACATACAATGCTAGCTAAATTATATCATGCCAGGAATGTCGATCCACCAACTATTAAATTAAGACTGAGTTAATAAGGAATAAGAACTATAATCAAAGAATAAGCCTATCTTATAATATTTCTAACTGCTGTTCCAGCCCTTACAAAACAAGAGTGAGTAAAGTCTGTGGAATGCACTTCGTAATGCATTACATCTTCTCATTTCTGTACATGAGTGACCATATTTTGCATATCCAGTAAACCAGTACAATCATTCAATCGGCACCTTAACTTGTTCCCAAATAGATTTTGACCCAACAAAGAGATCATGAGAAATGAGTGTGTTTGGCAAGCACACTGCAAAATAGAAACAAAGAATAAACTTACATTTCTTCTTTAGGGATATCACACAGAAATTTACAACCAATCAAGTACTTTTGAAGTGTGATCACTGTTGTAATATAGGAAACCCAGCAGCCAATTTGCAAATAGACAGACCTTGCTAACAGCAGTGAATTTCTGATCACTGGTCACCAGATCATTTGCCTTAGCCATGTTGACTGGGGTGGAGTGAGTGTGTGTTAAATATTAGATGGGAGTGTGGCTGGAACATCCTTGTTCTTCTTTGAATAGTGCCATCTGTTCTTTGGTTTTTATTTGGAATGAGAAATGGAGCTCTGGTATAACATCCTGCCCAGATGCTAACACCTCTGACAGGACAGTAATTCTTCAATACTGCACTGAATGTCAGTGATAGATTTGTACTTAAATCTCTGAAGTGCAATTTGGACTGACAACTTTCTGGTTCAGTGATAAAGATACTATAAAGTTACTATATCCTGCATGAGGGAAATGCGAGAAATATCCTACCATGAGACTCTAAAACAATACGAGCAGCTGATTATCAAAAAGACCGGATTCCATTATAGACTGCGATGAACAAGCTAACTGTTAGTTTTGGCCATGATCATCAGGGAATGGAAAAATAGGGAGTAAATGTGGAACCATTTTTTTCCCCATCTGAAATAACATGATTCACCTTTTTTAAAATCAGTCACGGGACGTGGGCATCGCTGACTGGCTAGTATTTCGTGGCCGCATCTTGTTACCCTTGAAAAGTTGGGGGTGAGCTGCCATCTTGAATTGCTGCTGTCCATGTGCCGTAGGTAGACCCACAGTGTCATTAGAGAGAGAATTCCAGGATTTTGACCCAGCAAAGGAACAACAATAAATTTTCAAGTCAGGATTATGAGCGGCTTGGAGGGAAACTTGTAGGTAGTGGTGTTCCCATGTATCTGCTGTCCTTGTCTTTCTAATGGAAGTGATTGTGGGTTTGGAGGTTCGATCTAAAGATCTTGGACGAATTTCTGCAGTGCATCTTACAGATCGCACACACTGCTACTACTGACTGGTGGTGGTAGAGGGAGTGGAAGCTTGAGGCTATTCAAGTGGGCTGCTTTGTAGTGAATGGTGTCAAGCTTCTTGAGGGTTGATGGAACTGTACCCATCCAGGAAAGTGGGGAGTGTTACATCACATTTCTGACTTCTACTTTGTAGAAGGTGGTCAGGCTTTCAGGAGTCAGGAAGTGAGTTAAACACTGCAGTATTCCTAGCCTCTGACCTGCTCTTGTAGCTACTGTATGTATGTGGCAAGTCTTGTTGAGTTTCCGGTCAACGGTAACCTCCAGCATATCGATAGTGAGGGATTCAATAATGGTAATGCCATTGAATACCATAGGCTGCTGTTCTGCAGAAAAAAAATTGGGTTGCTGAGCCATTTCACTCAGAAGTGAGGTGGTCAACTTTGGTTCCCAAATCCAGATTAGTATTGATCCAATTTGAGTCTTCAATGTAGTTTTCACAATTCTGAAGCTGTATGGTGGGAGAATGCTTCCTTGTTTTAAACCTGCAAGTCTCGAAGACTAGTGTACGTACTTGAATTAAAGCTGAGGAAAACAATGCAGTTCCAACCTACTGGAGATTTTGGTGCAAAGACTGAAATATTTATTATTTTATTAAATTAATGGGTAATTCAGTAGGAAATCAAGATACATTCCTGAATATATCAGCTTAAGCTGGGAAACCACTGCCTGGAAACACGGCTTGCTGTCTAAATGTCTTGAACCTGCCTGAAGATGTTCACAGATATTTGAAGGCTTTTTTTTAATTCATTTTTTTCAGATGGTTATTATTTAGTTGTACTGGCACTTAAAGTGTCAGTGGGAAGTTGTTGCTGTCTATTATCAATTCAAATGAGATTCTATGGATTGAATCTTATGATTTATGGCTATGTGACAGTTGCATCATGTTTTTTGGAAGGTTTTGTGCTGGGAAGCCTAACATGATGCCTTGCTGTATCTAAACAAACTCACCTCATTAACCACCTACCCTGGCCCATGGTGCCCCTCTTGTCCGCTTCTAGCCCCATCTTACTGCACAGCATTGCCAGAAAAACTCATGACTGCCTGAATAGCCCAGAATTGACTGACATTCTCTTGCTGGGGCCATCTTTAAAAGACTATTGTGCACCAAGTCAAAGATTGTCAGTCTGGGGCAGGTCTACACTGTTCATAACATTTGCCCTGGACATGACAGATAAGTTAAACTTGGTGCCCAGTCTTGCAGACAGGGACCTGTAGATCCTGATGGGCAGGGTGGTATATAAATGGTATCTCCTCCTCCTCCAGGACCAGCAAAGGATACTACAACACCAGACCATGCCAACCTAGCCTGTTGACTCAATGCAGTCTTAGCCATGTGGAGGGATGCACAGAAATATAGGAAGAAAGTCAATGTCCTTCTCCAGTCCATCAGCACTATCAATATCTTCTCTCTCATACTTCACACTCAGTCTGTCTCTTTTACGGTACCCACCTCCACCAAGGCTCATGCTCTATCATTTCAATATTGCCTGCCCTCTCTGTCATTCCTCACATGCTGTCAGCCACCGATCCCAACCTCTGACACCACTATATCTGCCTGCCCTCTGCAATGCCTACTCACTCTCTCGGGCCACCTGCAAAAACTATCATCTCTCTTAATACCTGCCTCTCTCTCATTCCAGAAGGAAAGAAGCCCATAGTCAGGCGGAAAGAATCAAAATGACTATTGGGCTCCCCTTGTGTAGAGAACTTCCCAACTCCAATCACACCAGGTGATTTGGTGACCATGACCAAACTTTGGACTGGTATTGGAAGCTACAGGAAAGACAGAGTGAGTAGCTCTCCATGTTGAGATAGGCATCGTTGGATGTGTCAAATGATTCTGCCACCAATCTCATTGTAACCCAGGCCATTCAGGCACTTATAAGCTTCAGCCCTGTTATCATAGTCACAAATGGGGTATTTTCCACAATGTGGATGATGGTTGAGCATTTAGCAATGCAATTACAGATAACCCGTAAATATTTAGATTCAATAGATTCATGTCGCTGTACAGCAAATGTGTGGTTAAGGAAGAAAAAACTGTCATTTTTATATAGCATCTCTCATATTTCTGGGATGTCCCAAAGCATTCTGCGAATAATGGATACTTTTTTAAAATCACTCATGTGATATTGACAATGGCGAAACACCTGGAAAACAGAGTGTTCTCATCAAACGATCCTTTTACAACACAAAATATTTGTTGTGGTTCCCAAATATTAATTGAATATTGTGTACACATTCATGAAATGATACCAATTAGCCATCAATTAGAGCAGATCAGCTTTACTTGAAACCAGAATTGAATGTTGAGGAAGGAAATGCGATTGGATGGTATTCATTAGAAACTAACATGAGGAAATTTCTGATTTCAGTCTACTCTTAGACTAACTTTTTCCTATTAAATGTGTCATAAACAACTCTGCAGCTGACAAGATGATTCCTGAGATGACAATGTTCATTTAGCCAGCACCAAAGGCATAATGCAATTCACCATTGACTAGAATTTGATGCATTGGCACAGTCATACTGCAAGCATTGCAAATGGGCAAAGAAATGATTGCAAGTGAAATGTAGCTGGTGTTTGTAAACTCATGCTCCATGTATTTGCCCCTTCAATACTCTAGCAACCAGCAGGCGTGACTCCAATATTTTCACCAAAGTGATACTGACTCTGCCTGCCTACGGGTTTTCCCAGTCATTTTACCAGTTCAATTTCGCATCTAGAGAATGACAAGTGATGCCAGGGAACCATCTACACTGGGCTCAGGCTGGTCACCAGGCAATATCCAGAGCCTCTGTTCCCTTTTACCTCACTTTATCCCAACAGCCATTTCTACCTATCAACTGCCCTCTCACGTGGAGAACCATCACATTGAAGTTAGCCTCCAACTATTCTACTGGACCCCCTACATTAAACGTCATTGATCCATGTCCTGCTCCTCTCTGACCCTGCTGTGGATTTCATGGTGGTCGTCAGTGCCAATAAAACCTCTCCCATAGCTTACTATTCCATTTGAAGCTGTTCTGTATACTTTGCCCACACACATTGAGACCCCCATCAAAGTCCTCATGTCATGATGGTCATGGGGTGTTGGGAAATGTTGATGCCAAGGGCCATGGCTGGTGCCCATGGATCATGCCTTGAGATGTTATTTGGTGCTAAGCTGGTGGCAGCTAGCAGTGAGCTTTCATGCCCTGAAATCTCAATGTCGAGCTTATTTGGCATTTTTGGTAAGATATGAAACTGAGTTTTGTTTAAATTTATTTTTCCTAATCAACCTGTTTTGAGATGATATTAGTGAAAAACTTGACCTGTCACTCAGCAAATACATAAAACATGCAACGAGTTGCTCTGGCCATCAAGATTAGTCTCATCCAATTCTGCCATGAGTCTTGCCATGGCCCATGTCACTCAGAAGATTCCACACTTGATATAAGGTACAAACTGAGATTGTCATACATATAGAGTCTGGATCAATGGTGCTGGAAGAGCACAGCAATTCAGGCAGCATCGAGGAGCTTCAGCAAAATCGACGTTTCGGGCAAAAGCCCTTCA
>NC_057736.1:21170628-21229729 GCF_004010195.1 Chiloscyllium plagiosum
GCACCTGGGATCGAGAAAATTACAAATATTCTGGAAAGGCCACTTAGTTGATAAGAACATTCAAAATGAAATTTTTTTTTACACCGGATGCAGGAATCCATTAGGCGCCAAGGAGAACTCACGATTGGTGAGCTGGAGGGATAATGCTCGTAAACAGGATATTGACGAGTACTCAAATTGAAAGATTGGGAGACTTTGAAATTTGAGTGGGCACTTTGGGATTTGAAAAATCAGACCTTAGACAAAACAGCTGTGAAACAAACAGTAAAACGTAAACAGCAGGAAGGGCGGGATAATAAGGACACATCAAAGGGGGAGCCCCAAGTTTATCTGGCAGGCCAAATATTCCTGATTCAAGTGATACACACGATGAGGAAGTTTTAACAGTCATCCCCACCCCCTCCCCGGCACTGATCCTACCTTCTGCTTCTGCTGCCACACAACGTACTGGAACTCGTATTGACCCATCATCAGAACAACCCCCCCTACACCCACCTAAAGAACTCAATTCGTAATATTTATCTTCAGCCTACAAATGAACAGCCCCTGCCAGTTATCCACTCAGTTCTGTTATCAATCCCTGACTTGCTGCTAGTAACCAAACAGGTCATTCAGGTCTGGTAGGACTTTAAACCCCAGGAACTATGTTTAATCATGGCTCATGCTCAGTCCTATGAAGTACAAATAATTTCTTGCTGACTCCTTGCACTTTACCACCGAGATCCCTTTATCGTAATGTTTGTTTTAACCATGGGAAGGTGGGCCACTATGCCAGGGCTTGTCCATTGCCATGCAAACAGGGCCAGGATTCTCACTGTAAACTCATATGCTTCACTACCTCGAACCCATTTTGACTGACCCGAACCAACTACCCTGTCCTCTCACTAGACCATACTGACGAGCCCACAGCAATTCTTCACATTGAAGTATTCCCTTTATGATTGACACTGCTGCGATTCACTCTGCCTTGGCTTTGTCATTGATTCAAAGATTATAATTTTCCCCTCTCTGATGAACATGTGGAAATTTCTGGTTTCATGGGTGAAACTGCTGTTTACCCACTCACACAACCTCTCACGTTTTTTGACTAGCCCGCACTAAATACCCAGCCCCCTCATGTGCAATTAGTTTTTGTAAGATTGCTGTAGAATGCTGTGGGGTGACATTGGCTATCCTGTATTGCTCCCATCGTAAACAGAGAGCAGGCTCAGTGAATTTCTCACTCCGTAGTATTGATAGCGCTGGTGGAAATTTGTTTATGATAGAGCAAGGAGTCATGACATACAGTGGGACAATCTCTCGATGTAGTTAGGAAGGTGGAACTAAGAGAAAATACCTGATCAGAAAAATGTTTCTAAGGTTACCGGCCTCTCTGAGAAATTGAATATTTTGGTAAATTCTTTGTGTAAATTGGGCAGCTTGGTAAATTGTTATATATGAATTAAAGGATGTCCAGTTTGAAGTTTTGAACTATTGTTATGGTCTGTGTGTTTAGTGTAAACTTTCCATAGAGTTGGTTCCAAAACTGTGACTCTATCAGCAAATGGATGACATGAACACAGGGAACTGACCAGCTATTTTTTACCTAATAGAACTTTTAATTGCAATTCCATTGAACAATTGGCAGAAATTGAAAAAACTTCGAATAGAAAGAAAAACAGAGAGAGAGCAACAGGCTGCTAGTCTTTGCATTCACTGGTCTGTTAACTCTTTGTGTTCTGTGATGAAAGTACCTTTGTTCATTGGTGGTTACTTGTGTTCTTATGTAATCTTTGTTTTCTTATTCCCTAGAACTCGAGATCTGGGAATGTTTTGAATTGGGTCTGCATGTTGGAAATCCATGGTGATTTAAAGCTGCTGTTTGTGTCTTTCATTAGTTTAAATTCTGCATGGTTAATGTTAGTTCATTTTCAAGGACTTTCTACACTGATTTAAGTCTATACTTGCCAGGAGAGGTTCATTGAAAAAGATTGGGTTTTAAAGATTGGTTATTTTTTCTTCTTGGGATTTGAATTTATCATGTTTGGAGTCTCATTTTCTGGCCAGTGTGAATTTCCAAATACTATTTTAACATTTAAGGTAATCTTTAATTCCAAATGATACGATCATCTTATTTGCATGTAGCTTGTGATGATTGGAATTTGGGAATGCAGTTCAGAAATGTGAGAACACTGAAGGTGTGGGGGTGACGTTGCACAATATTTGGTTGTTGAAGGACATACAGGGGCACTTGCCCTTGTGAGTGCTATTGTATGCAGGTTGTAACCGTATGTGGAATGACTGTTCTGTACCCCCTATGCAGGTCAGGAAGCTAAGGACCTGTGATGTAGCCATTTGTGAACGGGCAGTGAGCCTAATTTGAGAGAAATTATAGGAAAAAGTGGAAATTATCAATTAAAGAATGGCAAGAAAAAGCAGATCGTGAACAGAGAGATGGCTTACTGGCCAGTTGGAGGAATAATGCATGTGATAGGGGGATAGAGTTACGTGCAGCAGATGGGACTCCCAGGAACTGTAAGAGGTTAAAGGCTGAGTGTAGATGGGCAGACAAAAGGCGACTAAGGAATCAGGGAAAACGGTGTAAAGATGCTAGGGCTGAAAAAGACAATCCTTGCTAGACCTGATTTGGCTAATAACCAACAGAACACTGTTGACCCCCTCACAAGTTTCCATTCATGTGATCCCACCCACTAAGGTTCAATCACGAGTTAAATGTTTGGGTGCATTAATTAGTCCTACTGACTGTTCCCTTACACAGAAGCAGATTACCCCCATTTTGCAAACCCCACCCCGTACCTCACCCAAATGGATGAGAGTTTTTGGGGTTGGTCAATTTTTGCAGGCAGTGATTTACAAACATGACAACTTGCACTAAAGGCCTTACTCCTTATTCATCTCCGAATGCTTCCCTGAAATTTCAGTTGTCTGACTTAGCCATGCAGTCATTTCATGCCCTCAAAGACAACTTGGCTGCAGCCCAGGATTACGCTGCTCACTGTATGTCAGACCCTTTCAGTTGTATGTTAGTGTAATAGATAAATGCGCTACTGGTGACAACTCAGTAGCGTGGTGACTGTCGTCGCCCGATGGCCTATTATTCCATTAATTTGGATCCTGTTGCCTGTGGCCTCTCTCCATGCACTCAAATCCTAACTGCTGTCCACCTATTGTTCAGGCAGCTTCTAATCGGGCCCTTCACCAACCCATACAGGTGTACACCTCGCGCTCTGTTGTTGCCCTCCTCACGTTTCAGCAGAACCAACACTTCACTCAAGCTCGTCTGAGCCATTATAAGATCTCAGTCTTGCAGAACCCTGACCTCTCGTTTCGATACTGCTTCACTTTGAATTCTGCTATGTTCCTTGAGCAACCCGCTGATGATCTTCCTGATCCCCCCGCATGACTGTTTGCTTCAGAATCATTTCCTTACTGCACCACGCCTGGAATCGGCTGACCTCACATTTGAAAATCCTGACTTCATATTTTATGTTGAGGGTACTTCCTCTGTTTTCCCAGATGGTGTCCAGTAGTCAGGCTATGCTATTGCAATAGACCCTGCCGTTCAGGAGTCTGCTGCTTTTCAGACTCCTGTCTCCACGCAGAAAGCCGAGCTTTTTCTTCTCACCAGAATTTGTCAATGTATTATAGCCACTGATAAAAATGTTTACACCGATTCAAGATACACATTTGGTGTTGCCCGTGACTTTGGTCTGCTCTGGCAGCAACAAGGCTTCCTTACTTCTATGGAGACTCTCATTTAAAATGCTCTTTGGGTTAAAAATTTCCTTGATGCTATTCTACTTCTTTGTCAATTGGTTGTATTAAATGTACTGTATACAGAAGGGGGGGACACTCCGGTACAAGTAGGCAATGCCTCTGTTGGCTTGGCTGCTCAGGAGGTAACTAATGGGAATCAGGCTCCAAATCAAGTAGCTACTTCAGGGACAAAGGCCAGAGCAAACTGCAATTCAAAGTTTACAGAGGATGCCTCTGAAACTGAGCGTGCACTTTGGAAGTCAATGGGGTGTTCACACTCCTCAACATGAGACCTCTGGCAAACACTGGTCGGTCAAGATCCTATTCCTGATTCTTTGTTACCAGTGCTTATTGATTACTTGCATTCTTGTATTCATCTTGGCAAGGAAGGAATGGTACAGCTACTTTTAAAAACCTGGTGGCACCCGGATTTGAATATAGCAGCCCAAATGCGGCTAGATCGATGCCTTTATTTGCATGAAAAATAACAAGGCTAAATGTATTTAGTGCCCTTCTGGGACTACCCCACTGCCAGATGGGCCTTTGCTTGTATACAGCTTGATTTTATTGAATGACCTCAGGTAAAATGTTATAAATACTGTTTAGTGATGACTGATGTATTTAGCAAAAGGACTGAAGTCTTCCCTACCACTAATTGTACGGCACAAATGCTGGTGAAAATATTGTTTGACTGAAGTTACTCCCCACTTTGGGTTACCTAAAACGATAAGTTCAGACAATGAAAACGAACCTTGCAGCTCAGCAAGCAAACCGACTTCCAGAATGCACCACATTTTGTGGCTCGTATCAATACTGAATTATGTGAATCACTTTTAATTAAACAGCAATTGCCCTACATGTATCGCCCACAGGCAGCAGGGATTATGGAATGGGCCAACGGTACCGTAAATGAAAAATTATCTAAATTAGTCAAAGAAACAAGGTTACATTGGCTCAAAGTTTTGCCCTTACCACATTTTCACATGCGAGTGACTCCGTGTTCACGGACTGAACAATCAGCTGCAGAGATCATTTATAGTTGGCCAATGAGGACTTTGTCGGATGTTCATACTGAACCCCTAAAGGGCATAGATCTCCATGTGATGGGAGAGCAAATGCAGAATTACCTAAAACAGTTAACTCTTTCTCTGAAGTTTCTTCATTTGCAGGTCAGACAATCGCATTGCCCAGCTAAGGAAAATACGATTGCCTTCCAATATCTATAAGTAAACCCAGGTGATTACGTGATAGTCAAGAATCGGGAAAGCGCTTCAGGTTCTCTGCCTTTATTCCTGATGAAGGGCTTTTGCCCGAAATGTCGATTTTGCTGAAGCTCCTCGATGCTGCCTGAATTGCTGTGCTCTTCCAGCACCATTGATCCAGAATCTGGTTTCCAGCATCTGCAGTCATTGTTTTTACCTTTTTATACATATAGAGTCACCTGGATAATGTGTAGCAATGGTTTCTTAAGACTTCCCTTCTCAACCTTAAAAAGGTTGGTAGCAAACTGGAATAATTTTTCTTAAAGAAGGGGAAGTAGTCCATAGTTGATCTATTCTCTCAATGTCCACTTTTTAATGCACTGAGTCTTGCCTCCTTTCCACTATAAGCTGGACCTAGAGTAATCAAGTCAGGTCACTTATTAAAACCTTTTATGTTGAAATATTAAAGTGCAACAGATGTTCATTTCTTGGAGTTTAAATTTAAAGCTGCTAATGAATATTACTGAATGACAGGTTAGTGAAGCTGCAAGCAGAAAATTTGCTAAATTCAATAAGTACAGCATTTTACTGACACCTGGCCAGATACAGCTCAGTTCCTGGTTGGTTTTGCACAATTTATAAAAAGTTGTAGCTTGAATTTACTTTTGGTAGATGTTTAAGTTTAATGCATTATCAAAATATGTAATTAAAAGACAGCTGAGACAGAAATGAAGCACAGTTTTAAAAGAACTTGATCAGCTGTAAGTTCTGACCAAGTTAATCTTTGTGTAGCACAGATCTTACTATTTATTTTCTCTCTCTTGCTTTCTCATTCACTTAACTACTGTATTTTAATGGTTTATAAAGTTATATCTCTTCCTAATTGTTGTGCAGAAATATCTTTGTTTATTTTTTTTTAAATTTGGACAACCTACAGTGTGACTGAGAAGTTGTTACAGAAAAAACACTGGGATCAGGGAGATTCACTTTTGGCAACAGATTTGTAAATCATGGAATAGATTTTCAGCCAAGATCAATAACGTCAATAATTAGCTTCAAAAAGGAGCTGGCTAAATATTTGGTTAGGAATTTGACTGGAGATTAGAAAGGTAAGTGCAGTTAAAAATGAGTAAGTGGTTTATGAATAGTTCCTGAACTGCTGGCACTGTACCCTTGTGTTGTAGAAAATGAAGATGAAAAACATAGGATGGATGTCTTAGACATTCTAGCATTCTTGTTGAATTACCTATTGGCAGAAGACTGGAGGTGCAGAAAGTTTGCTTAACATCTGTCAAGAGATGAAATGGATTTGGCAAAGCCAACCTTCATCTGTACAAGGAATTGGTTTGAATGGCTATTCTCATTTCATGTTTTCTTTGACTATGAAACAATGTTCACAACTATAAATCTGTAATCCAGTTTATTATGCTGTTTGTGAATGTATGATCTACAATCACTCTGCAATCTTTCCAATCCTTTATTTGCCTCCAACAGAGTCAATTACACATGATGCACTTTAATCATTCATCAAGACTTTTTTGAGAACAACTTCCAAATGTGCAACCTCTACAAGTTAGAAAGAGGAGGACAGGAGATACATGGAAACACCACCCCACCTGTAAGTTTCTTCCAAGTCACACAGCACCTTGACTGGGAACTATATTGACATTCTTCTACAGTCACTGGATCATAATCTTGGGACTCCTTTTTTTACAGCACTGGAGATGTACCCATACCAGATCAATAGCAATGGTTAAGGTACTCACCACCACTTTCTCAACGATAAATAGAGATGAGCTGGTGACACTGACATCCCATGAAAGAATAATAAACCCTCCATTCTCAGCACTTCACTGTCTCCAGCTCTGTTGGGCTCTCTGCAATTAACATTATTCATATTTGTTCATAGCTCCTTCTGTTGTCCACTTATGCCATTCCTCATCAACACAATGCAGCTTGGCAGCATCCAAAGTCAAGGAATAAGGCTCCATATGTACATTGGATGCACTTTTCTGTCACTTTTGTTGACTTTGCCCACCATCTCTACATTGTTGGATGGTATGTCCAATAGCCAATCCTGGGTGAGCCACACTCTCCTTCAGTTAATCATTGGAAAGCCTGATTCCATCTTTCTATAATTACTGACTGAAGTTGGACCAGATGCTTTGCAATCTTGGCATCCTATTTAATCTCCAGATTGATTTCTTGATCCTATATTTGCTCCATTGTAAAGACCATCCTTTTCCACTTTCATATCATACCCTGTCCGTTTGCTGCTGAAACTCTTATTCATTTTTTTTGTCATCCCACGGTTTGATGTTTCCACTGCTCTTCCAGTTGGCTTCCGAAATTATGACCTGCACAAACATCAGCACATCTATAATTTTGTTTCCTATCCTGCATCCTGTGATTTTTCATCAAACTTGCTTTTCAAATACCCTTTGCCTCAAGTTTAAAATTCTTGTTCTCTTATTTAATTGACTTTGGGACATAAGAAGTAGGGGCAGCGGTAAGCAATTTGACTCCTCAATCCTGCTCCACTACTCAATAATATCATGGCTGAAGTGATTGTAGTTTTAACTCTGCTTTCCTTCCTGTCCCTGTTCCTTTCTGTGTCAAAAACCTGTATAGCTCAGCGTAGAATTTATGTAATTACCCAGCCACAACTGCTCAGAGAGGAATAGAATTCCAAATACAAATGGTGCTCTGAGAAACAAAAGTCCTCTTTCTTCCACCTTAAGGGGGAAAAGCCTTTATTTTGAAACTGTTTTCCCTACTCCATGAGCGGAAAGAACCCCTCAGCATCAACTCTCACTCCTTCCCATCCCAATAATCTCCTTCAGCTGTAAATACTTCAAAATACTTTGTGTAGCTCCTCCTTTAGCCTATTTTGCATCCCCGCTCTCTTCATCTATCAATTGACATTCATGCATTTAACAAGCTAACTCTTGAACTCCTAAAGTTCCTGCCGTCAACCTTTTTAGTTCCCTATTATCTTCTGCTTCTAAGAGACTCTCCTTAATGGCAATCCCTTGACTAAGCTTTTAGCCAACCCACCCCACCATCTGGTTATTTGGCTCTGTATCCAGACTCACCTGATTATGCCTCTTTGAAGTGCCTTTGTTACTTCCAGACTTTACTATTCCAACACTCTCTCAGGCCTAGCCACCTAATGTTCTGGCTTCCATGAATTTATAGTCACTAAAAATTATGATAACTGTCTCCTACCTCGCATCAGATTCATTTACCATCATTCCTATGCTTATTGGCATGCACAAGCTTCCGGTTATACAGATTGTCAATTTTAACATTCTCAGTTTTTAAGCCTGGCCTCTCCCTGTCTCGGTTATTTCCCCAGTAATCCTCTGAAATATTCTTGCGTCACTATTTCTTGATCAAGCCCTGTTTTAATTACTCTATGATTGGTAGCCATGTCTATTGCTGCCTCAGCCCAAGCTCCTCCCCAAATCTCTCTATCACCATGACTCTCTTCCTCCTTTTAAGATACTCTTTAGAACTTACCTCTGATCGACACCATTCCTAAAACCTCTTTTATGTGTCAGATGTAGGTGATAATACTCTGTGAATTGGGTTACTATATAAATAGAAATTTGTTGTTTATATTCTGAATAAACTCACATTGTTTGGTCCCTAACTATTTTGGTCATGGTTGAAGTTTCTGTAGTACATTTTCAGTTTCTAAATTACGGCTTTGATTGTTCTGTGGGGGATCTTTCAATCAAATTATACTGATCCATTGTTTGAATTAGTAGTTTTGTTAGTAGTTTTTCACTTTAGTGTGTTGCAATTGAGAGTAAAACAGGATTACATCTGAGAGACAGATTTCATGAAACAATATTCTTGGATTTTAACTTGATTTATTTATAGTCATGAGTATTTATTACAAATACAGTGAGAAGTGTTATTTAGTGTCACTCGTCTCCAGCGCCAACTTAAAACACAGAAAATAAACAAACTGAAAACAGAATATAATATCAGAAAAATGAAACAATAAAGTTCAACTTGTAAATTTATCTCAGTAAAGTTAGGTGGTCTTTGGAACACTTTCTAGCTCAACCATGAGCCTGGATTCAAGCTCCTCCACCCCAGTACCTCAAGTCCCTGTGGCTAAACTGCTGTGACTAATCTGCTTCACTGCGTCCACTGGAACAAAGAGTCGCTATTCACCAGTGTCACCTCACCTTCCCCAGTGCTGCCACTGCCATGGGGTCACATTAGGCCAAACTAGCCAATGCAGCTGCTGCCACAAGGTCCCATGCTGGGACCAAATTCTCCTCCATCACCATGTCCGCTGTCAGACACCCGGGGCTAGCCATGTATCAGGAGCCTTGGCCCAATCTGTGAGTCTGCCTGGGAGATTAAGCCTGGGACCTGCTCCTCCCTTGGGTTGGGAAGGAGCCATGTATGCCTTTTCGTGGCATTGCTGCCGCCAAATGCTGCCTCCTTTAACACTTACTCAGCCTTGCCATTCCCTAGGCCCATGCAGCCATGTTCCTCTGCCATTCCATGCACGGCCCACTCTCGCAGCTGCCACCAAGGCAAAAAGGTAGGAGAAAAGCCTTTCAAGAAAAACAAAAATAGAAGTAAAAATAAAAAGAAGAGAAAGTGAAAGAAAAGCAGACAGAAGTGGGTGAGCCCCGGACTCAGCAGCATGAATGCTGCTACGCCACTGCTGCCATCTTGAATCTATCATGCTTTCTTTGGCATATGAACTGTTACTTGTTTTATTCTGTCTGCTCTAGTAGCTTGTGCAGCAATTATTTCTTACCTACAAAACCTAAAAAACACCATCTACTGGGGACATGCATATTCTCAAGTTAGACATTCCACTTAGTGGAGCTAACTGGTAACTGAGAGGGACTTCATTGCAAATTAAATCACATTTTAAAGATTGTGACCAGAGGGATCATTCAAAAAATTGGAGACATCAAAATGAGTGAGGAGGAAGATTAAACAGACTCTAATCTATCTTGTGCTGACTCTTTCAAGCTTTTTCAACTTTGAACAGTATATGGGAAAGAGTTCCAAATTAACATATGGAGCTGGTGTTGAATCACAGAAAATTCCATGTCATGGTTCCAGAAATGTGGATAAGGTGGAAGTTATGCAGACTGAGTTCTAAAAACGCATTTGAATGTGTGGCACCCTTTTTGAATTACTAGGAACTGGAAGATCTTATTAATTAATAGCCAAAACTAAAACCAAAGAGCTATATTGATGCTACATCATTTATTTAAACTCTGATCCTTTTGCTTTATATTAAAACAAAGCCACAGGTACTTTACTATACTACAGAACATAATCAAAATGTTAATTTTGTTCTCATATATTTGCTTACATCTCATCTGATTTTATTAGCTATCCTTTCCTCTTGTATTCAACATTAATGTTAACACACAAACAACTGTTTGACAGCATGTAGCAATTGTTTAATAAAATTAATTTTATCTTTCCAATATTAGTGACTGAGTCTTACATTTTATTGGCTAGATACCAATAGTGTCAGATTTCTTGCATGGATTTTTGCTATGAACCTAGTGAGTTTTCTCACCATTTTTCACCGAACCCACCACAATAACTACCTAACCCACCCCATGGTGTCCCTCTCATCTGATTAATCTTAAGAGATAAGAGCAAAAATTAGGCCATTCAGCCCATCGGGGTCTGCTCCACCATTCAATCATGGCTGATAAGTTTCTCAACCCCATTCTCCCACTTTCTCCCCATAACCCTCAATCCCCTTGATACACAAGAACCAATCTATCTCTATCTTAACTATGTTCAATGACCGGGCCTCCACAGCCTTCTGTAGCAACAAATTCCATAGATTCCCCACTCTCTGGCTGAAGAAGATTTTCCTTATCTCCCATTCTAAAAGGTCTTCCCTTTACTCTCAGGCTGTGCCCTCGGGTCCTAGTCTCTCCTACCAATGGAAACATCTTCCCAACATCCACTCTGTCCAGGCCATTCAGTATTCTGTACATTTCAGCTAGATCCCCCTCAACCCTTTAAACTCCATTGAGTATAGACCCAGAATCCTCAAACATTCCTCATGTGTTAACAATTCATCATTCACTGGATATTCCAGAGATGACCAGCATCTGTTTTGATAGTACCGTCATTAAAAGTTCACCTTGCACCTGGACAGGAGCTGCCAGTCTGGGGCTGCCCTAAACAGCTCCTAACATTTGCCTTGGACATGGCAGGAAGGGAGGTTTAGTGCCCTTCGTTGCACTTGGAGGGCCAGTTGGACAGGATGGTAAAGGCTGAGATGTCCTCTTTCCCCAGGGACAAGCAGCAAAGGAGGCTATGACACCAAACCATGCCAATGGTGAGAGGGCACCATCTGGGTTAAAGTAGATTCAACGGTCTGGATGAATAGGCGAAAGTGAGGACTGCAGATGCTGGAGATCAGTGTCAAGATTAGAATGGTGCTGAAAAAGTACAGCAAGTCAGGCAGCATCCGAGGTGAAGGAAAATTGACGTTTCAGGCAGGAGCCCTTCATCAGGAATGAATGGCTCCTGCCCGAAATGTTGATTTTCCTGCTCCTCGAATGCTGACTGACCTGTCTGAATGAATACACAACAATGTAGGAAAAAATTTAATGACCTTCTCCAATCCGCCATTGTAAGTGCCACCATCTTCTTTCCAAAGACCCGCTCACTCAGTCTCTACCACTGTACCCACCTCTCACCAAGATTCATGCTCTAACACTCTCATTAATGCCTGCAATATCTTCCCTCATTCACTGTCACTGGCCCTCAACCCCTGACACCATTAATCTGCCTACTCTCTGTGCTGCCTACTCACTCGCCTGGGACGCCGCTCCATCTGCACCGGCAGTAAAAACAGTGACGCTCCCTTTCATTTCCCTTAATATCTGCTTTTCTCTTTTTCCAATAGGAAAACAGCTCTCGTTAGAGCAGAAAGAATCAAGATGGATGTTGGGCTCCTCTTGTCTTAGATGGAGAGCATTCGGGTGGCTGACTGACCAAGTCTAAACCTCTGGACTGATGTCAGAGGTTGCTCTTGAATTACTGAGCCAGATCCACTGAATGACAGCTAACACCGCAACTGATTGGGGCCTGATGACAACCATGACAAGCTTCTTGAATTTGTGCCTGTGCTAAACAGAAATCATGTGATCATGGTATCTCCTGTTGAGAAAGAAAAGTGCAAAAAGGCAAGGCATTTTGTGAGAATCCAAGTAGGCCCAGAGTGAGTGAGCACTATGTCAGTAAACAAACAGGTTGGAGACCCAGGTAGATCCACTGTTTGAGCAGGATGCATGTCCCTGAGTACATAGCGTCCTTAGAGTCACATAGAGAATCATGCAGTGTGGAAACAGACCCTCTGCTCACCATGTCTATGTAGACCCACAACACCAAACTTCACAAATCCCATTTACCTGTACTTGGTCCATAGTCCTCTATGGCCTGGCATTTTAAATGCTCATCCCCGATGCTCCTTAAATGTTGATGGAACCTGCCCTCCCCCCTCTCTCTCAGGCAGCATGTTCCATATTTCTACCACCCACTGAGAGAAATTTATTTTTCTCAGATTTCCTCTAGGCCACTTGCTCCTCATGTTAAACTTACACCCTCTGGTTTTAGACACATCCCACGGGGAACAAATTCTCACGATCTACTCTGTCTATGCCTGTCATCATGTTTTTATATCTCTATCAGATTCCCCCTCAGCGTCCTGTGCTCCAATGAAAACAGCTCAGCCCATTCAGCCCCTCCTCCTAACTGACACTTTTCATTCCAGGAAACATGCTGATGAATCTCCTCTGCACCCTTTCCAGTGCAATCATACCGCTTTGATCATGTGGTGACCAGAACTGCACACAGTATTCCATCTGAAGCCTAACAAATGTTGTATAAAACTGTAACAGGACTTCCTTGCTCCTATTTACTATGCCCTGGCTAACTAAGATAAGCATCTTGTATACTGCCTTCACCATCCTATCTATCTGAGCTAACAACCTCTAAGTTGTTTTTAATGTTTCGTTGTGTGGCTTTGTTGTGGGCCAGTGACTGCCCCATGGACTTCAACTCCCCCTCCCATTCCACCAAGGACATGCAGGTCCTGGGTCTCCTCCATCGCCACACGATGCCTGGAGGAAAACTGCCTCATCTTCCGCCTTGGGACCCTCCATCCACACGGGATCAATGTGGATTTCACCAGTTTCCTCATTTCCCCTCCCCCACCTTATCCCAGTTCCAACCCTGTACACCAAGGTCCCTTTGTTCCTCAGTACTTCCTAGGGAAATTGCTGCAGCATTACAGTGATAGTTTCCAATGCAGCCTGAGGTACAGTATTGAAGTGTGCTATCAGTAGATTGGAGATGTATCATTATGATTCTTAGAGGCTGTCATATGTTGGATACTAATGTCTGTGAATGTGAGTCACATGTGGCAGGCATACACAGTGTGCCATGAGGTACTGTTTGGTACCTGATATTCAACATTGAGGTCTTTTCAAGCAAGTGGGAGTGGAAGTCACCAGGTGTCTGCTCTGAATCCAGAATGGGAATTCCTGACAGCTGACTTGTTTAGCTATTTGGTAAGATAGGAATCCTAATATTAATGAGATGAATTGTGGTGATAATAAGATATTTAACAAGCAACAATCCCCTTTAATTGGTAACTTCCTGCTGTTTAATGAGAAACTCTCTTTACCACTTGATAAAAGCAAGGAAGGTACAGTAGGTTGGTCCAAACTTTGAGATAGGCTTTGCCAGACATTTCAAATAATACTACTACAGATCTCATTTTACCTGTTATGGGCAAAAACACCAGTCTCAGTCAGAATCAGGGTTCAATGACAGGGTTTATTGTACCAGGAAATACCGAAGCTCCGGGGAGAGAAAGACACCAACAGCACAGTGGTCAGCTGCAAGTCTTCTCTCAACTCGAAGCACATGTCAAGAAACTTTTTTATATCTTGTGATGCAATAGGTCAGTGATGACATTATTGTCTTTGTAACATGGTTTGTTTATGGCAATCATTGCAAAATCGTTGATAGTTTTGATACAGTCTTTGTCAGTTCCAGTGCAGTCTTTGTTAATTTCCGCATGGTCATTGTCAGCTTCAGTGTAGACATTGTCAGTTTCAATGGAAATCCATTGCTGTAGTAATGGGTGCTAATCGCTCTTCCTGAGAAGGATGACTACTGCAGCCCTGGCTATTAGCATTTTGTATTGAGTCTGTATCAAGCTGTTAGCATTTCTATAAGAGATGTTGCCTGGACCAGACACTTTGGCAGGCAGTGTTTGTTACTCATGTGTATTCTGTCCTCTACCTGCCTTAAACTAATCAACTGGTTTGTGAGTGCATTGTGCTGGCATTCTGGAGGCCCCAGGCAGTGTCTGTATCTGCTCTGCTGCTTCTCTCCATATTGTGATTCGGCGACCATCTTGTGTGTCAAATTGGGCAACTGATGGTTCAGTGGCCATCTTGTGTATCCGTGTGCCTAGTGTCACCCTGACCAATGCCATCTCCTTCTTCATAACTAATGTTCTTCAGACCTCTATAAAATTCTGTCCGACATGATTAAACTTCAAATGTATCTCATTGATTGTAAAATGCTTTGGAACAGCCTAAAGTCAGAAAAGCCGTTATATAAATACAAGCTTTTTGTTTGTGGCTGTCAGATAATTCCGAAATGGATTGAATTAGCAAGTTGAGGTCAGGAACCCATTGTCTAAGTCATTTGTAGGTCCTGACCCCATGTAGCATCAGCATCAATGAAATGAAGTGATTTTTGTTAATAGGAAAAGTCTAGATCAGTGAAGCTAGAGACTGTAGGAGGGCACTGGAGGCATGAATGACCTCATGGAGTGCAATTCCAAAAGGTATATGGCAGCAATTAGTGCACTGAGAGGTGGAGCAGGCTTGAGGGCAGAGAGCTAGCATTCTCACAGTCCATAAAAGAGCCCAAATGATCACAACCTAAGTTTGGACCTACTCTACTTGTGGGGACAGCATAGTGCTAATGCATGAGCATCTGTTTTTAGACTTTCTTGTCGACAATCTTTCCTTCAGAAACCACAAGGTGTTCCCAACAGTACAAAGATGGTTTCCCTTTTTTTTTATCAATCTGTATGGACTTGCAATGGTACAACTTTGTGGGCATCTCATTTGAACCCAGACCTTCTGATCTAGAGATAGGGACATTACCACTATGCTTCTCTTTATTTTCTCTTAATAACATTACAAATTTGACTCTGTTCCTCTCAATCCTAACAACTGTTCTTCAATGGACTTCACAGCAAGTGAATAGGAGGTACATTGGTCACTGACTCTCTCCTATCCCCAGCTTCCCTCTAAAAATCCCAACAGGACTCCAAAGTCTCAGCTGACTTCCAATTTTCAATGCACACTTGACCTTAACCTGATGGGTGATTTGAACTTTGTTTTCAATAACTTATGTCATAGAAAATACTTACGGTTTTAAAAAGGATAAGTTTTATTACTTGCATGAACTGATCAGTCTATTTATATAGGGACTTAAAAAAAGGGATATTAAATATCTGTCCCACTTACTGGTTGTAATGATGGTGGAAAAACAATTTTGCAGAATTTGACTCCTCAATGCCAATGGTTTTGAGTATTTTATTTATTTAGACAGTGAAGTCAAGCTGTAGTGAGCGTCTCCTCCAGTCACTGAATGGATCTGACCTATGCAATATTTAGCTTCTTCTCAAGTGGCTTGAAATTATTTATGAAAACCTTCAAATTCAAATAATCCTTTTTTTTTTGCATATGCCCCTCCAAAAAATTGGAAAAACTGTTGGAAATAAAATGATTCTCAAGGAGAGTGGATGTAATGAAGTAAAATGGAGATAGTTTTTTTTCTTTATGTGTAAAGTTTAAAGCAATGCCTTTATATTATATTGTACTCATCATCAATTCGATAACTAGCAAATATGACTTCAATATTGCATGGATGCATTTCCTTCAATTTGAATTTTAGCACAAATGTTGGGTATTTGATTTTCTCAGATGGAGACTTTAGGCTATTTTATTCATTTGGAAATGTATTTCTCGTGCAATTTAAAAAAAAATACAGCTCAAACAGCAGTGCAAAGCAATGAAATCTTCTCATGAGTTTGCATCCTTTTTGCAAGCACTCCTCAGTCAAATATATTACATTCAGATAGAAAGTAAGTCTTCCTTTGCTCTGCCCAAACAATATTCATTTGTACCTCCTTCACGAGCGAATACCTCTGCACCAGAACAATTAGTTAATTACTTTCTGAGTTAAGGGTTTCAGTTTGCACTATTCTGTGGTTGGTTGTGTGATGTTGACCTGCACTTGCTGGAAAGAATTTTTTTTAAATTCAAATAAATAAATGCAGGAAAATCTTATCCAATTGCTTCATTTACAGTAAAGTGAAATTGGAAATCCAGTAAAGATTCCGTCATGATCAGTTAGTGGCAGACCCACTGTTCTTACATGGTTTCCAAAGTCTGCAGAGACTGAAAGGTCAGATATCTTAACACTCCCTGCAACTTGTGGTTTCACTCCATCCCGCTACATCTCTTATCAAGCGACTGCCAAACCTTTTACATCTACTTCAGCAATTAGAATAAATACCTGGGGAATTCCTATAACACTACTGGCTGCAGTCATTTTATTTTTAGTCTGGATGAAAAAGAACAACCTTTTTTAAAAAAAATGTATAATTCACTACTGAAAGATTCTTATATGAAAAATGTGAATGTTTAGTTCCCTCTGCTCTGTGGATATCAATGATACATTTACAGGGGATTCTGTTTTTTCCATTTTAACGCTGTTCGTGGTCCCCCTAATGACTACAGAGGTATAACAGGAATATATATGAATATATTAGCTAATGTGTCTAAAAATAGCATAAAGTGGAAACTCCAGTGGTTAATTCAATTACTTCCTTCAGTTATATTAAATGAATGAGAAAGCTGTTTATACCTCAGGTAGATACAGTGAACAAAGGAGAATATTGAAAGTCGAAGGACAGAAATAGAAGCCTAAGTATGATCAATGTAGGAGAAGGCTATCTTGCGAGTGTAGAGTGGCAACATTAATACCCCACATGTGTCCGAAGTTATGCAGAGGAACTAGAATTAGGTGGATGTTTATCTCTGTTGACTGCACTTTCAAACATTTAGATCAGACAATGTTGCTGGGCTCTGATCTTTTATAGCTGAAAATGTGTTGCTGGAAAAGCGCAGCAGGTCAGGCAACATCCAAAGAGCAGGAGAATCGATGTTTCGGGCATGAGCCCTTCTAGGGCTCATACCCGAAACATCGATTCTCCTGCTCCTTGGATGCTGCCTGACCTGCTGCGCTTTTCCAGCAACACATTTTTCAGCTCTGATCTCCAGAATCTGCAGTCCTCACTTTCTCCTCTCTGATCTTTTATAAGCTGAAGCCTGAAGGGGAGAGTGGAGCCTGTTTCTCCACCAGAGCAAAACTTTGGCCAGAAGAGAACAGGCCGGTAAGTTGTTTTTTAATGTTTCGTTGTGTGATTTTGTTGTGGGCCAGTGGCTGCCATATGCACTTCAACTCCCCCTCCCACTCCGCCAAGGACCTACAGGTCCTGGACCTCCTCCATTACCACTCCCTAACCACCCGACACCTGGAGGAAGAATGCCTCCTCTGCTGCCTTGGCACACTCCAACCACACGGAATCAATGTGGATTTTACTAGGTTCCTCATTTCCCCTCCCCCCATCTTAACAAGGTTGCAACCCTCCAACTCAGCATCACCATCATGGCCTGTCCTACCTGTCCATCTTCCTTCCCACCTATTCACTCCACCCTCCTTTCCAACCTAACACTATTACCCACCACACTCTTTGACTCTGATCTCCAGCATCTGCTGTCCTCACTTTCTCCTATTGGGAGTGGAAGCCCAGGTTCATAGCTCCTCGAAGGTGGAGTCGCAGGTAGATAGGATAGTGAAGAAGGCATTTGGTATGCTTTCCTTGATTGGTCAGAGCATTGAATACAGGAGTTGGGAGATCATGTTGCGGCTGTACAGGATATTAATTCGGCTACTTCTGAAATATTGTGTGCAGTTCCTGTCTCCTTCCTATCGGAAGGATGTTATGAAACTTGAAAGGGTTTAGAAAAGATATACAAGGATATTGCCAGGGCTGGAGGGTTGGAGCTATAGGGAGAGGCTGAACAGGCTGGGGCTGTTCTCTTTGAAGCATCGGAGGCTGAGGGGTGACCTTATAGAAAGTTATAAAATCATGAGAGGTATGGACAAGATAAATAGACAAGGGAAAGATATAAAAGAGACCTAAGGGGCAACCTTTTAACACAGAGGGTAAAGCGTGGATGGAATGAGCTGCAGAGGAAGTGGTAGAGGCTGGTACAATTACAGCATTTAAAAGGCATCTGGGTGTGTATATGAATAGGACGGGTTTAAAGGGATATGGACCAAGTGCTGGCAAATGGGACTAGATTAGGTTAGGGTACCAGGTCGGCATGGACAAGTTGGATTGAAGGATCTGTTTTCATGCTTTCATCTCTGTGACTATGACTCTAAATCCTTCCCCTACGTCCACTGTCCAGGATTCCTTCCTCGCATACTCAGGGAGCCTGCGGTGGAGCATTTCTTTTGGGTCCCTGTTGATAACGTTTGGGCAGTTGATTCTAATGGCTGGGGAGCTGCTTCCCAACAACCCACCAAGCCTTTGAATTTTAAGGAATCTCTAAGCAATTCACTACTTGAAGGAACAAGATCCACAGTTTCAATTATTCACTTTTTTGGTCCAATGTGGTGAGTTAGCATTACATTAGTGGTTCCAAACCATAAAAACTGCTACCAATTATCAGTGGTACAAACTTAGAGTCAAAAAAATTGTAGATGCTGGAATCCCAGGGAGACAAGCAGGAGGCTGGAAAAACATAGCAAGCCAGACAACATCAGGAGGTGGAGAAGTCAATGTTTCGATTGTAACCCTTCTTCAGGACTGTGGGTGGGTGTAAGGGGAGCTGCAGATGAAGGTGGGGGAGGGCTTTAGATGGCGAGGGGGCAGAATGGTGAGGTAGGGATAGGTGAACACAGGTAGAGGTGAACACAGAACCTGGTTGGTCAATAGGAGGAATGAATCCGGCTGGTAGCTGGAAGGAAGGGATTGTGAGGGGAATGGAAGGGAGGAGGAAGGGCTGGGAAGGGAGTCTGGAGATGGGAAGGGAGGTTATTTGAAATTGGAGAACTCAATGTTGAGTCCACTGAGCTGGAGGCTGCCCAGGCAGAAGATGAGGTGTTGTTCCTCCAATTTGCGGTCTGATTCATTGTGGCAATGGAGGAGGCCGAGGATGGTCATGTCGGAAAGGGAGTGAGAAGGGGGAATTAAAATGGCCAGTGACTGGGTAGTCAGGTTGGCCCCTGCAGACCCGACTGAGATTCTCAGTGAAACATGCCTTGAGTTTACATTTGGTCTCCCCAGTTTGAGAAGCCCAGTTGCAATAAACTACGCTGGAGCCCTAGATGGAGGTGGGTGGTGGGGTGTAGATTTTGCATTTTTTATGGTTGCAGGGGAAGGTACGGGGGGGGTTTTCAATTATCAGTCTCACCTTCCTGTGGTGAATTTAACAAACAATTGGTATGAAAATTTAACAAGATTGCAACAGTAACATGTATTGGGACATAATTTTTAACCGTTTCACCACATATGGTTGCAGGGGAAGGTACGGGGGGGGGTTTTCAATTATCAGTCTCACCTTCCTGTGGTGAATTTAACAAACAATTGGTATGAAAATTTAACAAGATTGCAACAGTAACTGGGAAGCTAAGAATAAGATAGCTTACGTGCACAACAAAGAGCAACATGGTCTAAAAATTCACCAGCACGATCCGGTGGTTTTCAATTCTCTATCTCTACATTGCCTGAATATGGATAATTTGCAAACTTTGATGACCCAAAGTGGAATATAATGGAATTGACATTGCTCTAGCCCACAGATTGGATAATTGAATAGTGTTGTTCCTTCTGAGGGGTTGGTCCAAAAAAATTCAAAGCCTGTCAGATACTGTGGGATCCGTGAACTCAGATGTGAGGTAGGTTAAGGCTTACAGACAGCATCATGACAAAAGCTCCGGGGAGATAGAGCCAAGGGCCGCAAAAGAACATGAAGGGATTTGCTTGGCCATGTTAGGGAGGCAAGGGAAAGATCTGTTACTTGAAATTAATCTTTGAACCATGACTAAATTTGGGGATAATTAGCATCAATTGACTCAATGAGCCTAAGTGCCAACCCAACCATGAGTTGACAAGTAACTTCCCTTAGTTTCCAACTTAACTGCATGAGGTTATCTTGTTGCCATAAGATGAAGTCAGTCTCTTCCATCACAATGGACAATATCTAACCTACCATTACTTTACCCCCACAAAGATCCAGCTGATTAATTTTGTAGTAGTCAATTTGCCTGTTACACAATCAACTGTGTTCTTCACAGTTACAGTGCTTCTGGTTGAGCTGAGTTAAGGAACTTGGGTATTAAATATTTTTGGAAAAATGTCTAGACAATGAAACTGTTTCCAGTAAGTCTGGCAAAAATGAATCAGTACAGTTTCTGTTCAAAGCTAATATTAGACAGACAGTGGGAAAGAAAAGGAAAAGCTTTTTTCCTTGTATTATAACTTGAAAATGTTGATGCAAAATACCAGCATGACAACGAAGTCGCAGCTGATTATGAATGAGTGGCAACACATAGAAAGAAAAGTTAGGATTCCATTCACAAGGGTAAATTCAGCAACAGGGACTTGCACTCGAAGGGTGATAGTCAAAAAGTGTGTCACTGGAAAAGCACAGCCGGTCAGGCAACATCCGAGGAGCAGGAGAGTTAACGTTTCAAACATAAGCCCTTCAGGATAGGGTGAACATGCTGTCTTTTCTTAATGATCACTTCTTTCCTTTCTTTATGGATTGCTGAGAGAACTTGGAATGTCATAATTCTTGTGAATAGCATTGATGCATTTACTGGAAAACATGATCAATATGCGAGGGAATATGGACCAGAGGATTATGTTAATGAGCGTTAGATGAGGTATATTGCAGGAAGCCAATGTGAAGCATAAAAAGTTGCGTGAAACAACCTGTTCCTATGCTGTAAATTCTATGAATGGAAGATTGTGAATTAATCCTCTTGTACTTCTGAGTTCACAATTCATCGAAAGCATTAGGGATGTTCATAAATGTTCAATGCTCTTGGGCTTCAGTGAGAAAAGTACTGTGAAGGACTTATATTACCATTCAACCACAGTATCGTCCATAAATGTTAACATTTGGTAAGAACTGAATCAGGCTTATCTGTGAGGACCCTAATGGTCAAAAGTATTTCTAGGTATCATATAGATAGCATACTAGGTTGCTGTCACCATCTGTGGAACTGAACCTAAGGATGCATCTTTTGAGCATGTAACAAGCAGGATGGATAATAAGGAATATGTATACTTGGTCTACTTGGATTTCTAATAGGCATTCAAGAATGTGCCACATTATAGGGTACTGCACAAAGTGAAAGTTCATGGTGTTGGGCTAACATATTAGACTGGTAGAGAATTTGTTAACCAATTGGAAACTATTGGGATAAATGAGTCATTTTCAGTTGGGCCAATTTTAAGGAGTGGAGTAATGAGGATGGAGTTCTGAACTCTCAGCTATTTGTGATCTATGGCTTGGATGAAGGCTGTAGTTAATACATGGACTGTTAATCTTTAATTCCTTCAACAGGTTAAATACCTAGAATTTCTTTTTCAAAGAAAAGATTTTAAGTTAGGAATCTTTTTTCAAAAAAATGGGCTGAAGAATTCACCTGACCTACAGGAGAGACCAAGTTTCTAAAACCGCTGATGAGGATTAACAAAAGACAAGCAGTTCCCCTGCAGAACTTCACATTGTTATTGTTTGAACCACCTAGAGAGAAAAAAATAAGGACAGGAAGCAACACCATCTTGATGGCAGAAAGTGTCAGAGATCAAAAAAACTAACAAACCTTATCATGAAAACTCCAGGTCAAAGAATAAGCAAACATGTGTTTGAGATCTGTCCCAGCTCAGGAAGAGAGGAAGTAAGCCTCCTTTCATTAAAAAAATTTAGCTTAGAGTTCAAAAATAATGACATTTCTGGAAACAAGGATTACCAAATGACAATGACTGGGGCTAAATTCATCTACATTCTCCAGTAGACTTGATTCATAAGTTCAGCAGAAATCTGTTGGAGTTTTGCAATTCAGGCATGTTGAGGTGTTCAGCTGGGAGACTCTGTTTAAGAGTCCAGGACAGAACCAAAGATCTGTCTGCACTGACTGCTCCCACTTCCTTGCTTTCAAAGAACCCCAGCTGGAGTAAGGTTGGGAGGGTTGCAGTTGGAGAGCAGTACACCCAGAGAGTGGAAATACAATGGCCTTCGGAAGAGTTCACGTGGGCCATTCCTAAAGTGGGGCTGAGACAAAATGATGGCAGAGGTCTCTGGTGCTCTATGGATGAAAATAAACTATTTTGGCCTAGTTTGCTATGCTTTTTTCTGTGCTTCAAAATTATATTAAAAAGATTGAAATTCTGACAACAGTCGGTGACAACGTTGAAGGAATCTCATTCAAGGAGAAAGTGAGGACTGCAGATGCTGGAGATCAGAGCTGAAAATGTGTTGCTGGAAAATTTTCAGCTCGAATCTCATTCAAACCAAATTCTGCGAAACAAGATGAGAATTTAGAAGAACTTGGCATTTGAGAAAGCCATTCGCCTCATCAAACTCATTCCTTCCATAGTTGCACTTCTCTGTAGATTCTGTTTGCTCATTGACATATCTGTTTTGGTTTTTTAGCCCATTGTGAGTCAGTCAGATATATCAATAGCTCTGTACTCCTTAGGTCCTTCTTGACAGGTATTGTTCAAATTACAGCTTAAGAGTATCAACTTGACTCAACTAATTTAACTTGTTGGCAGAATCACTTACTCATACTTAGACAGTGAAAAATACTTTTTTTAATGTCTATTTTTGTTCAAAACTTATGAAGGTTGCCATAATAACCTTAGTAGTGTTGCTTCTCCAACTATTGAGAAATGCCAACTGTCCCAGTTTCTGGATGGACTTATATCCAGGTGGCCAGTTCTGCTTGCATTATTTCTACACTGCTTCCATACTATAGGGATTCTATGATTCTATTTTTTAAATCAGAACCAAATGATGCAGTAAGGATTCCCAGACACAATGAGCATCTCAGCTCTCTGGCATTGTCCACCGATAGTCCACCGATGTAGAAGCTGGAAGTAATTGTATGATCTCAGCTCATGTCATAATTGGACAAGTCAAATCCCAGACCGAAATGTGGTTTCATGCATCATTTTTCTTTATTTAACCAAACCTAAGCATGAAGTGTTTCGGTTTTGATTTTAACAGTAAAACAGGAGCTTATTATGCAAACAAAAAGATAAAATAGAAAAAAAAATCAGTTTATTACACATAACACAATTTGAAAACTTTTTGAGCATGAAGTAAAACTGCATATTCCATTTATATCAAAAGCAACTCTTTACAGCAGTCAAACACTAGAGAGAATTCACTTCCCTCTCTCATCTGTAAGATTTGACCTAACTATTGCTTCCACTTCCCACTCTTGAGAGTTTGATGGGCTCTTCCTTGAACACTTTCACAACTGAGGTTAGACTTTCCCAACGTTGAACAACCCCATTAGAGTTTTAATCAGATATTCTTGTCTCGGACTTTCAAACTAAAACCCTTACATTGAGATAATTTATTTCCTAACTCTTGTGCACTCTGTCCTTTCTCTAGAAGAACTGCTTCATTTATCTAACTTTAACCAGAACATCTGTAAAGGGAAAACAAAAAGCTTTCCAAAGATGTTGACCTTGTGCAAAAAAACCTCTTTCTGTAATCCTTCCAACTGAAAACATTCTAATGCTCTTCAATGTTTAGTCTGTGCACTTCTACAATTCTCCCATTGGAAACAATTGCCCATTAACAACATGACATCAGTAATGTGGATAAGTTAACCATTCAATCTCCTCATTGACTGACTGCTTGAGAATTTGTTAGGTAATAGGAACCTATTGGGATAAATTTCATTTTCAGTTGGGCAATGTCTCATGAGTGGAATACCATTATTTATGATCTATGGCTTGCATGGAGGGGCCAACAGCATTATATTTATTTGCACAGATCAGAATTGACATGCTACTAGTTAAAAATCCAGACTCTCAAATGATATTAAAATATAAAGAAATCATATATTCCAGTGAAAATTAAAGGGATCCTCAATTGTCATGAGGGAAAGCTGGATGGAAGCCAAATATCATTTTCATTGCAGTAGCTCATGTATATTGAGTCTTTAAGGATTTAAAGTATTTGTTGCCATAGAATTTGTTAATTATGTTCCTGCTCCTCTAACCTGCTGTTAGGTTTCATTTCAATATTGAAATTCCCTTTAAACCTCAGTTAAACCCAGCCCTTTATACCTAGCATTTCAGATTGGCAAAACTGTTTTGTTGAGGAGCAGGCATTGCACTGTCAGATTAGCAACCACATTATATTGAGGCAGGACCACAATTGTGAGTGCCATGTTGTCTCCTCCATGCTGCCAGGTATTTCTTGCACTGCTTGCCTGAATAGTAATCAAAATGAAATTTAACCCTGAAATCACTTCACAGACGGTATCCTGTCACCAAGACATCTTTTATTTCTACGTGGCGAGTCCTTGACACTGATCCAGCTTCCTCAGAGCTGGCTCTCAGAGTGAACAGAACCTCTGACACTCCTGTTTATATCTGTCAGCCAGGGCTCCCTGATTGGACCCAATTAGCAGCCCCAATCAGGGAACTCATTCTGTGAAGTCCACCTGGTTGGCCTCATTATAATCACTACAGGAACTTTGAATTTTATAGCTGTACTTACAAATTCTCAACACATCACTTGAGCAAGTCACCCTGCCCATTCCGACATTATGAAGACTCAAAAAGTGTCCTATTTGCTTCTTTTCATGAGTCACAAGAACATTTGTTGCCCAATTATTTCTTTGTTATTTAGACTCAATAGATTTAGAATTACCATGTCTCTATTTTATGAACTTTCTACCAATATATTGTTACCTTTTATAAAGTTGGGGAGACTAAATTTGTCAACCACACACCAAAGCTGGTCTCACAAATACAGTGACTGAGACACTGTCTTTAGAGCTTATTTTGATATATATTCTAAGTCCCTTCGAATGCCTTCCTCAGTAAAGTCATAAGTTGCTTCATATCACCTTGATATTTTGGGGTTTGTATATCTCTCAGCACTTTTCTCTTTTTTTTTAAAGTTTATGAACAACAGTATTCCCAGGACTGAGCCCTTTGCTAACTTGTGTTATAACATCCCAGGTGGACTAATTTTATAAAAAGGTTTGATATTGTAGAAAGGGTCAAAGTCATCACTACATCTGCAAGTCTCATGATCAGGCTACACATTCCATTCCACTCATTTCTAATACAAATTAATCCTTCTTAATGTTTGTCTGCATTTGGATAATCTCCGATTCTGTGATGGAATTTGTAAATTAAGGTCCAGCAAGGATTTGAACGTTTTTCCCTGAGCATGGCCATGATTTTACATCAAAGTAAAGGGGATTACAATGAATGTTCTGTTTGAGAACATGTTTGTATCACCACAGCTCCCTTGCAGGAGGTCTGATGCATTCAGCAATTGCTGGTGAACAGAAGTCATCTTTGTCTTTATGGCTGGATTCTAGCCAGTTTATGTCCTTGTCTTTTCAGCAAAACTGAGATATGAAGCTTGACATCTGATCAGTTCTTTCCTGGGTTGTCTCCACCATCTCTATTTGCTCCTGCTCATTATGTTCCTTGACACTCCCAGTCGTCATCTTTCCGACTCATTGTCTATGCCACACATTTGCTGATTGCTGTGTGGTGCTTTGTTGGGTAAAGGCAAATGATGTGGAATCTCTTGAGGATGTTTCACTCTCTCTAGAGCATCTGGGTCATCAGACTTAGAAAAAAAGTGAGAGTGTCAAAGGGTAGTATGTAGTCACAGTGGAATTCGTAAACTAAGAGTACATTGCAACACATTGCCAAGTTGATAACCTTGAAAAATGGCAATGAGAAAGTTAAAGGGAACAGGATTCAGTGATGTCCAAGCAATTGCCTTGTATCTCCCTTCTTGCCTTTCCAATTGCTGCATGCTATTTTTGTATCGATTAAGTTAATTGTTGCCCCGTCCCAAGTAGCAGTCTTTGTTGGATGGAAGATTTACTTCCTTTGCTGTTTACCTCCCTCTTCATCTTTCAGCTCTTTGTCCAAGAGAAGTGAAAGAGGTCAGTATGTGCCCTGGACATTGACTTTGAGCATGGTGGCACCAGGTAATCAAAGGTTTGACTAATAACACGAGGAAGCAACCGTTGAGGTCAAGGGAGAATTAGTTATGCAATAACAGATATTGACTGTGTGACAGCAAAGCTGTACAAAGAAGTACTTTTTGGGAAGGCAGGATTGATGCTGACACAAGAATAAAATCCTTGGCGGATAGTGAAATAGGTACGAGAAGCTCAAAGGAGACTCACCACTTCTGTTCAGGTCTTTACATTTTCTGTACTTTAGTTACGAGGGACAATGTGGATGTTTTGTGCAACCTCTTTCTATGTCTGTTTACCAGTTTACCTTGATACCTCTGATTATCTGTAAATAACCTAATCATTTCCTCATGGTGGCATTTTTTAAGCATCTCCATTTCTCTCTGGGAAAACTTATAACACCTGATGTACCACTGTTCTTGCTTGCTGCTCTCAAAGTCCTCCTCCCCTGCCCTGGCTCCTTGAACTGCTGCTGACTGCCTTGAGAAATGTCACGTGGATCATCCCTTCCACTCAGCCAGACATTCCAGGTTCAAATCCCATTCAGAGAGCTGAGCTGGGAATTTGTGTTGCAGACGTTTCGGCCCCTGTCTAGGTGACATCCTCAGTGCTTGGAAACCTCCTGTGAAGCGCTTCTGTGATGTTTCCTCCAGCATTGCAACACAAATTCCCAGCTCGGCGAACAGAACCACAACAACGAGCACCTGAGCTACAAATCTTCTCACAAACTTTGAATCCCATTCAGAGACTTGCTGGCCATAGATAGTGTGTTCATAATATAATCAAATATGTTGTGTATCAAGTTGTAGAGCATTCCAACATGTACCAATGGCAGGCAACAAGAGTGGAAGCATTTCCTGGTCAGCAATTTGATGCAAATAAATTGGAGCTTGTAAACTTGCTATCCATAACTCCAAGCCACAACGTGCATGTAAAAGGGTTTGTTGTCATAGTTTACGAGACAGTTTTTCTGTGGCTTTGTCATGTCTTCATAGGTAGTCCTGCAATGAAATAATCACTAGCGGTACCACAAAAATAGGTTGATAACGAATTAGCACGATGATTCTTTTCATAAATATAGCAGCTGCTAGAAATACTGAAAGACTTTGGGGAGGTCCGTGGGGATGGGAAAGGAATGAATGCTGCAAATTGATGGTTGCTAATCAAGCATATTCTTGTTCAAATAAGAACTGAAAAAATGCTGTAAATCAGAAACAAAAACAGAAATTGCTGGAAAAGTTCAGCAGGTCTGGCAGCATCTCTGGAGAGAAATCAGTTAACATTCGGGGTCCAGTGACCCTTCCTCTTTTCCACTTGGAAAGAAATTTGGGCACTATGTAAACCAGGCTGCTATTTTGCCAACAGCTCATTCTCTGCTTGTGCTATACCAATATCATCTGCCTGGTATTCAAAAATGATTTTTTTTTCCCTTTGGCAATATAATTTGATCTGTATGCTGTTACACCCCTTTATTTTGTTTGCTACTTTTCTTTGGCAATTGAAAGTATTGACTCCTTTCTGGGACACTTCCCTATGCCAGTCCTTACCAGTCCTCCTTCAGTATGTTCCCCGAAGGGCTGTCTCTCAGGGGAATGTTGACAATGCTTGTCAGCTGGCTGGTCCATTGCTGTTCTCACAACAGTTACATCTGATCCTGATCTCATCTAACATCTCACCTGCACTCTTTAAATACAGCCTGCTGGACATTTTCTTCAATTGGCAGACACACAGTACTACTTCAAATTTCTACTGGCTGAGATCAGTTAGCTCAGCATAATCAGAAGACTGATGTAGGAACCTCTTCTTATGCAAGGCTTAATTATTTACTGTTGGGAAAGATTTCTCATGATTTTTATCCAGCAGTGTTGGAGATTGTAGTGTAGGGATAATATTATTGAGCTATTATTGAACCTGGGTTACTGTTCCTGATCCAATCCTAACATGGTAGCTTGGGGAGTTAATTCAATTAATTAATAAATCTGGAATATATATTAAGAATCAAGTAAATACTTGATTATTGTTGAAATCCCATCTGGTTTAATATGGGCCTTCAAGAGTGGGAATTTTGCTGTCCAAACTAGCCTACAGGTGACTCCAGACTGTCAGTAATGTGGTTGTTTTTTCATTGCTTATGAAATGGCTCAGTAAACTATTTAGTTGTAGGTTGACCACTGCAAAATAAAGCAGTGTGAGTCTACCTACTCAAAATCAACTACTAGTTCAAGACATTGACTCATTGTCAAGACTTCAAGAACAACTGAGGAGAGTGACAAATTCTACTGGTGCCTGCAATACCTGATCCCAAAATTGGATATGTTTCATCATTCACAGAACAATACTATATGAGTATATATGCCGGTCTAATGCTTTGTTCTTTTCCTTTCTCATCCTTTCCAATAATTGCTGACTCAGTTAGTGTATGGTTCCATTGCATTGACAAGATATGGCAAAAAAAAACGCTCATGGAGAGAAACCCTCAAAAAACCTGATGCAACTTGCACTTACCCAGAAAAAAACATTGATTCAACATTCCACTTTAACTTGTCTTAAAAGTGAATTTGTTGCTGCAAGTTCATACTGGTATTTAAAAGGGTCTATGTGGATCTGGTTTCTGTATACATATTAATGTTTTAATGTCATTTTTGTGCTAAAAACTCACAAAAAGAATTTTTTTTTTTGCAGAAGATCAAAACTCTGGCTTCAAATCCACACTAGAAATAAGAAAAGCAGAGCACAAGCCAAAGATTGTGTAGCAGTTGCAAGTGTTATACACTTACAGTCCTTAATTAATGTGCTCCAATGAAGAAGCAGGAATAAAATTCATGTTTGTCAAAATCTACTGAGGAATCGTATTCCTGTTTTCCATACATTTCACATTTTGTCTGCAACCATTTTGTTTAATTTTTTTATTATTACTTATGGTTGAGTTCAAAATGATAAAAAGAAATTGCATTTGTAATCATAACTGTATGTTGAGTGTATCTCTCCTGGACCTCTAATGAGAGCTGGTATATTAGCTGGTCACTCTAAGAGGCTATGTTTAATTCTGATCCACAGGTTGGGATAGAATCAATAACTAATAGTTAATGAACTGCTTACTGGTTAAATTAAAAACAAGTTTAAAACCAAATGAATTATTTTCTTCCATCTCCTTTCAAACATTGTGCATAGTTCTTTGGACTGAGTACAAACTCATAGCATGGCATCAAATTACATGGGAGCAGAACAACCAACATTGGAGCTTGGAAATATGGCCATATGGGTGAGGTACTGGAGAACGGTTGGCACTGATGAAGGCATAGATCCCAAACATGCCTCTTTTGATATGGAAAACATTGCAGAGGGCTCGAATATTGCGAATATTGCAGCTTTTAAAATTGTATTGTGAATAGATATATCACTCTGCCTTGCAATGGAGTATTTGCCCAATCTAATCCAATACTTCACAAACTGCCACTATGACCCCTAGTGCTGTGATGAAATACGATTTGGGGCTGACACCTCTCCAGAAGCAATGTTTGTCATGAAGCTCTGACTGGGTGTGAACAGTAGTGAGACCCCTTTTTAGGTCCTTGTGTTTTTTATCGAATGGTAAACGTGGCATAATTGACCATGTTTTGAGTCCTGTCTCCTACTGCAAAGAGGCCAGTGGAAAGACATAAAATAAATATAAAAATATTATTATAAAAGATAAAAAATGCAGCCATTCAAACAGCTCTCATGCTCCTCTCTGCCTCCTTTGACCCTTCACCTTGCTTCCTCTGCCCCACTGTTCCAACCCTTCCCCATGCTCTCAACTGTTTCCCCCACAATCACACTCCCACTGCCCGGCTTTCTCGTTCTCCCGGTGTCAGCAGTTTGAAACTGCAAAGTGGGGTCACAGTGGGGAGATATTTCAGAAGCACTGATCTAATTACATAAGATCAATAAATAGTTTAACGTTTTATAGTTGTACTGTGCATTATGAAATATTGCAATCCAGTATCTTCAGCATCCCTTGACAAAACTGGTTAAAATCAAAATAGAACATCCTGTACAATATTTTGAAACAGTATGGCAAAATCAGTTTCATTTACTTATTGAGGACATTGCCTTAAGATATGTACATTAATATGGTAGCACAGCTTCTACATGTAAGATTCTGACCAGTTAATTGTAATCAGACATTTCTGCTTTTTTAAAAAAGAAAACCATACTGTATGTGCTGAATCTAACTGTTTTTTTGATAAGAGACACCTTTGATGATTTTCATGGAGGACTTTTCTCTGAATTCTCTCACTGCACCTTAATTAACTCATTTCATGAAATACCTCCCCCACTCCTCTAGTACCTGTCTAGCCTCAGTATGACTCACCATTCAGCAGACATCCACAGAAAGACTGGTATCACTGGCACACACACCACCTTTAAAAGGCTGCTATGTGCCTGGACAAGCACTGGCAACCTGGTGCTGCCCCTCACCAGCAAAGTAATGGGACAGCAGCCACAAAGTCACACTGCTCACTGTTCATAGCTAGCATGTTGACATTCCCACATGCGTACCACCTTGTTCTATAACTCAAGTCATTGTTTACTCAACTGGCCCCAGTGTTTCTAGGCTTAGCCATGCCCCATCTAATCACTCTCTCTAAGTCACTGCTATCCTGTCCTTAATGTCCACTGAGACTCACGTCTTTGCACATAAACATACGTCACATCCTAAAGATGAGTTTTTATCTACAAGCAGCAAATATTAAATACAGGCTGCAGTCTGCCCCCACAATGGAAACGGAACACTGTCATGGTGACCAATGATTATCTTACATCCCATGATGGTCTGCTGCGCCCTGTTTCCATCGACTAGCATATGTATCAATCAGCTTATAGCGCCTGATGCAGCTCTGGAATGCATAAGGAGATCTACCTCCTCCCCAATACACTTATCTTCAACCTCAGAACACTGGTCCCTTTCCCTCAATTCCTCAGCATATCACTTCATTGCCTGTTCCAATAGTGCAGGTATAACCCTCCTGAAGAAGTCGACATTTCAGGTGTACCCTCCTGAAATGTCGACTTCTCCACCTCCTAATGCTGCCTGGCTTGCCGTGTTCTTCCAGCCTCCTGCCTGTCCACTTTGGATTCCAGCATCTGCAGTTCTTTTGTCTCTTAGAGTAGTAGAGTCATACAGCCAGTCAGTGTCGAACATAATCCCAAACTAAACTAGTCCAACATGCCTGCTCCTGGCCCAAATCCCTCCAAACCTTTCCTATTCATGTATCCGTTCAACATTCTTTTAAATGTTAAAAAATCACACAACACCAGGTTCTAGTCCAACAGATTTATTTGGAAGTGCTAGCTTTTGGAGCACTGCTCCTTCATCAGGTAGCTGGTGACAGGGTCCTAAGACACAGAATTTACCGCAAAAGATTATAGTGTCATGCAACTGAAACGATACATTGAACAAATTTTAAAAGTTGTAATTGTACCCTCCTCCATCATTTCCTCAGGAAGTTCATTTCACATTCGAACCACACACTGTATATTAAAATTTGCCCACTGTGTTGGCAATGTAAGGAGCAAGACAAGTTCTTAGCTCTGACAACAGTCAGTAATAGCATACTTTAATAAGGCTTGGAAGCACTCCTCCATGGTCTTCAGTGTTCAAAAAGTGAAATTCATCCAATGTGCAGTTATATGAAGCCTTACAATTGCAAACTTGCTGTTTACCTGTGGGACCATATAAAATGATGTATAAATTTTAAGATAGTCAATAATGAGAATGCTAGAGAAACTCCTACCACATGGCAGTATCTATGGAGAGAATGTTTCAAGTCTAATATAACTTCTCTTCGGAACCTCTATGTGAAACTTAATGCTACATGGCAAGTTGAGGGAAGTAGCATCATTGCATTTTCTCTGCAGTAAAGAGAAAGGAATAGAAGGACCTCAGTACCTGGATTCAACAAAGAAATGAAAAAAGGTACTTAAACTGACCACAGCAATCAGCTGGACGTTAGTTAGGAGAAAGTGAGGACTGCAGATGGTGGAGATCAGAATCAAGAGTGTGGTGCTGGAAAAGGACAGCAGGTCAGGCAGCATCCGGGGAGCAGGAGAGTCAACGTTTTGGGCATAAGCTCTTTATCAGGAATCAGAGGATGGCCCAAGGAGGCTGAGAGATAAATGGGAGGGGGTTGGGGCTGGGGGGAATGTAGCTGGGAAAGCGATAGGTAGATGAAGGTGGGAGTGAAGGTCATAGGTCAAAGAAGAAGGTAGAGCAGATAGGTGGGAAGGAAGATTGACAGGTAGGACAGTTCAAGGGAGCAGTGCCAAGTTGGAAGGTTGGATCTGGGATAAGGTGGAGGGAGGGGAAATGAAGAAACTGGTAAAATTAACATTGATCCCATGTGGTTGGAGGTCCCAAGGCAGAAGATGAGATGTTCCTCCTCCAGGCATCAGGTGGCTAGAGTCTGGTGGTGGAGGAGGCCCAGGACTTGCATGTCCTTGGTGGAGTGGGAGGGGGAGTTAAAGTGTTCAGCCATGGGACGGTGGGATTGCTCAGTGTATGTGTCTCAGAGATGTTCTCTGAAACATTTCGCAAGTTGACATGCTATCTTCCCAATGTAGAGGAGACCACATTGAGAGCAACGGCGCCTTGGACAGAAGTGAGGGGGGAGGAATGGGCGCAGGTTTTGCACTTCTTGTGGTGGCAGGGAAAGGTGTCGTGATTGGAGAGTTGGGGGAGGGGTGGTCATGGACCTAACAAGGGAGTTGCAGAGAGAATGGTCTCTCTGGAATGCAGATGGGGGTGGGGAGGGGAATACATCCCTGGTGGTGGGGTCTGTTTGTAGGTGACAGAAATGGCAGAAGATGATGCATTGGGTCCAGAGGTCGGAGAGAAGGTGAGGACCAGGACGATTCTGTCCTTGTTGGGATTAAAGGGGTGGGGCTCAAGGGCGGAGGTGTGGGAAGTGGAGGAGATGCACTAGAGGGCATTGTAAACTATGTGGGAGGAGAAATTGCAGTCTTTGAAAAAGGACGCCATCTGGGATGTTCTATGGTGAAGGTGGCCCTGCTGGGAGCAGATGCAGTGGAGGCAGAGGAATTGGGAATAAGTGATAGTGTTTTTACAGGAGGCAGGATGGGAGGAGGTGTAGTCCAGGTAGCTGTGGAAATTGACGGGTTCGAAGTAGATGTCCGTGTTGAGTCGGTCGCCAGAAATGGTGATTGAGAGGTCCAGGAAGGGGAGGGAGGTGCCAAGATGGTCCAGGTGAACTTGAGGTCAGGTTGGAAGATGTTTGTGAAGTTGATGAACTGTTCAACTTCCACATGAGAGCTCAAGGTGGCATTGAGGAAAAGATAGGGAAATGGTGCCGGAAGATGGACTTTTCCACATACCCTGGATGTCATTTAGCCCAGCATTCTGAAACCAATGTGATATAAACAAAAACAATCTGAGATAAAATTAACATTTCCAAAGGCAAGAAAGGATATTTTTCACAAATTGGAGATGAAAGAATCACCTATAAATTACCTAGCTCAAAAAACAATGAGTCTAGACATGGCAATACATGACTAAGCTGTATTTCAAGCAGAAAATAAAATGGATTACAACTGCAATTGAGGCTTGCTCTCTTTCTGTTTTTTTCTCAGTCTCTCTCAAAGGCCCTAATCCAGGAAAAAGAAAATTGGGCAAACTCTGGTCAGTGGGAGCTCAAAGGTACAAGCAAAATTCACCAATGCTGAGGTTAGAAGATATCAATTAAACAAATCTGGTCTCATGTTAATACCAAGCATCTCCATGACGTTCCAAGAACTTTTAAACTGCATTTCTTATTTTCCTTTTTGCATTGGACATTGTGTGCGTACGCCTGTGTTTGTGTTTTACGTGTGTTTGTGAGCATGTGGATATGCACATTTGTGTGACATCACATCTTTACATTGTTCTTTCTTTTAACTCAAGAAAACCTGGTAATTGATCATTATTTCATTCCAGTGAACCAGGGTTAAAAAGGGGGGAACTAATTCATCTTTCCTCACCTGGTCATAACATAATTAAAGTCTTTCTCTGTCGCTCAAACCTTTGTTCCAACAGTTCTTTCTTTATCTAAATGGTAAGTATTTTTAATCTGATTACAATCTTGTGAAATGCTATGGGACAGGTTTCCTAAGTTACAGAATCAAGATTGTGACATCATTACAAGCCACATCAGACGACTTCCTAAATAATGGAAGAAAAATCATTGATTACTATTCTTACCTATCTTTTGAAGGCAGGTTTGAAACTTGGCAAATCGAAGGGACTGGTTGTTTAAAATAGTTTTGGCCAAGGTCATGTTGTTGAAAATAATTTTGAGGAAAATATCAATTGCATAGTGTATGCAAACTAGTAGGAGTAAATTTGGCTCCTGTGATTCACTACAAATTAAAATTTCTGCTTTAGCCTGGTTACTCAGGAAGATGAGGAGAAAGTGAGGTCTGCAGATGCTGGAGATCAGAGATGGAAATGTGTTGCTGGAAAAGCGCAGCAGGTCAGGCAGCATCTAGGGAACAGGAGAATCGATGTTTCGGGCATTAGCCCTTCTTCAGGAAGATGTCTCTCCCAGCAGCTGATTCAACAATACTACAGAGAGTTGTTTAGTGACAGACCTTCAAACAAACTTGCTTCTAAAGAAAACATTAGGAATTGCCATTATCTTCAAAAATTCTGAGTGTGTATGCATTCTTGCGGGGCGTAAGAAAGAACATGGAAATACATGTGCAAGGCAAAATAAAATAGAAAAACTGATTGTCATAGATACACAGTCATTTCAGACACCATCTTTGACTTACTACTGTGAAAATCTAATGTTTGAACTAGGTGCTGTTGGAGTATTTTTGGTGATTTTGTTTTTTGTACCATGTTACATCTGGGACTGCTCCACTCCAAGGAAACAGGAGGTTACCATGACAGACTGCTGAAGGGCACATATTCCTGTAATTAGCACTCTATGTGCTGTCATTCTGAGCACAGAACCACCCTTTGTTCATTTATCCACACCCTTGTCTGCTTTGCATGCCAACCATCCTCTGGAGTGTGTGGCTTAAGATTGCCAATGTGTGGAACTGCAATTTAGCACCCCTCACCAGGAACTGGCTTTCAGAATCTTTATCTGAATTATAACTCTGAGTAGGAATCTAGTGGGTATCAGGGAAATCCCCACCAGGGAGTCCAGTGTGATGTTGCAGCTGGTTTAACTTCCAGCTTCATCTTCTTGACCAGAGGCTGCCTACCGATGGTGGGAATGATGTCATCACTGACAGACAGGATGCAAGGTTCAGGGTGGGGTCAGGTCAATTCTGTGGATCCAGAGAAATGGTCACTGCTTAATTAAATGAGGTTGAGGAAGTATTGGGCAGACTGCTTGGTTCAAAGGTGGATCAACCCTATGTATCAGTAGGCTTTGGGTATTCACGTAGGGTCAGGAGCATTCTTGCGCCCCAGTGAAAGTATATTTAATAAACATTTCTGTGGCTGATATGTCACACACCAGCCTTCGCTGGTAGGGTCATGGTTAAAGTGATATGTTGGCCCCATTATTTCATGAATGCTACACACTCGCCCATTTCTATCCCAATGGGCCAAACAATCTGAATTTACCTGATTTCAGGCAAAACATGAACGGGAGAGGAACAGAATGCATTGGTCACAGGTATGAGCACCCACCCTCACAATCTTAGCTCCATCAGAATGTGGAGAGTAAAAGGAAGGAGAATGGTCATTGGGGATGAGTATCAGGCTTTTACAGCCAACACAAGGAAACCTCCACTGTATCATTTTGATGAAAATACAAATCCCAGTGGTGCAGTAGAGTTAGGAAAACTTAAATTACAATTGAAGAAAATTGAGTTAGAAGATAAACAAAGAGAGAGAGGAAAAAGAGAGAGAAGGTTCTCAACTGAGTGAAGCGAGAGGGAAGAAAGGGAGAACTGCAAAGAGCAGCCAGGCACCAACAGACCGCCCACAGAATAGCTCTCTGAAAGGTACCTTGCCATAAGAAAGTTATGCAGCAGAAGACCGAAGAAGGTCTAAAGGAATCCACAGAGCAAGTTCAACATCTGAAATGACTACTGGTTTTGAAAACTGATTTGCCTTAAATTTAAGAGGGAATTTATTGGACCAGTATTGTAGAGTGAGAGGTAAGAATGAGTTTAAGAGAAAGGAGTTGTAAATAGTTGTTGTTTAATGTTTTTTTTGGTCTTAATTAATAAAATTGTTAATTTTTGGGATAGTCCTTTGCCTCTCGAAATTTAACAGATTACAGCGCAAAGTGAGCTCTTCTGTTTGTCTGGTTTAAATTATCTTTAGCCTGAGTTACCTGTACAATTACAGTACATCCTTGACCTCTCTACAATCCAAAATGTTTCTTTTAATGTTATCGTAGTTTTCAATTTGTTTTGTTAAAAAAGTTTTTAAAAAAGCCTTCAGTTTTAATTAACAGGCCAATCAGTTTTAATTTCTTGAATTATAACATTTTTGAATAGATCAGGATTGTTGCAACATTTCTTTCCATTCCATTGGACCTTGCATCCTTCAAGATCCATTCAAGAAACATGATGTAATTCACTAATAAGTTACACTAAATTGATTAAAGTCCTTTTCATGCCTGACCTGTTCCCTCTTAAGAGATCAGAAGTCAATGACACCAGGTTATAGTCCAACAGGTTTATGTGAATTCACAAGCTTTTGGAACACTGATCCTTTGTCAGGTGAAGTCACCAAAAGCTTGTGATTTCAAATGAATCTGTTGGACTATAACCTGGTTTTGTTTGACTTTGGACCTTGTCCAATCCTGTCCAACATCAGCATCTCCAATCATGTTTTTCAGAGAATGGTAGAAATGAGCTCTGAAAGAAGAAAGTTCAAAACTACAATACATCCAAGAAAGTATGACATTTATTTGAAGGTGTTTGGAGTTTCAAGTACATTTCTTTTTGTGGAATTTCTCATGATGCATAATCAGAAGTATCCTTTGATACCTACTGTAGTACTGTTCATCACCTCACTAAATGCATAACTATGATATATAGTTTTAACTGTAGTCTTCACTGTGTACTGTTACATATGGGTACATGATTATGCAATATCATAACAACCCCTCATACTGAGATGTAGTAGAGCCCACGCTTAGGCTCCGCATAAATGGCTGTTGCTGAAACTTTTTACAGCAAGTCACGCACATACAAATTCATATTGAGGGAAATGGGAAACAGGTGTCCTCAAATCTCTAATTCTCAATTTTTCATCTAACATATAAAACATATTGTGCAAGCATGCCACCTATTTAGTAATGCACTTAAAAAGGTTGCTGTGTAATCTGGGCAAACACACACATTCCTAGAGGATGTTGTCTTTAATAACAAAAGATATTCTCAGCTGTGTTCTCCAGGGGCTATTTATGGATCTACATCAAGGATATAAAAAGATGGCAACCATAGTAGCATGATGTCTTTTATTTTGTTTTCTCTGCTTCAAGTTTTCCTATTTGGAGGATAGACCTGTGAGCCATACACTCTTAGACGATTGCCAATGCTATTTGACCCAAATGAGTTAGATCCTGTGTATACTGAGGGTAAACTCCACTGAGACTGTTCCTGATCTGAGTACCTCTTTGAGAGCTGACCAACTATACGCTAACATCAATTCAAGTACACTGGGTCAGAAATTAACCATAAATATCTCCTCTTGAAGTATATATTTAGTTTTCTGGATTATTACAAACATCATAATTGTTATCTAGTTAATTCTTTTCTTTTTCTCCTTGTATCCTATACTGATTGGGAGATAGTTCAAGCATCTTTATGATTGTGGTTAGCTAGTAGGTGGAAGATTTAATGGGACAAGATGAGCCATGTCTAATTCTCTGTCCAACAGGCAGGACCCCATGCTTAAAACTGACAAATTTCACATTAATACATTTTTTTGTGAATTAGCAATTTAGCAAAAAGAGTTTTGAGTATAACGGACAAGGAGTGTCAAATAAGTACATCAAAATTCATCTTGAAATCTATCATCCAAAAATATTTAGAGCCAGTCACTTGGTAATACAAACTTGAATTTTACTGAAAACAGAGGCATGTTGGATTCATCAGAACAGATGCAAGAATGCCAAATTTCAGACAACCACTCCAATTTGTACTACAAGAGAAAAGGGTGCTGATTGCTTGACAAGTTGCTTCTGATTGGCCATCTTATAACATGTGATTAGTGTGAAACATAAAAGCTTTGGCAATATATCTCTCTTTTCAGCAACATTCAAAGTTTGAATATCTAAGATGTATTTATTGCTATTATTTCTCATCTAATACATTATTCTAAACAAGCATGAGCAATAAAATGGTTCCATTTTCTGTTCCAAATTTCTTTTCCTTTCATGTAAGTGAATGCTTTCATTTGGCACTGCTTTGATTAACTTTCGTTTAATATTTTAGATTTCCATTACATAATTTTAACTGAATTATATCACACAATGCGATCCCCTTAACGTTTTTAACTCTGCATTTTTATCAGCCAACAAATACTCGAGTTCAGGTGAATCTCCTCTATAGCTCTTAACTTATCATACATAATGCTATTTTTTTCAATGGAAATTTCTATGTTCTGTGCAAGTTAAGTGTTAGAAAAAGTTCTAGACTGATATTTCTCTTTATTTCAATATTTTGGTTCATAGAATAATAAGTCTGAAACCAGTTTCTCCCTACTCTGGTGAAAAAGCCAGTAAGCTTGTTGTTCTAAGTTTATTACTGATTTTTGTACTCAGGTCACCGTAAAGTATCTCATTGGAGATAAAATCTTTCCAGCTGATATTTAAGGCTTTTTGCCACCATCCTGTCTCACTGCCATCATGTTTATTTTCTTGTTTCTTGGGTAATGTCGCTGTTTCAGTGTCAGATAGCAACAGTTGTCCCTCTAAATGTTTTGCTACATTCCTTTCCCAATACTTTGCATTCTGAGCAGTCAAAGCTTCTGCTATTCTGTAGGTGACAATCTTTTCTGCTTTTGAAATCTATCGTCCTAATCAATGTGAGTTGTTGATTCTGTACAGTCTCACCTTCTCGAGAGCAATTAGAGATGGGCAATAAATACTAGCCTAGTCAGTGACATGCACACCCTATGAACAAAACATTAAAAAAACTATAAAGTTTGTTCCTCATTTATCACTTCTATATATTTCTGTCTCTGTTCTACATCCTCTCCAACGCATACATATTGTTATTCTAAGAATTGTCCGGGATTGCACACGGCTTTGCAAATGTGGTCTGGCCAGTGTATAGCAAAGTCTTGGCACAGCCACTTATACATATTCTAACCTCAATAACAGGCTAATTTCTGTTGCTGAGTGAAATTTATAGGTAAGCAGGTGCTTGTAATTCTTCGGCTTCAGGTCCAAAAACAGCAGGCACTTTTTTAAAAAAATGATTCTGTTGTGCAATAGCTGTTTTAGAATAGTACCCCCTTAAAGAGTTGTGGAGCCTCATAGTGCTGACTTATATGGTGAGCTTTGCATTGGTCTCTTGTCTGGCAGAGTAGACCGTTGATACCCCAGTGACATTAGTGACATCCAAGTGCAGGTTTAATGAAATATTAGAAAAAAGGCAATGCCAAAGATGACTCTTTGTTCTTTCCAGAATACAAACTGCCAATTTTCATGACTGCATCTCCATTAATTGTGAGCTGTTCTGCATCAAGACCCACAGTCCATTCTCCCTGACCTCCCCACAGGGTGGTGTAGTATCATTGGACATTAGAGTCGGAAGAGTGATGTGAAGGCCTATGCTGATGAACTGGGGACATAAGTTCAAATCCCATGGCAGCTGCTGGAATTCAAATTCCATCAATAAAATGTGGAATGGAAACCCATTATTTATTTATTTATTTTCTTATTTTATTTATATATTTATTCTTAATCTCACATTGATTGACTGAAAGACAGACAAACCATATGCTTACGTCTGGGTCTCAGTTAAGATAACCATGACAGCTATTATTGATCCTCATAAAAACCCATCTGGAAATCTGCTGCATTAACACTGTCTGGCCTATATATGACTTCAGACCTACAGCAATGTGATTGACCCTTAACTGTCCTCTGAAATAGCCGAGCAATCAAAACACTTCAAGGGCAGTTAGGAGTGGACAACAAATGAAGACCAAGTCAGCACATTCAGGGAAAGAATAAATTTTAAAATTCACACTGGCTCCTTTTGCTACAGCAAATTGACTTTAAAATATTTCATGTAATCTTCAAGTTCCACTCCAGTTTTGCTGGACTTCCCACAGAGGTAACTGTACGTATGCACCTTTTGACTTTTCTAATGTCGTCTGCTCCTACTTCCTTGCTTTTACAGTAGATTCCTATGCTGGTGATCCATGCTGGGTATATAGTCACATTTCTATTGGGAATGTCCTCCATAGGAAACAAATCATCAAAACTCCCTACTAGGCACCATTTTGAAGGGGCCACCCCATGCAAAAAGCCAACTGCATTCAACAAACAGACATTAGATGGAATGCTTGCTGATAACTGTTGCTTTTATCACTCTTGGAAACACATTCCAAATTCACTTCCATTAACTCTTTGCCTTTCATAAAACTTTTTTTGTTACTTCCATTTTCACTCACATGTTGGTCTCTTCTTTCTCCCAACAACTCTGTTTGGTGTATGTCATTAAACTAACCTCCAGTGAAAGTCTTTTCGATACCTCTTTGCATGTGAGACATCTTTGGAAGTGCAAGTTGTTGTTTAAAAGCTTTGAAAAGTTTTCTTCTTATCAACTACAATTAACTTCATATGAAAATGAAACAATAGATCCTGTAAGATGACCAGCCTGGATAAACCTATTTCTAAGTAACGCTATCTTTTAGCATGGATGTAAAATAAATACCATACATAAGATATCTATTAATTTTAAGCAGATTCTAAAAGTCCCACTGAACAATGCTTTTTTTTGCCTGTGGCCTTTCTTTGAGGTTTCATGTTCAATACAGATTTGCAGTACTTATTTAACTAAGCCCACAAAGATCTCATTGAGATTTCCCCCAACTCACTTCAGTTGGGACCCTTGCAGCTGAGAAGTTTTAGTCCATCATTCTTCTCAAGATTTGAACAATGTTCTAACTGCCTGCATTAACTGGGCCCCCATAATGTTTCTTTCTAAGTTTTGGTAGAAGGTTTCTGATTGCGTGAAAGTGTGGCAAAATATAACCGTTCTCTTTATTTCTGTGCCATATCTGGTCAGGTGGACTTCAGGTGATAATCAAGTATGTGAATATTTCTGTTCAATGAGCAGAGGTTGACTATCCGATGTACTGTCTTTCCATACTTATACTTATGTAAAAGTATGGAAAGACAGTACATCGGATAGTCAACATCAGATACTTATGTATAAGTATGCACTGAAGTAATTTATTTTTGTCCAAAGTACAGTTATCATCTTACTTGTAAAGGTAGATTGCTATCTGTCTTGTGATATTGAAGTCCCTACAGGCACAGAACAGAGAAAAAGTGTGGGATCCGTCACATGGGTGTTTGCCCTCTTAAACCAATCATCATTGCCAAGATTAGCAAGAATGTCCCAAGGATGGGTTGTACTGCAAAAGCTGCTGGTCAACTGTAGAAATGGTAATGGGATCATGGGGAGGAGTTGTCACAGTTTTCTGCCTTACTTTAGGTTTTGCTTGATCAATACCTTATTTGGTCTTTGTATTCTTACATGGTTCTTCTCAGTGTTCAACATGCAAGAACATTGATCTATCAGCTGTCGATGTAAATGCTTACATTATCGCTTGGCCCAGATTCCATTTACTTGGGGTCACCAAGAGGAAGTATTATCTTTATTTTTGCTTCCTCTCTCTGAAAGATTTGAGCTTGCAGATGGGCTCTAGTTTCCAACTGGAGTCAACTCTATGCCTGAAATGTCTCTTGAATGTAAAAATAGTATGCTTAAGGGATTACTTTACATGCATTCACAGGGTGTGGGTATCATTGGCTAGGCCAGCAGATAGTGTACATCCCTTAATGGGCAGAAGGCAGTCAAGAGTCAACCCATTGCCGAGAGTCTAGAGTCATCGGTATAGACCATATCGGGTAGGAACAGCAGATTTCTTTCCCTGAAGGACAATAGTGAACTAGATAGGTAGCTTTTAAACTGCAATCAGTAGCCTCTAGGTCAGCTCTTTATTCCAGAATTCAAATCTCATCATCTGTCTCTGTGGGATTTGAAGTCATGTCCCCAGAACATTGGGTTATTGCCCAACATTGGCCAGGAGGTTTGGATTGCTAGCTCAGTGACTTTGCCACTGTAACACTGTCTCCACCTGAAATATTTGAACAGTTACCTTCTCTCTACTATTGCACACCTCTAGTGTACCTGTTGGGTACCCAATGTGAGCTGATAGAGAAACTTGTATTACATTGGCAAACAAAGAGCAAATTAAAGTAACAGTAAGAGATGGTTTACATTTTGGAAAATAATTTATTGCAATATCAAATACACAAGGAATGTAATAACTGGTAAATTTGCATTAACTTTTGATAAGGAATCAAACTGGAACAAATAGCTATTTGCCAGTTTGCAAAGATCAATGTATGTAAGCAGAAAGTGAATAAAATAACCCCATCCATGTCATAAGTCCCTTTCTACAATAAAAGTATGTTTACAAATGGGAATGAAATAACTCTGTCTGGTGAAGTATTTTACTGATAAATACACTCCAAGTGGAAGTTTGGGTGTGGTTTACAGCTCGTTCATTCTCACTGGGTCATCTCTCTCCTGTTACTAGGCACACATTCCCTTTCAGTTATCCCTTCTATCTTGTACAGCTCTCCTGTGAAAGCAGGACAGCTTTGGGTTGTGGCCCTATCTCCCTTTAGAAAGGAACCATTTGTCCCTTCTGAATCAGATATTTTCAACCTTTAGTATATCTTTTTTGCTTCTGGCCGCATGCAAATTGAGATAAACACAACTTTCCACATTGCTGTTTTATTGCACAATTCCACCCACATGAGAAAGCAATCCATTATTTAAGTTAGAAAGGTTGAGCCAAAATGCACAGTATTAATTTGGTTTAGCCTAATGTGTCTTGGCCTCTTCCGACTGTTATAAATTGAACTTTTCAGAATGTATTTTTCTTGTCTTTAGAATAAAACCTCAGATTACGGCAGTAAACTGAAACAAAGTTAATACGAACAGGCTAAAGTCAAGAATGTGGCAAAACAGAGGCTGAAACCATATTTAACCTTCCAAATTGATAAATCATGAAGTTAGAAGGTTTCAGGCCACTATCCAGATTCAGTAAGTGTTAGAGCCAGTTGAAATAGGGCAGCCAAGAACTGGAGAGTTTGGCAGAAACATTTCTTGACTCAGAATGACATGCAGAGATGGATTAGGTGCATTTATTTCAGAAATTAAATACTGTACACTTGAACAAAGAAACACAGAAAATAAGACCAAGAGAAGGCTATTCGACCCCTTGAACCTGCTCTGTGGATGATCATCGAGCTCAATTCTTTAAATTCACCCTCCCCCATATCCCTTGATCCCTTTAGCCATAAGAGCTATATCTACATCCTTTTTGAAAAAAATAAAATGTTTTGACTTCAACCATTGGGATACGAACTGGCTCAAGTGTAGAAGACAGAGGATGGTGGTGGAGGGTTGTTTTTCAGACTGGAGACCTGTGACCAGAAGTATGCCATAGTGATCGGTGCTGAGTCCAAAGCTTTTTCATCATTTATACAAATGATTTGGATGTGAACATGGTTAGTAAGTTTGCAGGTGACACCAAAATTGGAGGTGTAGTGGACAGTGAAGAAGGTTACCTCAGAGTACAACAAGATCTTGATCCTTATGGGACGAGGAGTGACGATGGAGTTTAATTTAGATAAATGTGAGGTGCTGCATTTGGAAAAGCAAATCAAGGCAGAACTTATACACTCAATGGTAAGGTCCTGGGGAGTGTTGCTGAACAAAGAGATCTTGTAGTGCAGGATCATAATTCATTGAAAGTGGAGTGTCAGGTAGATAGGATAGTGGAAAAGGCATTTGGTATGCTTGCCGTTATTGGTCAGTGCATTGAGTATAGGTGTTTGGAGGTCATGTTAAGGCTGTACTGGACATTGGTTAGGCCACTTTTGGAATATTGCGTGCAATTCTGGTCTCCTTCCTATCGGAAGAATGTTGTGAAACTTGAAAGGGTTCAGAAAAGATTTACAGTGATGTTGCCAGGGTTGGAGGGTTTGAGGTACAGGGAGAGGCTGAACAGGCTGTGGCTGTTTTCCCTGGAATGTAGGAGGCTGAGGGGTGACCTTACAGAAGTTTATAAAATCATGAGGCGCATGAATAGGATGAATAGTCAAGGTAATTTCCCTGGGATGAAGTACTCCAAAACTAAAGAGCATAGGTTTAAAGTGAGAGGGGAGTGATATAAAAGGGATAGCTTTTTCAAGCAGAGTGTGGTACATGTATAGAACGAGCTGCCAGAGAAAGTAGTGGAGACTAGTACAATTACAACTTTTAAAAGATATCTGGATAGGTGTACGAATAGGAAGGGTTTAGAGGGATGTGGGCCAAATACTGGCAAATAGGACTAGATTATTTTAGGATATCTGGTCAGCATAGATGAGTTGGACCAAAGGGTCTGTTTCCATGCTGCATATTCCTATGACTCTGAGTTAGTGAACTCCATGGGCTCACCACTCAATAAGTGAAGAATTTTCTACTTAATCTCAGTCCTAAAAGGTTTACTCCTCAACGTTAAATTATGATACTTGGTTCTGGGCTCCCCCATTATTAGGAACATACTTCCTGCATCTAGCCTGTCTAGTCCTGTTTGAACTTATAGGTTTTATTGAGAATGCCCTCGTTCTTTGAAAATCCAGTGAATACAATCCTAACCAATTCAATATCTCCTCATATATCTATTCTGCCAGCCTAGGAATCAATCTGTTAAACTGTCACTGCACTCCTCTATAGCAAGAACTCCTCTATAGCAAGGAGAACAAAACCGCACACAATATTCCAGGTGTGGTCTCACCAATGTCCTGTATAATTGCAGAAAAACATCCTTGTTCCTGCACTCAAATAGAGTCATGCAACATGGAACCAGGCCATTTGGTCCAACTTGTCCATGCTGACCAAGTTTTAAATGTCCCATTTGCCAGCGTTCGGCCATGTCCCTCTAAACCTTTTCTATTCATGTATCTGTCCAAATGTCTTTTAAATGGTGAAACTCTTTTCTTGATGTATGAGCATTGTTACATAAGAACTGGAAAGGAAAAAAGGTAGAAGGTTAAGGCTGTGTTGGCTGTGTGGGGAGTAAGAGGTGCATGCTTACACCATTGTAAATTAAAAGAATTTGTCAGATGAGAAGGAAGTTGAATGTGAAAGGGGGAATAGGTATGTGCAGATGGTCAGCTTTGATAGTTATTTCCTTCCACTGAGGAAGGCCTCACAAATGGTCATCCCAACAATGGCCAGCCCCAGCCATAGTTTGATCTGACTTTCCTGATAAAACTTTAGCTGGTCAGTCTCATGGGCTAGGATGCCATGAGGTTTGGAATTCAGAGTTCTATACGATGCTGTTGAGAGACTGTACTGTCTCCACTCTTCATATGTTGCTCTTATTTTGGCATTTCATTATACACCTGCTGATCTCTGTGATTCAGCTCTCTCTGACAGATCATTTCATTCTCTCTTATGAAATCTGAATAGCATGTGACAGCCAATGTCAGCGTTAGATCATTTATACATCATGTCATCACCATATTGTTTTGATCCTAACTGGACTGGGCAGGTGACTGGACAGGTGACAGGTATGACTGGACAAGCCTGATACCAGAATCAAATTGACTTGACTTGATAGATCATATGTATAATTGTTCTAAGTTGGTTAATGTGTGGTTAGTCACTGAAACATATTCAAATAAGGCTACAGATGTTCTTTACTGACAGAACACAAGTTTATCATACAGAGAGAGAAAGAAGAATCAAATGATATCATTATAAAAGTCAGTTGAGAAAGATCTTAACCCAAGCAGCTAAATAAAGGTTACAGCCTCTTTCCCAATACCATCTGTTACAGAGATTCAAGTGCAGAGAAATTGCACATATCTCAACTCTTCAAGTTTCCATTTAACTGACTCCTTCTGGTTTCTTTTCCATGGACAGCTGAGACAGTTTTATGATTCTTTCCCAAGTCTTTGGGAATGAACCTTTCTTAACTCTGAGGCCCTAAACTTTCTCTGTACTAAACAACTTGAAGATTTCTATATGAGCTCCCCCACTTGTAAATCCCATGGACTAGTAAATATTTCTGATGAGGTGATTGATTTCCCTGAATTGGACTATACTCGCTTCTCCTTCTGGGAGAAAAACTACTCTCCTCTGAACCCCAAAGGTAACATTTTTATTTAATTTTGATATGTATCCATTCCAGATCTTCAAGGTTCTTTAAGATTCTGTTGACCGTATTTTTGTTTTTGCTACTGTGCGTAATTTTGGTAACTTATGTAAGATTTATTTAAAAGAATAGAAAGGAGAATTGCTAGTAGCACTGTACTCCAACCACAAGTTATCAATGCTTTATATGTTGAAATATATGGTAAACAAGTAGGAGGATGGAAGAACACAGCAAGCCAGGTAGCATCAGGAGGTGGAGAAGTCAACGTTTCAGATGTAACCCTTCTTCAGGAGGGTTACAAGATGAGTTGCACTCGAAAAGTTGATTTCTCCACCTCCTGATGCTGCCTGGCTTGCTGTGCTCTTCCAGCCTCCTGCTTGTCTACCTTGGATTCCAGCATCTGCAATTTGTTTGCCTCTAACCAATGTTGAAATATACACCACTCATCTCTGTCTTAAAAGATAGAACTTTTATACTTAAACTATGCCCATTAGTTTTAGCCCCCTGGCAGAATTCTCCTTGTATCCTCACTACCCAGTGTCCTCAGCATTGTGTATGTATCAATAAGAACGTCTCTCATTATTCTAGATTCCAATGCATATAGGCCTAATCTGTTCATACTTTCTTTCAAGATAATCCCTTCATCCAGGAATAATTTCAAAATAAGTTTTAAAATGCTTCATTTTCATTGCAGCGAGGGCCGAGAGATCGAGGACCGGGGGCTGCCAGGAAGGTCAGCAAACCGTTTAAAAAGCTCCTTGGGAGTCAGCAGCCTCCATTTTAACTGCAGCCAGGGTGGAGAGAAAGATGACCGGGTGGGTTGCCGGGAAGGTAAACAAAACATTTATAAAGTTGATATATTCAGGCAGCGGGTGAACCTGAGACACTACACATATAGTGCCTCCCACCTGCCCTCCTCCTCTAACCAAAAAAAAGGACTCTCTGGTGTATTGATACGGTAAGGATTTTGGTAAATTGGTAAAATAAACTTGTCTTTCCTTTCTCGTAACTTTAGTCTCAACATTTGTAAAGCTTAAGCTTAAAAATAGCAGGAGATCTCAGACCGGTGTTATGCTCTTCTTGCTCAATGTGGGAGCACAGGGATGTGGCTGATGTTCCTGACTCCTTCACGTGCAGGAAGTGTGTCCATTTGCAGCTCTTGTTAGACCACATGATGCTGAGGAGGTTGTGGATTGGTCACACCACAGATTAGGATTGCTGAGGGAGAAAGGGAATGGGTGACCAAAAGGCAGAGAAAGAGCAGGAAGGCAGTGCAGGTGTCCCCTACAGTCATCTCCCTCCAAAACAGGTATACCATTTTGAATACTGCTTGGGGAGATGGCTTACCAGGGAAAGGCAGCAGTAGTCAGGTTGATGGCACCGTGGCTGGCTCTGCTGTACAAAAGGGTGAGAAAAAGAGTGGAAAGGCTATAATCACAGGGGACTCAAATGTAACGGGAGTAGAAAGGCGTTTCTGTGGTCGAAAACGAGACTCCCAAATGGTATGTTGCCTCCCAGGTGCACGGGTCAGGGATGTCTCAGATCGACTGCAGAAAATTCTCAAGGGGGAGGGTGAACAGCCAGTTGTCATGGTGCATGTAGGCACCAATGACATAGGTAAAAAAAATGGATTGAGGTCCGACATGAAGAATTTAGAGAGTTAGGAACCAAGTTAAAAATTAGGACCTCAGAGGTAGTAATCTCAGGCTTGCTACCACTGCCATGTGCGAGTCAGAGTAAGAACGGTAGAATATTCAGGATGAATGCATGGCTGGAGAGATGGTGCAGGTGGGAGGGGTTCAGATTTTTGGGACATTAGGACCAGTTCTGGGAGAGGTGGGACAATTACAAATTGGATGGTCCACTCCTGGGCCAAACTGGAACCAATGTCCTTGCGGGTCCTTTTACTAATACTGTTGGGGAGGATTTAAATTAATGTGGCAGGGGGATGGGAACCAAATGAGGAGGTTAGTGGACAGGAAAGAGGTAGTAATTAAAATCTGTAAGGAATTAGATAATGAAGTCAGCATGACTAAGGGGAAGAGTAGGCAGGAAGCAGCTGATAAATGCAGAGGGAATGAGGTGCATTTGTTTTAATGCGAGAAGTATAGTAGGTAAGGCAGATGAACGTAGGGCTTGGATTAGTATCTGGGAGTATGATGTTATTGCTATCACTGAGACTTGGTTGAGGGAAGGGCATGACTGGCAATTAAATGTCCCACGATATCGATGCTTCAAGCAGGATAGAGAGGAAAGTAAAAGGGGTGGAGGGGTTGCATTACTGGTCAGTGAGGATATCACAGCTGTGCTGAAGGAGGGCACTATGGAGGACTCGAGCAGTGAGGCAATATGGGCAGAGCTCAGAAATAGGAAGGATGCGGGAACAAAGTTGGGGCTGTACTACTGACCTCCAAACAGTGCGCGTGAGATAGAGGTACAATATGTAGAGAGATCATAGAAAGATGTAGGAGCAACAGGGTAGTGGTGATAGGAGATTTTAATTTTCCCAACATTGACTGGGATTCACTTAGTGTTAGAGGATTGGATGGACGCAGAATTTGTAAGGAGCATCCAGGAGGGTTTTCTAGAGCAGTATGTAAGTAATCCAACTCGTGAAGGGGCCATACTGGACCTGGTGTTAGGAAATGAGCTCAGCCCAGGTGGTTGAAGTTTCAGTGGGGGATTACTTTGGAAATGGTGATCACAATTCGATAAGTTTTAGGATACTCATGGACAAAGACAAGAGTGGTCCTAAAGGAAGAGTGCTAAATTGGGGGAACGCCAACTCTACCAAAATTCGGCAGGAACTGGGGAATGTAGATTGGGAGCAGCTATTTTAAGGGAAATCCACATTTGAGATGTGGGAGGCTTTTAAAGAGAGGTTGATTAGAGTTCAGGTGAGATATGTTCCTGTGAAAATGAGGAATAGAAATGGCAAGATTAGGGAACCATGGATGACAGGTGAAACTGTGAGACTAGTTAAGAGGAAAAATGACGCGTACATAAGGACTGAACGACTGAAGTCAGACGAAGCTTTGGAAGAGTATCAGGATTGTACGACCAATCTGAAATGAGGAATTAAGAGGACTAAAAGAGAGCATGAGATATCCTTAGTGAGCAGGGTTATAGGGAAAGGGTTGACCCACTTAAGGACAAAGGAGGAAAGATATGTGTGGAGTCAGAGAAAATGGGTGAGATGCTTAATGAGTACTTTGCATCGGTATTCACTGAGAAGAGGGATATAGTGGATGTTGAGGTTAGGGATAGATCTTTGATTATTCTAGGTCAAATTGGCATAAGGAGGGAGGAACTGTTGCGTATTCTAAAAGGCATTAAGATGGACAAGTCCCCAGGACCGGATGTGATCTATCCCAGGTTACTGACGGAAGCAAGAGAGGAATTAGCTGGCGCTTAAACAGGTATCTTTGCAGCATCCTTGAAAACAGGATAGGTCCCAGAGAACTGCAGAATTGCTAATGTTGTCCCCTTGTTTAAGAAGGGTAGCAGGGATAATCCAGGTAATTATAGAACTGTGAACCTGACATCAGTGATAGGGAGAAAGTGAGGACTGTAGATGCTGGAGATCAGAGCTGAAAATGTATTGCTGGAAAAGCACAGCAGGTCAGGCAGCATCCAAGGAACAGGAGAATCGACATTTCGGGCATAAGCCCTTCCTGAAGAAGGGCTCATGCCCGAAATGTCGATTCTCCTGTTCCTTGAATGCTGCCTGACCTGCTGTGCTTTTCCAGCAATACATTTTCATCAGTGATAGGGAAGCTACTGAGAAGTTACTAAGGGATAGGATATATATCCATTTGGAAGAAAATGGGTTTATCAGTGATAGGCAGCATAGTTTTATGCAGGGAAAGCCATATCCTACAAACCTAATAGAATTCTTTGATGAGGTGAAAACGTTGATTGATGAGGGAAGGGATGTAGATGTCATATACATGGACTTTAGTAAGGCGTTTGATCAGGTTCCCCATGGTAGGCTTATGAAGAAGGTGAAGTTGTATGGGGTCCAGGGTGTTCTGGCTAGATGGATAGAGAACTGGTTGGGCAACAGGGGTCAGAGAGTAGTAGTGGAAAGGAGCTTCTCAAAATGGAGACATGTGACCAGTGATGTCCCATAGGGATCTGTGCTGGGATCACTGTTGTTTGTGATATACATAAATGATTTGGAGGGAAGTGTAGGTTATCTCATTAGCAAGTTTACAGATGAAACTAACTATGGTGGAGTAGTAGATAGTGAAGGGGACTGTCAGAGAATAAGCAGAATATAGATAGATTGGAGAGTTGGGCAGAAAAATGGCAGATGGAGTTCAATCCAGACAAATGCGAGGTGATGCATTTTGGAAATTGCAATTCCAGAGTGAACTATACAGTAAATGGAAAAGTCCTAGGGGAAATTGATGTACAGAGAGATCTGGGTGTTGAGGTCCATTGTTCCCTGAGGTGGCAACGTAGGTCAGTCGAGTGGTCAAGAAGGCATACAGCATGTTTTCCTTCATTGGATAGGTCATTGAGTACAAGAGTTGGCAGGTCGTGTTACAGTTGTATAGGACTTTGGTTTGGCCACATTTGGAATACTGTGTACAGTTCTGGTCGCCATATTACCAAAAGGATGTGGATGCTTTGGAGAGGGGACAGAGGAGGTTCACCAGGATGCTGCCTGGTATGGAGAGTGCTAGCTATAAAGTGAGGTTGAGTAGATTAGGATTATTTTCATTGGAAAGAAGGTGGTTGAGGGGGGAACCTGATTGAGGCCTACAAAATCACGAGAGGTGTAGACAGGGTGGATGGCAAGAAACTTTTTACCAGAGTGGGGGAAAAAAGTACTAGGAGTCATGAGTTCAAAGTGAGAGAGGAAACGTTTAGGGGAGATATACAGGGAACGTTTTTCACACAGACGGTGATGGTGCCTGGAATGTGTTGCCAGCGGCGGTGGGTAGGGGCGGGAATGACAGCATCTTTTAAGATATACCTAGACAGATACATGAATGGGCAAGGAGCAAAGGGATACAGATCCTTAGAAAATAGATGGCAGAATTTGACACAAGATATGGATCAGCAGAGGCTTGTAGAGCTGAAGGGCCCGTTGCTGCATTGTAATGTTCTTTGTTCTTTCTGAGTTTGCCCCCAGTATCTTCAATGATTAAAATAGGTGTCTACTTTGTTATTCTATGAACTCTGAATTGTTTAACGAGCATATTCAGGGCTGCAATGCAGTTAATTGTATCCAAGATGGTAAGATTACAAGATTTCTTATCGCCTTTTTCACATGAACTGTTTTCATCCAGTTTGCAGATTCCTCTTAAAACACCAACAAAAAATGTTGGAGTCAAATGTTTGGAAGAATTGTTTTTGTGTTATTGGCAGCATAAACCAACAGGCTTTTTTTGTAAAGTACTGGATGAGATCTTAATGGATTCTGGAAAAGTTTTCTATAATTTTGCTGGGATACTGAGTAGAAATGAAGAAAATTGGAGGTGAATGCAGTGTAGAAGGAAAAGGGGGAAATGGATATACCCAGGGACAGTAATGGAGAAACTTAGGATAGGTTCTGTGAATATGCTGTATATCATGCTGCTGCTTAATTGATCTGTTGGACATCTCTCCCAATGTGACCCCAAACACCAGCTGCTAGCAAGAAAGATATTGCATGGCCAACTGAACTGAGATTGCCTGGGTCATAAGTCTCTCTCTGCTGTTTTTCTTAGTAAACAATAGCAGGTTGAGTAATAAGCTACTTCAAAGAGTAGTAAAAGGTCAACGACATACAGGGTTTCGAACCACCTTTAATCCAAGCCTGTTTGTGTGTTAATCCTGTTTCCCTGAAGAGATTTTACGACAAGTTGGTAGGCTGCAATGAAACAACGCAGCATACTTTCAATGTTGTGCATAAAAGAATGGATTCTCCAGCCAATTTTTAAACATGTTGCCATTCTAGAACAAACAGTAGGGAGTTGGAGGCAATAGTAGAAAAATATTGGAAAAACAAATGTAAAATGCATTCAAATATTAAATAATGGTTAGAAATAATATGAAACAACATTTAAAAGAATCCAAAGTAGAAGTCTAGGGATTTATGAAAAATCATAGATGTTAAAAAAACCTTGTAAACTTTTGGTGAGTGGTTTACCATTCTTGCTCGGGTTCAGTCGTGCATGGGTTTGGAGGTTTGAAGGACCATAATTAGGAAAGTAGAATCTCAGTTGCTGCCTCCCAAGGCTTTCTTGGCATCCTACTAGAGAGTAGCAAAGGTCCAGGCATCCAAAGATTTGCTCAGTCAGTACAGATTTCACTTCACTTTGGAATATCACTTCCTCCAGATTCTGCAGAGATCACTACTAGAGGTCTACTGCCATCTTATTGAGAGAGCTTATGTGTGAGCAGCTGAAGGTAAATAAAGTAGGTGACCTGAAAACATCACACCTCATAAATATGCAAGTCCCATGTTATACTTGACACGCTGAGTTAGGATGACTCACAGTTCCCCTTTTCATCAATTCCTTCTTGATCAATGTTGCTTTCTGACTCACAGGTGTGTTTCAGCGCGTGTGTGTGTGTGTGTGTGTGTGTGTGTGTGTGTGTGTGTTTTTTGCCGTTTTCCTTTGAAGGGCTTCTCTTCGTTTGGAACTGAAGTCTCTCATTCCCACCCATTCTGAGTCTAGCGCCAGCCATTTTCTTCTCCACTGCTTGTTATTTACAGCACAAGAGGGGATGACAGTGTCAGTCCTCAAGTAGTGAGTCTCAGGCTCAACCTCTTAGTATTGATAAATCTGCAAAATGTAAATATTCTCTCCCTCCTAGCCCTCCTCAGCAATACCAGAGGTTTTTAACTTCCACAAGCCCCACCACCAAGTTGTTCATTTTTGCCTTCATCTGTCCACAGTAGCCTGCAGCTCCAAGGATACTGAATAAACATGCAAGATCTTGTAATGTGTTGTCCCCTCCATCGCCCGAAGGAAGTCAGAGTGCTACTAAATATCAGTGACTCCCGCATTACCTCTTTCCTTTGCAGGCTGTATTGTCTCCCCTCTGCTTATAAATTGAGTCATTCACTCCCCCCTTCACTTTTGTGATCACTATTCCAGCATTCTGCCTCCATAACCCACCACACATGTCCCAGCCTCCATCCCATTGCACTGGCTCCTGATAACACCCTCTTGATATTTAATGAACGACCTCCAGGACTGATTGTAGTCCACCCTGTTGAGTGACTGAACTGGACAATGCCAAACAATAAGTGACTATTCTCCTGACTGATATCTGTATAGCTTCCTGAATGTGTCTGTGGCTCTCTAGATTGGTTGCAATGGATTCATAGGGCCTACTTACCAGAGAGTGGAATTCTGGTCCCCTCCAACTCTGACTGCCCCAAGCAATTGATTGTCTTGCCCAATTCCCTAAACTGATATTGAAGGCTACCCTTATCTTAACTGTGCTAGTAAACTTTGACTAAATGACATCTCCCTGGACCTGATTTCTCTTTATACTTTGAGACATGGCAACATTCAGTGTGTTTGGCACATACATAGGTGTAATGCTGTTCTACAATATGCCCACCCCTTGACTGCTGAATGTCATTTAGCTTTGATTCTGTACTATCCAGCAAGGAAAGGTAGAAGAGCTGTGAGCTTTTATGGTTCTGGCTCAGGGGCAAAGAGCTAAAAGACAAAGTAAGCCAAGGCGAAGATGCTGTGACCATGCAGGAAGATGCAAAGTGAGTGAGTACTAAAGGAGCTTGCAAACAGCCCTAAGGTACAGCTTGGTCCAGTTCATGAGCTGGTCACCTGACTTAGTAGGTGCAGAATCTTTGCCCCAGACATCAATAAGGGGGGGGGGGTTCCAAATGCAGCATTGACGTACTGAGGTGTACTGTGAGTGGGTAAGAGATATGCCATGATGAAGCAGAGAGACTGGCATGTGTCAGATGCCAAGGTCTGTTGATATGAGGTACATGTAGTTACTGCCCATTGTTTGTGCCCTGAGACACTGTTGCTTGGTGTTCAAGATGGAGGTCAGTGGAGCAACCAGCGAGTTGGAGTTACCAGGTACACACACCTCCTTTCAAGTTGAGAATTCCTGGAATCTAGTTTCTATGCTGCAGGTCAGAGAATGGGAGAGTGCATATTAAAGAGGTGAAATTAAGTAATAATGAGAGTGATCATGAGTGATTAACACCATTAATAGGCCTCCTGCCACTAATGAGAATCTTGTCTCAATGTCTGGGATCTGATTGGACAATGCAAGCTTTTGGCTTGACGTTGAGAAAGGCATCATTGGACAAATCTCCCAGTTTTCCTAAATTTCTTGCCATTGCCCACATCAGCCTCCCATGATTTTGCACCATCCGTTCCGACATGCAGCTACTCATCAGCATCTTAGCATTGGCTGCACACGGAAATCCTTCAAACGAGTAGGCAGCACAGAGGTAATATGCTTCTTACAGCAGACATAACAAGCACAGGTTAATCAAGCCTCTTGATCCTTATACTCAGTTTCAGGTCCTGTTGAAACGCCCCTCCTGGGGAACAACTTCCCAGCTTACCTCTAACAAACTGTTGAATCAATCACAAAACATTCTTTGAGCAGGTAGAAACATTGGATAATGTTTTGATGCTGAAAGTTGGTGCAATGTTCAAAGGGTTAAGCTACAGGCAGCAGATATCTCACCCAATGTTTTATTTATTTAGTTGATATGTGAATTGGGGTGGGCTTACTATTTATTTTCTTAGGGACTGAGTGTGTTACAGTACATCCGCCACCAGACACACTGAAACAGTTGTCTCCCTCCTGCAGGCAGAGACGTCTGTTGTGAAACAGGGCGTGAGGTGGCCACAGCGGATTTCCTGACTTGCCCAGCCAAGTTGTTGTTGTCTTAGACGTTCCAATAAATGTTGTTTTTGGAGCAGTTACAACTCGTGTGGATTTTTACTGCACAAATGGGCAGTGCAGTAACATATTTTGAAAATTAACTTGAGTCCAATTACTGATCAGAGTGCTAAACTGAAGTCAACAGTAACTGGACAGAAGGGAATTTCATTGCAGCCGGGAGACTAGAAATTTGCAGTTAAATGCCGGCAGGAGTTTTCATTTGCAAAGTCACTGGTCATAAAGTTTTCCAGCACAATACTGTTTCCTATTCTGAGTATTCTTGCTTTAGTTAAATTACTTGTATAAGTCGTAATATACACTGTAAAATAAAGGCCATACAACAGATTGTACAATACACCATTCTGCAATTTCGGAATAAAATAGTCATAGAGTCATAGAGATGGACAGCACGGAAACAGACCCTTCGGTCCAATCCGTCCATGCTGACCAGATATCCCAACCCAATCTAGTCCCACCTGCCAGCACCTGGCCCATATCCCCCCAAAGCCTTCCTATTCATATACCCATCCAAGTGCCTTTTAAATGTTGCAATTGTACCAACCTTCACCACTTCCTCTGGTAGCTCATTCCATAAACTTACTACCCTCTGCCTGAAAACGTTGTCCCTTAGATCACTTTTATATCTTTCCCCTCTCACCCTAAACCTCTAGTTCTGGACTCCCCATTTATTGATCCTGTCCATGCCCCTCATAATTTTGTAAACTTCCATAAGGTCAGCCCTCAGCCTCTGATGGTCCAGGGAAAACAATCCCAGCCTGTTCAACCTCTCTCTATAGCTCAAATCCCCCAACCCTGGCAACATCCTTGTAAATCTTTTCTGAACTCTTTCAAGTTTCACAACATCTTTCCAATAGGAAGGAGACCAGAATTGCACGCAATATTCCAACAGTGGTCTAACCAATATCCCGTACAGTCGCAACATTACCTCCCAACTCCTGTACTCAATACTCTGACCAATAAAGGAAAGCATACCAAACGCCTTCTTTACTATCCTATCTACCTGCGACTCCACTTTCAAGGAGCTATGAACCTGGACTCCAAGGTCTCTTTGTTCAGCTACACTCTCTAGGACCTTACCATTAAGTGTATAAGTCCTGCTAAGATTTGCTTTCCCAAAATGCAGCACCTCGCATTTATCTGAATTGTAAGAATATTTCTAAAATAGACAGGAAAAGAAAACAGGATATTTGAATGAAGTTAGTTCTGTATCTAAGAGAATACAGTGATTAATATGAGTCGTGCTTTTAATTGTATAATGTACAACAATGTGATTTATCCTTTTATAATTCAGCCTTTTGATTTATAACATATAATAACTCATAGTATATTAGCATATTTTGTAAAATATTGTGCTGTGTCTTACCAATCTAGAACAACGTTTTTTGTTATGTTCTGGAGAAAATGTGAAAAGTTAATTTTATTCATAGCTGCATGCAATAAAAATTCTCAGTTTTGTTCTTTAAAAATAATCTGCTACAAATTTTAAGCGTTTTGTTTCTTCTTGTCCCAAATTCTGCAACATACTCTACCCACTGTATCTGTCCCTCCTCCAGAATTCGATCCTGCATGAATGTTCCTCACTTTTACTGAGGAACTGCCTGAGGCACTGGCGCTAACATCTTGTGAATAGTTACAGCACCTTTCTCATCCGCCTTGCTCACAATGACAGAAAGCTACAGCTTTTCTTCCTGTCGGTTCATGTCAGGAAATTATTACTTTGCCATTCAGTACCTTGCTCAAATGGCTTTTTTTGCCACAGACAGAATAAACTGGTCAGTGTGTCTTGGTAAGCAGCATCTGGAGGCCTGAACTTGACCCTCCCTGACACATCTATTAAGGTGTTGACAAGCAGAAATTAGAGGTTGTTAATCACTAGGGGTGGGAGCCAAGAATGGTCTGCTTCTCTAATCTAATTGTACTGAGGCAAACTGCAGCTTCTTGCAAACAAACAAACACCCCAAAGGACTGCGGAGTCTGAAAATCTGAAATTAAAACTGAAATTTTCAACTGAAACTCAGCAGGTCTGGCTGGACCCGAAACATTACTTTCTCTGCACAGATGTTGCCAGATCTGCTGAGTTTCTCCAGCAATTTCTGCTTTTGTTACTCAAACTTTCCAGTTTGAGTCAAGAAAAACCAGCTCAGACCAGACAGTGTTGCACGAGCTATTATACAATAATTAAAGCACCATTGTTAAAATTTATTAATAAAGAAAAGTACACAGTTTGCGTTATCACATTCTATGTACAAAGTAAAATACATTACTGATTATGTACATGATGTAAATTAGCCTTTAACAGGCAGTATGCAATTGCCAGCTAGCTTTTTGTCCAGGAATAATACTGCTCATCCAATTTACTAGGCTATTTTCTTCTCCACTGATCACACTTTCCCTCATGTTTCATGTTACTGTGAGGCCATTTTCTCCTGAGTACCCAAAAGAAATCCCATTACACTAATATAAAAGCAAACAGGAATAGATGGAAATTTGCTGACGAAATCTTTCTTGGCAGTTTGCAACCAATTTATACCATCCTGTAAATGTCATTTGAGGGTCTGTCATTTGTCGATGAAAATTAAAGTAGAAAATGTGCCCCCTTTAACAGTATATGTGAACAGTAACAGCTTTGCTTAAAGTTAGCAGCAAAATTTGAGCAGCCAGTGGGACATTGTACATTATGAACGATGGAAAGACATCAAACAACAATTTAAAAGTGAATTAAAATTATCAAAATATTTGAGATTCATTTAATGACTGGGGTTTTGAGTTGAGGGCATTCACTTTTAAAATGTAACCTTTAATCTTCGGACATATATTTTAAATTTAAATTGTGAAACTCCAATTTTGTAAACAATTGCTTGATGCCTACATAATTAAGGTGACTGGATCTTCATCATTTTATGATAGCTCTGTGTGATAATAAACCAATATATTGTTACTGCAATATGGGTGCCATTGATTGCTTAGCTTTTATGTGTTTTCAAAATGTTGGTGTGTGAGTTCACACTGATTTTATCACCGCAGAGAACCTGTGCATTTATGCTGCATTTTTTCAACCCTTAAATGTGATTTCTAAGGTAATGATCACAGATGCGCACAACCGACTTCACAGATACAGACATGAAATTGCGCGCCAAAAGTCGTTAATTTCAAAAACCACTAATCAGGAATGGACCCGGACCATAGAACAGGCTGTCACCATAGGACAGAACAGGACAACACACCGCAAAAAAACGGCACTAAAAGAAAAAATGGCCAAACTAACACACAACAAAGAGGACACTACAACACACACCTGGGTTAAAAACCTCTCCCACAGACAGCTCACAGACACGGAAAGAACAATACTGGCCAAGAGGCTCAACTACAACCACAGGGACGCCAAGACAGCAGACTTCCTAGCAGCACTAGAATGCACACACAGGAACAATGG